>NC_048226.1:20681804-21013113 GCF_002007445.2 Ailuropoda melanoleuca | reverse complement strand
GCGCATCTCTGTCCCTTTTGTTTCTAACGCCACCAGCCGCCCCCACACACTCCCGGAGCTCCCGGTCTCAGTCTGGATCCAGTGAGCACACCAGAGCTCCGGAGTTCCGTGAGATGCCTGTTGGCGTGCGTTCCCCGGCTCATGGTCTCAGTCTGCTGTCTCCCAGGTGCGGGTCCAGGAGTCCGCCCACTCCCCCATGCAGGTGGCTACCACTTCCCGGCGCCTGAACGCAGCGGCTCCCTCCCCCTTCTGTTTATCTTCCGATATCTGTGCGGGGTTTCACAGTTCCCCGCTTCGTACCTCAATACTCAGCGCTGGAGATGTTCGTTTGTAGAGATCCAGATGTATCTTCCTGCGTCTCAGGCTGATTCTGTGGATGTTCAGGCTGGTCTGGTACCTATCCAGCTCGACTCAGGGGACCGGCTGAAAAAGGGGTCCCCCACTCCTCTGCCATCTTAACTCTCAGCCCTTCTGATAAGATTCTTATGTAATTTTTATCCTTATTCCTCCACTAAGACTATTTTTATTCTCTTGTTTCTTTCAAGATTTTTTTTTTTTTTGGTTTTCTGAAGTTTGAATATGATATGTGTAGGTGTTGATTTTTTAAAAAAGATTTTATTTATTTATTTGACAGAGAGAGAGAGAGAGACAGCCAGCAAGAAAGGGAACACAAGCAGGGGGAGTGGAAGAGGAAGAAGCAGGCTCCCAACAGTGCAGGGAGCCCGACGTAGGGCTTGATCTCATGACCCTGGGATCACGCCCTGAGCCGAAGGCAGACGCTTAATGACTGAGCCACCCAGGCGCCCCTGTAGGTGTTGATTTTTAGGTATTTATCATAAATCGTATTCTCCAAGCTTCCCAGATCTGTGGTTTGATGTATGTCATTAATTTGGGAAAATACTCAGCCATTGCTACTTCAAATATTTCTTCTGCCCCTTTCTTTCTTCTCCCTTTCGTGTTCCTATTATATATGATGTTATAAATTTTGTAATTTTTCTACAGTTCATGGATATTATGTTCCTTTTTTTTTTCATTCCTTTTTCTCTTTGCATTTCAGTTTTGGAAATTTCTATTGACAGCATCAAATTGTGATTCTTTTCTCAGCTATTTCCAGTCTACTGGTGAGCCCATTAAAGGCATTGTTTATTGCTGTTACAGTGCTTTTTATTTTATTTTATTTTGATTCTCTTTTAGAGTTCCCATCTGTCTGTTTATATTACCCATCTAATTTTGCATGTTGTCCATTTTTTTCCATTAGAGATTTTGGTATATCAAACCTAATTATTTTCAATTCCTTGTCTGATAATTCCAGAATCTCTGCTGTTTCTGAGTCTGGTCCTCTGGCTTGCTTTGTCTCTCCTGTTTTGTTTCGTTTTTATTTTTTATTTTTATTTTTTTACATTTAGCACTTGTAATTGTTGAAATCGAGGCATGATGTATTGGATAAAATTGAGGTAAATAGGACTTGATTTGATGGTTTATACTTATCTGGCTAGGAGTTACATTGTGTTTACTGTTCACTGTACCATAGCTATGTGAAGTTTTACTCTCCTCTAGTAACTTCTTTTTTTTCTTTCCTTTTTTTCTTTTCTCTCCTTCTCCTTCTCCTCCTCCTCCTCCTTCTTCTTCTTTCTTCTTGTCTCCCCTTTATCTCTGAGGTCTTGAACTCCTTAAAAAGAGTCTGAGGCTTGCAATTCTTTCAGCTGTAATCCCTTTACTATATATAGGAGCACTGTTGTGGTAGTGATAAGGTACAGGGAGTAGAGAAGCATTCTGTCATACTACCATCAGGGCTCAGTCTTTCATTGAGCCTCCCCCTGTGGCTCTGACCTTCACAAATGCTTATCAGGTTTTCCCCACTCTTAAATGAGACATGAAAACTAGAGGGGGCTGTAACTGTGTATTTCCCACCCCCACACTCATTAGGGTTTGATAAAGTAGTTTTTCTTGGGGGCAGATGGAGAACAGTAGGATATAAGCATATATCAAAATGGATACTTTCCCTCCCCCTGACAGAAGCATGGAAGGATTCTTCTCTGAACTTCACTGTGAGAACCTAGTTGAGATCTTGGAGATAATACAAAAATGTGGGGTGGCCTCCCTAAGACTGGGCCCCCTGAAGTGTTAACTCTCAAACTAATCCATAGTCAGCTTCCATCAATTTGTCAATTACAGTTTTACTTTTCTTACCTATTCCTGGTTCTTGTGAACTGTGATTCTCTTCATTTTCCTGTCTCTCTAGTTTTCTGGATGTCTTTCCCATGACCTCAACTCTTTGATAGATTAAAGAATATTTTTCTTATAAGAATTGAAGGTGATGGATTCCAAAATCTGTACATGTTCAAGCAGAAACCAGAAGTTGTTGTCAAGTATTTAAATTCTGCATCTTCTTTAAATCCCAGAAGATATTACTGATATTACCTTATATAGTTGGTAACCATGTATATGTACACACACATTTACTATTTTCATTTCTCTGTATTTCTTTCTGCTCCATACATCCATCTGTGATTTTTTTACTTTATATGAAGGAAGCCCTTTGTAATTCTTTTAATGTGTGCATGTTATAAATGAATTCTTTGTTATTGTTTGCCTGAAAATGTCTCTGTTTTCCTTTTGTTGTTGATGGATATTTTTGCTGGGCATAAAATTCTAGGTTGGCAATTGTTTCCCTTCGACACTCTGAATACATCATTTCATTATCTTCAGACTTTCGTTATTTCTGTTGAGAAATCAATTGCCTTTTTTATAGCTGTCTGCTCTACTCAAGGTAATCTGGATTTTTCTCTTCAACCTCTTAGGACTTTCTTTTTGTCTTTGGTTTTCAGCAATTTCACTATTGCATGTCAAGATGTGTACTTTTTCACATTTATTCTGCTTGCAATTGATTGGGATTCTTAAATTGTAGGCTAATTTGTTTTATCAGTTTGGTAAATTCTCAGCCATTATCTTTACAGTTGTTGTTTCTACTCTATTTCCTCTCTATTGCTTTTGGGATTTCATATAAACAGTCAGACTTTTTCCTTGAATTATCTGCATTTATCCTCTCTTCTGTGTTTACTTTTCTCTCTACTACACCTTTCTGAGTAATTTCTTCTAATTTGGCTTCCAATTCATCAACTCTCTCTTTAATTGGTTTAATACATTGTTGATCTAGTCCATTGGATTCTTAACTTCAGTTGGCAGATTTTTCAATCTACAATTTCTAGTTGGCTGTTTTTTAAAAGCTGTGAAGATTCTTTTTAAAGCTTTCTGCAAAAGTTTTCAACTTTGTCTTCTATCTCCTTGGTCACATAAGTATTATTGCCTTAAAGTCTGTGTCTGGTAGTTCGAATACATGGAAACACTGGTGGCTTTCTTCTATCGTCTGTTGTTTTGGCTAGCTCTTTTTCTTTTTGTTCTGTATCTCTAAGTGTCTGGTTATCTTTAATTGTTTGCATAAATTGTATGTAAAGAAATATTGTTTGTAGTAACACACTGAGGCTTAGGATGATGTTATCTTCCTCCAAAGAAGATTATCACTTTTTTTTGTCCTTTCAAGCACTTTGAAGCATTAACAATCTAGGATCACCTTAATTTAGTTATAAGAATTGAGATTTTTTTACACATAAAACCTTAAGCTGAGTTGCAGTTCCTGTGCAAGCTGGTCTATTCATGTTTTCCCCTAGAAAGTAGCTCTTCAAGGTCCAACCCAAAGCAACACAGGGAATTTACCATGGTCTGAGAGTCTGGATCTGAGGATTGTGCTCAGCATTAAGGAGAAAAGTCCCAGCAGAGGAAAGGCTCCATCCATTCCTCTTTCTCTAAAATTTTAATATTCAAAAAATAAAATAAAATTTTAATACTCAGCAGGAAAATTCAGTCTAAACATCTACCAAGAGAGCTATGAAGGAACAGAACAAGGGTAAATCCCAGAAGGATGCTGGTATGCTCAGCAGAGAGGCAATGTGGCAAATTGGCTTAGAGCATGGCTCTGGAGCTTGACTGCTCTATTTTTTTATTCTGTAGCTGCCATTTACTAGCTGTGATGTTTAGACAAGTTGTTTAATCTCACAGTGATTCATTATGTCTTATATGTAAAATGGAGATAATTATCGTACTCCCTCACAATGCTCTTGTATTATGAGTTAATTTCCACTTCACACCCATTAGTATGGCTATTATTTAAAAACAACACAAAAACAAAGAACAACAAATGTTGGCATGATGAGGAGAAATTATAACCCTTGTGCATTGCTGGTGTAAATATAAAATTATGCAGCTGCTGTGGAAAACCGTATGATGGTTCCTCAAAAAGTTGAAAATAGAATCACCATTTGATCCATCAATTCTACTTCTGGGTACATATGCAAAAGAATTGAAAGCAGAGACCCAGATATTTGAACATACACGTTCATAGCAGCATATTCACAGCAAAAAGCTGGAAACAACCCGAATGCCCATTAACAAATGAATGGATAAACAAAACATGATCGATACATACAGTGGAATATTATTCATCCTTAAAAGAAAGGAAATTCTGACACTTGTTACAACATGGATGAACCTTGAGGATTATGCTCAGGGAAATAAGCCCATCACAAAAGGAAAAATATTGTATGTTTCCACTTATATGAAGTCCCTAGAGCAGTCAGTTTCATAGAAACAGAAAGTATAAGGGTGGTTGCAGGGACTCAGGAGGTGGAGAGCATGAGTTTCACATTGAGATGGTGAACAAGTTCTGGAGATGGATGGTGGTGATGCTTACACAACAATATGAATGTGCTTAATTCCATTGAACTGTACCCTTTAAAATGGTTAAAAATATAAATTTTATATTACATACAGTTTTCCATAACAAAAAATTTAAGTTTATTTAATTTAGAATGTTTTATAGGAGAGCAAAAAATGTGGTTATTATTAGGTATTTTGAGCTGGGGATAAAGAGAAGGAGGGGATTTCGATTATTATAAAGCAGTGTCAGGGCTATTCAAACTTATCATGGAGAAGCCACCTGCTTCTCCTCATCCTTCCTCGTCTCTGTTTCCAGGTTAGAGTCTAGCTCATCCTCAACAATTTCCAAAATCACTTGGGCAATTTCCCACTTCCCTATCCCCAAGGATAACCTGACACTAGAGCAGTGTTTTCTAGAATGGCGGTGTAGACCCCTCAGAAACATTTCCATTTCTGAACCTATACTCATATTTGCCTACACACACCATCTTCAGATGGTAACAAAATAAACCAAGACAAGTGTTATCAATTTTGGAGATGTGGAAACTGTAGATAGCTGCCAGGTGTGGGTGGGAGACTTCCCCATAAACCTGCCTGTGCTTTTAAAATGTTTGAACCGTATGGATATATAAACTATTACTAAGTTAAATTAATTACAAATAAAAATGACTTTAATTTGCATTCTTTAAAAACAAAAGACACTAGGGGGGCCTGGGTGGCACAGCGGTTAAGCGTCTGCCTTCGGCTCAGGGCGTGATCCCGGCATTATGGGATCGATCCCCACATCAGGCTCCTCGGCTATGAGCCTGCTTCTTCCCCTCCCACTCCCCCTGCTTGTGTTCCCTCTCTCACTGGCTGTCTCTATCTCTGTCAAATAAATAAATAAAATCTTTAAAAAAAATAAAAAATAAAAAAAATAAATAAAAACAAAAGACACTAATTTGAGGACATTGAATCTGCAGATTGGGGCTGGTGTCTTCGCTTAGTCTGCATGTCTTAGGTCACTCTGCAAGATGAGTGAAGGCAGAGGAAAGGTATTGACCTTTTGTCAGTGAATGGGGAAAACTCCAGTCTTTCTGCAGCTCCCAGAAGGGGCAGAGCTGGGGACTGGGCAGGGAAGTGAGAATGGGCAAGAGAGCCATGTGACCTCCAATGGAGCAGAGGCAAGGCAGTCAGGTATGGGTGGAAACCCCACAAGCATAGCCAGGGCAGAGCCTCCTGTGGGGCCCTCCAAGATGGGCTGCAGCAAATACAAAACCTCCAGCAGACAAGATAGGAAGCCTGGAGCTGTACAGCTTGGTAGTGAAAGGATGTCTGCCCATGGGGAGCTGTGCAGATCATTATCACCCAGTTGAACATCTACTAGGCACATGGGAACTCCTGCATTATGATGAGGCCCTTGGCAGGGGGGTCATGTATAGCAGGGAGCACAAGGTTCTGCACAATTGTTCCCATCTACAGCAGCAGGCGCTAGGACAGAAGGTGCTATGACAGCCAGAGACAGCCACAGTGTCCAGGCTGGGTTGGCTGGGAAGGGCTGATGGAGATGCTGCCCCCATGTGGGGCATGAGTTGGGCACAGAAAGCAGGGTCCAAGCTTGGCAAATGTGCTGGATCAAATGTCAAAAGCCAAGAAAGAGATGGGAAGAAGAAGGGCATGTTTGAAGATCCCTACACAGGAAAGGCAGTCAGCTAGTTTGGTAGATGTGGGACTAGAACCACAGAGGCCAGATTTTCACAGAAAGCTAAGTGCAACCGGTGGCCTTTGACAGAGCCCTGGGTCCAGTGGTCACAGCCTAGTGAGCAGCTCAGGAGGCAGATGCTTTCCCTGGAGTCTGCCCATGAGTTGGGCAGGGGCAGGGCTGCTTGTGCCCTCTCTTCTTCCTGCTGATTTAGCTAGGAGATTCACTCTTATCAGGGACCATTCCCTAACCAGATCATTAAGTCACAGTGGGAGCTATTTAGGTAGAACCCACACTGGGACATGATTCCATCTCACCAAAGCCAAGGAAGCCCTCAATAAGGACCATCAGGAACCATTCTCCAGTCCTTTGAATGGGACCTCTGGGAGTAAGCTTCCTCCAACACTGAACAGTTATGGGCCCCTCGAATAGTTAAGTTCATGGTTACTTGAGTTTGGGGCTTCCCAAATCCTTCCTTTGGCACTGAGTGATATTTAGAGATATTTTAGAAGAACAGAAGGACTATGAATTTAGGAAATGCTGGGCTCCATAATAGTAAAAAGGTTTCTTCATTGCGTGACTTCTCAGAGCCTTTAATATCTTAGTATGCACTGCGACTCTTTAAAAGGAAAAGAGACAATGCAGAACGGCCCCAATTTAATTCACATGGAGTCATTTTCTGAGAATGCCCAATCTCTTAAGAGCCTACTTTAGAAGTTTAAAGACTGTTGCTCCCAAGCAGACGCAGTACTGTAAGAGCATCTCTGAGGTAGGGACTCCTCAAAGCAGACGCCCCTCTTCTTCATCCCAGTGGCTTTAAAAAAAAGTGTAATTGCCCCCTTGGGAGGAAGGAACTGGGCATGATGAGAAAGGAAAACCTCAACCAAGCAGTTTCCTGGGACAATGGAAAATTTGGGACTAATTACTAACAATCTCTTTAACCAAAGTGTTCCTGTTTGCTTGCCTTCTGAGTCAACTGGGAAAGAAATAATTATCTTTAAAAAGTAGAATGATTCAGCCATGAGACAGAAGGAAATCCTGCCATTTGCAGCAACATGGATGGATCCTGAGGGTATAATGCTAAGTGAGATAAGTCAGACAGAGACAAATACCATATGATCTCACTTCTTGTGGGATCTAAAAAAGTTAAACTTTTTTAGACTCTCAGAGAAACAGAGAATAGAGTGGTGGTTAGCAGGGGCTGGGGGGTAGGGAGAAATGGGAAGATATTGGTCAAACGTACAAACTTCCAGTTATAACATTAACAAGTTTGGGGATCTAATGTACAGCATGGTGATGATAGTAATAATTCTGTCATATTCTTGAATGTCGCTAAAAGAATGGATCTTAAATGTTCTCACCACAAAAAAATGGTAACTCTGTGAAAGGATGGAGGTGGTAGTTCACACTATGGCAGTAATCATTTTGCAACTTATAAATGTATCCAATCAATACATTGTACACCTTAAACGTACACAATGTTATGTGTCAATTGTATCTCAATAAAGCTGAGAAAAAATAAATGTAATATGGATCCTTAGAACAGAAGAGAGGACATTAGAAAAAACTAAGGAAATCTGGAAATAGTTTTTGGTTAATGATAATATATCAATATTGGCTCATTAATTATAACAATATACCATAGTATATATGTTACCATAGAAATATATATATATCACATATATATTCTTATTTCACAGTATAAATGTACCACAATAATATAAGATATTAATAATAGAAGAGTGCAGGGTATATGGGAACTCTCTATACTATCTTCTCAATTTTTCTGTAAATCTAAAACTGTTTTAAAAAATAAAGTCTAGGTGGGGCGCCTGCGTGGCACAGCAGTTAAGCGTCTGCCTTCAGCTCAGGGCGTGATCCCGGCTTTATGGGATCGAGCCCCACATCAGGCTCTTCTGCTATGAGCCTGCTTCTTCCTCTCCCACTCCCCCTGCTTGTGTTCCCTCTCTCGCTGGCTGTCTCTCTCTCTGTTGAATAAATAAAAATAAAATCTTTAAAAAAAAAATAAAGTCTAGGAGCACCTGGGTGGCTCCGTCGGTTAAGCATCTGCCTTCGGTTCAGAGAAACTGCTTCTCCCTCTGCCTCTGACTCTCTCTCTCTGTCTCTCATGAATAATTAAATAAAATCTTAAAAAAATAAAAATATTTCTAAAAAAAAAATGAAGTCTATTAAAAGTATTTAAAAGAAATAGAATGCCAGAATCTCTCCTGAAGTTTCCACACTGCGGAACTAGCCCTTAACCACTGTAAGCTCTGTGTGCTCACACTTGTTCCACTTCTCCTTAGCAGTCTTCCTGGGCCTGTTTTTCAGAGACTTTTCAAAAGATTTTTATCAAAAGATTAAAATTCAAAGTGATTCTGCTAATTGAAACAAAGATTCAAGTAACAAGGGCACTCTATTCCCAGAACTTTTTGCTTAAAGATTTATTGAGATTTACTGGACGCGCCTGAATTTTTGTTTGGAGTGCATTTTTGCTTTATGGGTTATTGCAACCAAATTGGGTAAAATCCAAATTTTAGTAGCTATGAAGCATTACTCAAAAGAGATGAGTCTGGTAGGAAATTATCTTGAAGACCATTAGGAGCTCTCCCTTTCCAGCGAGGCATGATACATGAAATATAAATAACTTCTGTGCCAGGTGTCAAGGGAGCACAGCCTGTGGAACCTTTACACATTCGAGGCATCTTTCAGTGCTGATCTGTGAGAAGGCACAGCTGGCTTCATGAGCCTCATGTACATCCTTTTATCTCCCAGATATCTGTTCTCCTTATGCATCAGCTGCTATAAACCAAGTCACAGAGGGGTGAAATAACTTCTTG
The DNA here is from genome assembly GCF_002007445.2 of Ailuropoda melanoleuca. Taxonomy (NCBI): domain Eukaryota; kingdom Metazoa; phylum Chordata; class Mammalia; order Carnivora; family Ursidae; genus Ailuropoda; species Ailuropoda melanoleuca. Next base: position 21,003,879 of record NC_048226.1, on the reverse strand, counting down.
CCATGGCTCCTGCCCAAAGTTCTTCTCAGGAACACAGATATCTTAAAGGAAGAAAAGGTCAGAGTGACGTTCATATAACTGGACTCACATTTTGGGAGATTTGCCATTGCTCCACAGTGAAGAAGAGTATTTAAGAAGCATGAGCCACAGTGTGTTTGGAATTTGAAAGTACACCCACCAGAGGGCAGAATGCTATATTCAGACTTGGACAGGTTCCAGCACTGTGATGCACTGCTCCTTATGTGTGGTTGGTGGACTTGTGGATGAATGAGATGTCAAGAATTTTGTGAGAAGGAAAACCAGCTCAGATAATGCTCTTTTTTTTTGGAAGTTCCAGAAGCTCCAGCCATGATGAGGCCACCCCGTAGTCGCTCCAGGCACACCGCTCTTCTTTGCCCAGACTGGCCATAGCCGTTCCTGACATTTATATCACCATAAGACTACTACAAAGCTTTGACATAATTGATTATTTCCACAACAAAGTCACTGGCTTTACTTTTATTGTGGAGATTATTCTGGAAACTAAAAATATTTAATGTTTGGCAGGTTTCTCACCCATGTGCTTGTTATCTTAGCTCACGTCATCTGCCAACATTGCAACATAATCCACTGCCAAAAATAAATAAATAAATAAATAAAAAAGAAGAGAAAAGAGAAAAAAAATGGAAAGAAAGCTGTCATGATCAGACAGGAAGCCATTGTCCAATTGGGACCCTCCAATTGACATCTCCATGGTAGGCTCTCCAGAGCCTTTGTCCTTCATTGCAGAATAAGCAGTAATGAAGGCATGCCAACAACTCCAGCTCTCACAAGCCTGGAGCCATGTGGAATGGAGAAGAGCTGTATAAAGAGGTTGCTGCCAATATTCAATTGTTGATGAGGCCGGGAATCCTTTGAAAAATGGCCAGCATATTTTGGCCAACTTGGCTCCTGAGACTCACCAGGAAGGACCTCTGCCTTCCAGAGAGTGGAGTTTACACAGCCTATGTTCCAATTGTTTGACGATCTTAGTTCCCCCAAGTGGAAAAACCCACTTTATGCGTCAGTCAGTAGAGAATTTATGGAGAAGTGGAGGCAGATTTATGGCGATCAAAAGCTCTGATAGACTTGTAGGTCTCTGCCTAGTCTAGTTATTCATTTATTTACTTTTATGACTACCTTTGATAACAATACCAAAGATTTTAAATTCCTCTCTAGCTTTCTTCATTTGCAGAGGCACTGTTCAATGAAATATGAGTTTAATTTACAAAGCAAATATATCTTTTTAATCTACCACCTCAGCTTCTTTGTTTCAGGGATTCTGCTAATTAAGTCATTCAAAAGTCAACACTATCTTGTTTTAAAATGTATGTAAACAATACAGAAATATGGAAAGTGGAAACTCACCTCTGCAGCCAATCTTGTATCTTGTACAGATACAAGTCCTACCCCAAATAAGACTTTGAGAAGGAAGGTACTTAGGGAACAAGACTTTGAGGTCAGGATTCACAAACCTTCTGTCTGGCTAGTACTAGCCTGAGCCCTCAGCACCCCCAAGTATCTCCCACCTTGCCCTCTATTCCCAGCCTACTCTTCCCGCTTCTCTGCTCATCACCCCTCCTGGCCTGGGAACTATACTTCAAGTCACAGGGCCTGTTGGACTGCCTGAGGCCCTGCTTATTCTAGCTCTTTGCATAAAGTGCCTTCTTTCCTCAAATCTGCCATCTAGATTCCCATCCAAACATGTCCAGTTAAAGCACCTCTCCTCCTGGTAAGTTCTCTCTCCCTTTATATTTTCTTACTTCTTGGCAAGTTTGATTAGAATGCTTCCTATAGTCTGCCTTGTATTTCAAATGTGTTTGTATAGGTGCCATCTCCCCCACTAGCCTATGAACCTTGGAAGTCATATCTGAGTCATTCCCACACTTCTGCACAGCCCAGAAAGGGTGATGTCATATCTGATAAAGGGTTAGCATCTAAAATATATAAAGAACTCATACAAATCAACACCCAAAGACAAATAATCCAATTTTAAAATGGGCAGAAGGCATGAACAGACATTTCTCCGAAGACATGCAAATGGCCAACAGACACATGAAAAGATGTGCATCATCACTTACCATCAGGGAAATGCAAATCAGAACTACAATGGGAAATCACCTCACACTTGTCAGAATCATTAAAATCAACAACACAAGAAACAATAGGTGTTGGCAGGGATATGAAGAAAAAGGAGTACTCGTGCACTGTCAGTGGGAATGCAAACTGGTACAGTCACTCTGGAAAACAATATGGAGGTTCCTCAAAAAGTTAAATATAGAACTGTCTTATGACCCAGCAATCCCACTACTGAGTATTTACCCAAAGAATACAAAAATACTAATTCAAAGGGATACATGCACCCTTATGTTTATAGCAACATTATTTACAATAGCCAAGATATGGAAGTAGCCCAGCTGTCCATTGATTGATGAATGGATAAAGAAGATGTGGTATATATATACACTGGAATATATTTAGCCATACAAAGGAATGAAAACTTGCCATTTGCAATGACATGGATGGAGCTAGTGAGTATAATGCTAAGCAAAATAAGTCAGTCAGAGAAAGACAAATACCATATGATTTCACTCATATGTGGAACTTAAGAAATGAAACAGATGAGCAAAGGGAAACAAAAGAGAGAGAGAGAAATCAAGAATCAGACCCAGCTATGCAGAATGAACAGATGGTCATCAAAGGAGAGGGAGGTGGAGGGATGGGTTAAAGAGGTCGTGGAGGTTAAGGAGTGCATTTGTTTTGCTAAACACCTGAAACTAACGTAACACTGTATGTTAACTCACTGGAATTAAAATAAAAACTTTAAAAAAAGAGAGAAAGGGTGATGTCAGTGGTCAATTAAATTGATGAACTATGGATAGCAAGGAAGCAAGAGGCCAAGGCAAGTAAATGAAGTTAAATGAAAAATGACAAGAGGGTGGAAAAGATTTGCCACTTTATCACAGTCATGAGTTCACCATCTTCATATGAACAAGCTTTAAGAATAAAGAAAAAGATCCCGTTTAAAAAATGAGCAGATGTGGAGAGTTCACAGAAATAGAAATGCAGATAGCACCTAAACATGAAAAGGTGCCCAACTTCACTCATAATAACATAAATGCAAATTAAAACTACACTGACCTAGAGACATCTAATAGAACACTCCACCCAACAGCAGAATACATATTCCTCTTGAGTTCACATGGAACATTGTCCAGGATAGACCATATGCTACTCCATGAAACAAACCTAAATAAGTTTAAAAGGATTGAAATCATACTAAGTTCTCCAACCATAGTGGAATTAAATTCAAAGTCAATAACAGAAAGAAATTTGAGAAATTCACAACTATACATACACTTAAGCAATCCAGGGGTTAAAAAGTCACATGAAAAATTAGAAACTACTTTAAGATGAACAAAAATGAAAACACAACACACCACAACTTATGGAACGCAGCTAAAGCAGTTGCAGAGGGAAATTGATAGCTTTAGACACCTACGTTAATAATGAAAGACTGCAAATCAACAATCCAGCCAAAACTAAAAAAAGAAGAGCAAACTAAACTCAAATCAAACAGAAGAAAGGAAATCAGACTAGAAAGGAAAGAAATATCATAGAAACTAGAAAAACAATAGAAGAAATCAATGCAACCAAAAGTTGGTTCTCTGAAAAGATCAACAAAGTTGACAAATCCTTAGCTAGATTGATAGGTGGGGGCGGGAGTGAGAGAGAGAAGACTCTAGTTACTAAAATCAAGAATGAAAGAAGGGATTCCACCACTGATCTAAGAAATAAAAAATATTATAAGGGAATATCATGCCAACAAATTGAAAATACAGAAGTAATGGACAGATTCCTTCAAAGACGCAAATTATTAAAACTGAGTCAAGAAGAAATAGATCTGAATAGATCAATAAAAAAGTAAAGAGATTGAACTATTAATTTTAACACTTCCCACAAAGAACACCCCAGGCCCAGATGGTTTCTGTGGAAAATTCTATTGAACTTATAAGGAAGAATTAGTACTAAGCCTTCACCAACTCTTACAGAAAACAGAAGAGGGAGAACATTTCTCAACTCATTCTGTGAGGCCGGTGTTACCCTGATCCAAAAATCAGACAAGGGCATCCCAAGAAAAGAGAACTACAGACCAAAATTACATGGAGACATCACTTCTTAATCAGATTGGCAAACATCCCAAAGTTTCACAACATATTCTGTAAATGAGGCAGTGGGGAAACAAGAACTTTCATAAAATGCTGGTGGAAACACATAATGGTAACCTGTATGGAGGGGAACTTTGCAATATTAGCAAAATCCCATGTGCATTTACTGTTAATTCTAGTCATCTCTCCTCTAGGAATCTATCCTAAAGATTACTGGCAAAACACAAGACTGTATGGCATGGCTTTTTATTGCTACGAGACCTGTAAAGACTGAAAACCACCTGAGTGTCCATTCGGTTGAATCAATTTTCATTCATTTACCCAAGGATTTAGGCTATATAACTACAAAAAGAAATGAGTGGCTAAGGAACTCCCAGGAAAAATGAACACACAAAGTACTCTTCCGTTTATGTGAAAAAGAGGAGGATATATATATATATATATTATATATTATATATAATATATATAATTAATATTATACAATAATATTTAAAAATGGAAAGATAAAAAATTTTTTTTACTTTACTTGTAGAGAGGGAAGGACAAGGGGGAGAGAGAGATAACATTAGCCAGATCTGAATAAATCTTATCTGCAGTTTTGGTTTTGCTTTTATAAAATTATAAAACAAAATTAAATTGAAAAACCAATTTCTAAAAATCCAAAGGAAAATTAAATAAATGAACCTAATTGTGTATAAAGTTTGCAGAATAATGCAGAGAAGAATCATTTTAAGTAATTTTAAAACTCAAATAGGATATACCTAAGGTCAAAATGAACAACAAAACAATGTTTGAAACTGGCATTTAGTAATTGTATTATTAATGGTAATATTGGCATTGTTGCTCTGAAACTGCACTGAGGATAAAGGAAGAGACAAATTATGTTAATGTCATTAGGAATAAGACTCAGCATAAGCAAAACGACACACAGATATAAAATCAGGACATTAAGTAAATTAGCCATGTTTCTAAATTGGAATTGGAACTATCAGTGTGAACTCATGATGCGTTTTCTCTTATATATCTCATATATTATATATAATTATGTTATATATAATTATTATATATAATTATACTATATATAATTATTATATATTGTATACCATATGTATATTACATGTATATACACATATAAAATATCACCATTCTTCCAACTGCAGGGACTGGAAACAATTCCATTCAGAAGCAGGTACTAGTTTCTAAGCACCTTTTCCCACTAAAATGGTATTTAAAAATACTCCTCAGACAAATGGCCACATCCAGGTCTAGGCAAGAAATGTGCCCGATAAGCGTGAAACACCATTTCATTCCAGATGTCAAGGATGCTCTCGGAGACTCCTGGCATCGTGCCAGAAGGATTCAGAGCCCATGTGAAATTAGGACAATTTGAACAACAGTAAGAAAGTTACTGCTGTGAGATGAAATGCATCAAGTATGTTTCCATCCATGAACTCATACATACTGACACTCTGAAAAAAGAAACACATTAGTCACCTTGGGATGATGCCAGGGAACCAACTCATTACTCTGGAAACCAAAACCTTTTGCCTTTCCTGTGTGAACCACACTAACCAATTTGGTCAGAGGAAGTCTCTCGCCATAAGTGAATTCCAGTGAATAAATGAAGAAGGAAAAGTGGAATTGAAGATCACCCTTTTGCAAGTTCTAGTGATTGCTCTAGGCAATCGGCATCAAGATCCCTCAACCTCACAAAAGACAGACAAGCGGACATTAGGTGCCTCCTGATGGAAGGACACATGTCACCAGGGAGTCTTGTCAAAAAATCCTTTCTGAATCCGAACAGGTCTCAAGGTCTGATTATTGGTCAGGAAATGCAGGGCACAGAGCAGGACGAGAAACATCACAGACTTAGCTCAGAGTCTCCTTTGAGGGGAACCCAAACCAAGACCCTGGAGACAGATGCTAGTGCTGACTTCACCCCAGGGTCCCCACGTTCCCCGCCGCCTGGTTGCCGCTGCCTTCGCAGGAGCCCATACAGGTGACCACACGGGTCACTGTCCTAGCTCCTCTCACCTACTGCGATCACAGGCAAGCTGCACGTTCCCTAGGATCCTCGGCACCTTTATTCCTTACTCAGGATAAGAAAGGCACCACCTGGTGCGCCTGGGTGGCATAGGGGCGCCTGGGTGGCACAGCGGTTAAGCGTCTGCCTTTGGCTCAGGGCGTGATCCCGGCATTATGGGACCGAGCCCTACATCAGGCTCCTCCGCTATGAGCCTGCTTCTTCCTCTCCCACTCCCCCTGCTTGTATTCCCTCTCTAGCTGGCTGTCTCTATCTCTGTCGAATAAATAAATAAAATCTTAAAAAAAAAAAAAAGAAAGGCACTACCTCCAAGGCTGGCTGACCAATCGAGTAGGTCACTACCCAAGTGGCAGGACCTGGCAGCAGTTAACTGCCCCGTGTATCTTCCTTGTCACGATTATCAGTGCCATTATCATTGGCTCAAATGCTCACTGGACACGTAATAATCTTCACACACCAACCGCGTGTCCATAGTTCTCGTGTATTGTCTCCCAGCACCAGGTTCTTCCAGGTGCCATGCCCAGAAGGGGAGACCTCCTGAATATGGGAATTCTGCTCAGGATCCCCTCCCTTCCCCGGCTCTGGCTCAGCACCAGCCAACGGGAATATACTGTGAGCCACAGCTGCGAGCCACAGACATCATTTTATATTTTCTAGTTTTCAGGTAGGTAGAAGCAGGTAAAAAAAAATTAATAATACATTTTTTTCAACCCAAAACATCCAAAATATTTTCTCAACATGTAGTCAGTATAAAGTCTTGACCATCTTGAGTGTTGTATACCTGGAGCATATTTCATCCCAGACGGGATGAACGTGGAGTTCCTGATGGGCCGCCACACGTGCCTCGGGCCACCACGTTGCACTTGGCAGTTCTGGTTGCCTGCCTCACTGTGCCAGCCCCAGGGAGGAGGGTTGTTCACTTTTGGAAGGCTCAGAATCACATGCTGTCCATGTTGTCTGACCCTAGAAAGGGCCTGTTTGACTAGTGACCGTAGCGTCCATTGGCTGGAGAGGCATTGACTGGCCAGCTGAGATGGGCTGCTCCGTGGCATGGAACACAGGGTTTCCATAGTTCATGGCCATGCTGGAGCTCGAGGCCGACACAGGGAAGACAAGACAAGCACCTGCCACAAGGGGCCTCCCAGCCGCTTTCAGTTTGATTCTTGTACCCCAGCAACACCCTGCCTCCATAATTCTGTCTCAGCCTGTGCCATCCAAAATACTGTCATTGCAGATGCCCTCTGACCCCTGCAGGAACTCCTGCTAAAAGCCCTGAGTCTATCTAGAGCCAACCATGAGTTTACAAGGAAAACAACAGTGGTGCTGGGCCAAAGCTGCCACGGGGGGCGGGGGGGGCGGGGGAGGCGCTGCCCTGCCCCCAGGCTGTGTGTACCTGCAAAACATGGGCACAGTCGCACTTTACCCGCACTGGGCCCAGTCTCCTGGGACACGGTTGTCAACCTCTGGTGGGCACAGACCTGAGGGAAGCTGATGAAACAAAGGACTCACTCCCACTCCAGAAAATGTCCTGGTCCTCCTGCCCGGTCTAGCATCCACCTCTGGACGTCAGAGACTCCCTGGGCCCCCTGGGTGTCCTCCAGGTGTGGATATGGTCTCCTGCAGCTTGAGGTTGGGACACGGTCCCAGGTTCAGGATGCACCCCCACCAGGGCTCGATGGGGTGAACTTACGTTCCCGCTCCACCTCACGGGCTCACTCAGAGGCCTCAGTGTCTCATCTGTAAAATGGGAACTGCCCTAACTGCCCCTTGCATCCAGTCTGTCTGCATTTCTGTCCACTCCTCTGGGAGATGAGGGAAGCAGCCCAGGAGACCTACAGGTGCGTGACGAACCCGGCCCTCCGCCCAGAGGCTTGTGGACAGGAGAATTTCAAGGTTTGGGTTTTCTCTTTCTTACTAGTCTGAGAAAGCTTGCCGAAAGTTGGAATGAACGTGCACATCCTTACAGCATACCTCCCACGGCAGTTTTAGGGTGACTGTGGATACGGCTCATGCAGGCTGCTGGTAGTGCGGGGACAAGTGGGGGTTAGGAGCACCCGGATGGGGACAGGAGTCATGTGGGACTCACACTGCATTTGTGGTGGAGTTCACCTCGACCTCTGGCTCAACCTCAGATGATCTGAGAAAGGATTATGGGTGATTAGTGCCATGTGCTGCCTTCTCCGGGCTCCCTGGGGCCCTGGCACTGCCCGCCTGATGAGGGGCTTCTGAAAGAACGATTATGTCCAATTGTCTCAATTATGCAAACCATGCTGACATTTCTAGCAGGGGAAGGACTGGCCGGGAAGAGGGTCACTTCAAAGGGAAAGTTCTAGCTCCCCCATCTCTCTCAGATCTCAAGGCTCCTTTCATGGGATCCCACACTGAGCAGCCTGGCAACATGGGGCCCTGGTTTCCTTTTCTGGCCTGGGGGTGAGGTCATGGGGCCATCGCCTCAGCAGGATCATGAGGGCCCCAGCACGGGCGCTCACATGCCCCTCATGTGGACTTCTGCTCTTAAAGGGTGGGCCCACCTCTGCCAGCTTCCTGTCTGGCCAGAGGAGGAAGCTGGAGAATGCCGGGCTGAGCCCCCTCCCCGCCCTGCCACTGCAGCAGGTAAGCCCAGGTGGGGCTCAGCTCAGGTATGGGCAAGCCCAGGTGGGGGACTCTGCTTCCAGGGGCCTCTCCTGCTGAGGCTGAGCAGGGGTGTATCTGTTCTCAGCCGACAAGGCCTCCGAGATGATTCTCAGAGGGGACAAGCCCTGTGTCAGCCGGCCAACACCAGGCTCCAATGTGTCGAGGCTCCCTCAGAGCTGGCTTCTAAATCTAGGGGCCAAGGATCTGCCGTGGAGCCCCAGCTCGAGCTTAGCCTCCTTGCCTTCACTCCTTATCATCTTACCTCTGCTCCTTTGCTTCCTGGAGGGTGTGCCTCTTCCCGAGAGCCCTTGGGGTCACTGAAATTCTTTGGGGTGGGGGACAGAGGTTATACCTATAAGCCTTTATCAGCTGATATTCCAACTGTTAGTTAAAACCTCAGGGAAAAGACATGTTCTACTACACAGGGCTGTGAAGGGAGGTGGGGATGCCCTCTCACTGCCGGTGGGATGTGGGAAGGGGTTTCTGGAAGGCAGTGGAATAGTGTGTAGCAAAGTACAATTCTACGTGTAGGGATCCCTTCTGGGGAAATAATCCTGAAGGGAAGCCAAGATTTACTTAGTGTTGTGTATTGCAGTCGGACACAGGAACAACCCAGTGTCCAAGAGAGGGGACTGAACACGGAAATCACGGTCTAGCCACAGGATGAAATATAATGCAGCCACTTGCAGAAGGACAGAGAAGAATGTGTAATGACAATGTGCAGAATGGACATGTTTTTCATTACACACACACACACACACACCTAATCTAGTCACAGAAAAAAGCCTAGGAATACACTGAAATTCTATCTGTTGTTATTTTAGGATGAAGGCCATCTGGTTGATGTTTATTTATTCCTTGGTGCATTTCCTCTTCCTTTACTTTAATCATTTTCTATAGCAAATACATTTCCCTTTGTTACCAGAAATTATACCTTTTAATTTTTTTACCTTTTTTTTTTAAACCTTAGCCAAAATTAGCAAAAATAGAGGGGCGCCTGGGTGGCTCAGCTGGTTAAGCATCTGCCTTTGGCTCAGGTCACAATCTTGGGGTCCTGGGCTCGAGCCCCCAGTCGGGCTCCCTGCTCAGTGGGGAGTCTGTTTCTCCCCCTCCCTCTGTCCCTCCTCCTCCCCTCTGCTCATGCTCTCTCTCCCTCTGTCTCTCTTTCTCACATAAGTAAATAAATTCTTTTAAAAAATTAACAGAAATAAAGAGTAGGGGTACGAAGAATGGAAATATTTACAGGACTCATTCCTGGGTTGACCAAGAATAAAAACAGAGAATGAAGGAGAACCAGAAAGGTGGGGAGGGGAAATAGGAGACAAATTTGCTCTTTCTGAATTAAATATTTAGGGAGGAATTAAAAATGACACCAGCCTCTCTGGGAGTGGACTTCATACAGGTTTGACTTTAAGGAAGGACTGACTTTGGCAATCTTCACCAACTATCATTCTGTACACTACCAGCAGCACTTTGAATTTATGGCATTTGCAATGGTATTTATAGCATAAATTGGCCACTGTCTACAATGTATTTCAGGCCCCAGGAAATGTAATTGAAAACATCAACTAGCGTCGAATGTGTTTGCCTTAATTGTTTGTGTTTTATTGGTTCTTTTCTAGGAGAAGTCTGGAATTTGGTTTGGTTTGGCTCTTTGCATTCTCACTTATTTGCTTTGCAAAGTTTATAAGTACAAGAAACAGAATGACATTCAGGCATGTTAAGTGGCTAGTCATCTTCATTCTGAACTAAGTGTAAACAAAACACACTTTCTTTTTTTTTTTTTTTAAAGATTTTATTTATTTATTTGACAGAGATAGAGACAGCCAGCGAGAGGGAACACAAGCAGGGGGAGTGGGAGAGGAAGAAGCAGGCTCACAGAGAAGGAGCCTGATGTGGGGCTCGATCCCATAACGCCGGGATCACGCCCTGAGCCGAAGGCAGACGCTTAACCGCTGTGCCACCCAGGTGCCCCAAAACACACTTTCTATTAACTTAAAATCCTCTTACTTGGAGCATTTAATATTTTTAGAAATCTCTCTTTTGTTTTGGTTGAAAACGTTTTCAAGAATGTCCTATAGTTGTGTGCGTGTGTGCGTGCGTGTGTGTGTGTGTGTGTAAATTCTGGACCTGGGAAAATAGAAGCCCTCATCCCGGGGAATAATGGAACCCACTCTTTGATTCTCTTCCACAGCCTAAAGGTTAATAGGGTTCAACATCTTAACACCTCCATTAAAAAGGCAGCAGCCATCGGGGCGCCTGGGTGGCACAGTGGTTAAGCGTCTGCCTTCGGCTCAGGGCGTGATCCCGGCGTTGTGGGATCGAGCCCCACATCAGGCTCTTCCGCTATGAGCCTGCTTCTTCCTCTCCCACTCCTCCTGCTTGTGTTCCCTCCTCTTGCTGGCTGTCTCTATCTCTGTCAAATAAATAAATAAAAATCTTTAAAAAAAAAAAAAGGCAGCAGCCAGAGACACGTCAACGTGCAAAGACCCCAGGCAGTCAGTGGCTGCGATGCCCCTTCGTTCTCTAGCTCTATTAGCCTCTGTAGTCAGTGAACAAATTACAGCGTCCACTGGGAGCAAACAGGGTCCAGGAAATGGTTGGTTCATTGCCCCAGACACACATCACATACAGGAGCACTTTTCCCAGGCTCCCACAGAAAACACTTACTAGAATTTATCTTGCTATTTTCCAGAAACTGTGCCCTCAATTGCTAGCCATGTCAGGGGAAAGAATGCATTTCCAGTGCTAGCGATGGCTTTAAGAAAACAAGCTGATGTCAGCTCACAGCACTCCCCTCCCCGGCTGCCAGGGCCTTCTTGCTGCTGTGTGACCTCCCACCTTCCCCCACTGCTTCTGGCTCTCACCCCGCCTGGTCTGCTCTCTGCATGCCTGTGGCAGGGAGACAGCATGTCCTGCATCTGTTCCTTAAGGGTTGGTCATGCTTGATATGCCCCAATGTAAAATTAATGCTGAAAAGGCAGGTGGCCTCTGCCCACGGGCCATGGGCCCTCCCTATACATAGGGCATCGGGGAGGGCAAATTTGTCAGGCATGGGGAGGTGGAATGCATGCTGGCCAAGAATCATGGCAACAACATCATTTTTCTGTTAATGTATACTAATATGTAAAGTTGTATAACCATGCAGAAGAGCCAAGGGAAGGTCCTGCTGTACGCACCTCTCCTAATCCCACCCCCCACATGGCTGAGCATGCTTGGTGGTTTGATGTCTATCATTCTAAACGAACACACCCAGTCATGCCTGAGCCAAAGACATAATTTTAAATTGTAGAGTAGCCACGTTAAAAAAGTAAAGCCATGTTAAAATAAGCAAAATTAATTTTAGAACCTATTTAACTCAATATATCCCAATTATTATCATCTCAACATGTAGTTATTTAAAAAAACTTAGTAGTGACGTATTTTATGTCCTTTTTTTTTTTTTACTTCAAAATCTAACCAAATACTACCCCCCACCCTTTTTCTGAGCTCTAATGTCAGACATAAAAAATGGAGTTTGCTGTCTTGCACTTGAACTCATGGCATATCTCAGTTAAGACTGGCCAGATTCCAGGCGCTTAATAGCCATGCATAGCCAGCGGCTACTATGTTGTACAGAATAGCTTTAGACCTCTACATATCAAGGTTTGTTCCTCTTTTAAAAAAGATTTTTTATTTATTCATTTTAAAGAGCGAGAGAGAACGAGCAAGAGCATGAGCAGGGGGGCAGGTCAGAGGGAGAAGCAGACTCCTGGTTGAGCAGAGTGTCCGACACAGGGCTCCATCCCAGTATTCCAAGATCATGACCTGAGCAGAAGGCAGACACTTAACCGACTGACCAGCCAGGGGCCCCTCAAGGTTTGTTCTTGTACAGATGGAACATATGAGAAAGATCTTACTACAACTTTTTTTTCAATTCATAATAGAAACATTTACACTCAAGAACTTAAAGTTCTACTTTCAAATGTCTGATAGTGGCACAGCCCATGATTCAGTATATCGTCATTGGTTTAACCAGTCCCTGATGGAGAGGAAACAAGAAATTGGAGGTTTCTAATCTTTCCCTTGGTTCAAAACATACTGCAACAAACATCCAAATATTGCCTGTGTACACGTACGACTATTTCCGGATAATAGGCCCCTAGAAGTGGATGTGCCAGGTCAAAGCATATGTACATTTGACCCTGTGGCAAACGCTGCCCAGCTCCCTTCCAGAAACACACTGCAAGGAGTCTGTAAGAGGGAAGCAGATCCATAGCAAAGCAGGCCACCAGCTAGCCTTGGGGTTTGGACCTTGGTTCCCTCAGAAATAAAACCAAAGAGTTGGGCTAACCGCTCTTAAATGCCTGATTTTATGGCTCAAGGTTGGTGGTTTCCGCCCATCCCTTTGGTGGGAAGGGGGGTGCCTGGGCGAGAGCCACCTGCCCCATGTCCAGCAGGGCAGTCTCAGAGAGGCAGATGAGAAGCTCCAAACGCACCTTGTCCGAGGTCAGCAGAAAACTCTCAGCGAAGACCCTCTGTTTTTCTGTACGATTACTAGTACACTATGTTCAGTTAATACAGTATTGTCTCTTCAGTGTCATCACCGCTAAGGAGCAGAGGAGCAAGGACCAGCCCCAGCCGTTTGGCTCCTGAGCTGGCTGCCTCAGGCATCACGTTGAGCTGCACCCACCTCACTCCCACTGGCGCGCCACCCAGTGTCCTTCCCCACCCTGGTGGCCCCAGCAGTCATCACAGTCCCTGAGGGACACAATCCTTGTTTGCACACACCACCAGTGGTGTGGGGCACCTTCCCAGGTCCTGGGAGCTCTGATAGAGGAAGCCCTGGGGACAGGGACCTAGAGAGTAGCAAAAGAGCACTGAAAAGGAGAGGGTGCCCCCATGGGAGCCGGGAGGGCACCGGGAGGTCAGCCTTGGTCTTCCAATCCTCTCTCCCACGGCACTGGGCTGCACCCTCCCAGCCCGGGAAGACCAGACGGGGCTCCCGTGTCAGGTCAGGGAGGCTCTATGCATAGTGGCTTCCCAACTTGCTTGCTTTCCTCAGCAAGCCAGCCAGGTGACGCTGCTGAACCAGGAAGGGGAGCTGCAGAGGGGTCCCCTGAGACCCTTGTGGCAATCCTCAAGTTCCCAATCAGGGAGGAGCTGGTGATGGGGGGAAGGGAAGATTGGGGCACTTGTCCATCCCCAGCTGTGTGCGACTGAGGCTTCTGACCATGGACATGGGGGTCTTTGCATTTAATCAGGTCTCTCACCTTCTTCCAGCGATGCCTTATGGTTTTCAACGTGCAGGTCTTTCGCCTCCTTGGTTAAACTTATTCCCAGATACTTTTCTCTTTTTGATGTTATTATAGATGAGATTGCTTTTTTATTACCTTTTTGGGTTCTTCACTGCTAGTGTTCAGAAACACAACTAATTTTTGTGTAATGGTCTTGTACCCTGCACCTTTGCTAAATTTGTCTATTAGCCATAGCGGGGGGTTTTTTGAGGACTCTTCCAGAGTCTTGCGATTGTTTCATTTTGGACTGCCATCTGTATCCCTAAACAATACATTGTTTAGCTTTGTCTGCTTTTGAACTTCATACAAATAGACTCGCACTGTGTGTGTCCTCGGGGGCTTGTTTCTTTTGCTCTGTATTATGTTTTGAGAGCCGTTCAGATTGTGTGGTTTGTCTGTTTCTGTGGCCATATCATGTTCCCTTGGTTGAATATGTGGTGATAGACTGTAGTTCCTACTGCAGCTGGGCGTCTGGGGTGCTGTCTGTTGGGGTTCTCATGAACGGTGCTACGTGAGCATGCGTGGGGGGTCTCCTGGTGCACACATGCATGAACGTATTTGGGGTAGGACTGCCAGATTCAAGCATGTGGCCAAAGGTTTTCTCTCCTCTTTAAAGGGAGGAGCTTGGAAGCATCTGCCCATTTTGGAGAAAACATTTGGAATCAGCCAGAGGAGACAGATGTGTGAGGAGGGACGGGGCTGTGCATAGGAGTCAGGACCAGCCATCTGGCATGAGGACAGCCCAGACTGGTGGCTTCACCATGACTCAGTCTCCTCTCTTGATGCCCATTCACCTCCCAGAGCCCTGACCAAAGCCCTGACCCCTCCACCCTGTTTCCTCACCTTTAAAACCACAGTGGGGGATCATGTGCTCTCTGTAGACCTCTGCCGCCCAATGACCATGGCATCTCAGTTCTGTGTGACAGTCACGGTGACCTCAGTGGGAGACAGGATCAGGTGCTCTGCCTTGCACTAGCTGTTCCCTCTTTCAAGGGACCCTTTCCCCTTTCCCTCTGCACCCACCTTAATTCTCCTCGGGCTTCGAGCTTGAGCCACAGGCCCCTTCCTTTCTTTCCCCATCTCACCAGTTCCACCCCAGAGAAAAGTACTTGTTCCTGTCCCCGTACACCGTGCACACCTTTACAGTGCTGTCTGTGCACCTGGGAGCTTCCGAGGGCTGAGTGCACTCACTTCCCCTGCAACTAGCAGAGCCCACCAGGTAAGGAAGCTTCGGGCATGAAACACACGAATGCCAGCTTTCTTTCAGGTCACGCAAGGTGGTTCAGGGCGACAGAGGTCCCACTGAACTTTTGAAGATAGATTTTCTCCGCCATAACCCTCCCAAGTTATAAATGCTGAGTTGTGTGTGGGAACACTTATCTATAAATACATGAGCAGCCCAGACACTGGCCTGAGTCACAGGTCACTACAGACCACATTGGTTAGGACAGCCCTAGAGGAACACAGCAAATGTGAACCCCATTTGGGATGCTCTGCCATGCCCTCTCCTCTACACCCAGCCCCCCATGCATCTCTTCACAGCCCCTCCCTCCCCAGGCCCCCTCCCAAGACTGGACCCTGCAGGAGTGGCCTGGTTGAAAGCAAGGAACTTTGTATGATTTGTTACAAGTAAGAAGACAGGGAGCTAGCTCTCAAAGCGCCGTCTCCCATGGGGTCAGTACAGTGTACCAGGGGTCAGGGGAGGGAGCTTGCATACACATTAAGGAACTTAGACATACTCTATTTGGGCGCTTCGGTTCACTTGCGTCTGCCCAGCGTTTCAACATGCTAGTGCATACATTGCATATTTGAAAAGCGGTGGAAAACTCCACCCGTAGGAGGAGATCTTAGTATCATAATGAGCTAAAGTTAACTTCAGGACAACTCAGGGGGGCTTCTCAGCTCCAGCCTGGCTCAAACTGGCTCAAACTGGCTCATGTAAGGTGCTATCAGGCTAGACCCATCTAGCGAGGGGCTCTCAGGTGAAAGACCTGGTGGGGGCCTGCTTGGCTGGAACTGTTGGTTCTGCAAAACAAAACACATTCTGTCCCTCCCCCATCTCCCTTCCGCTAATAATGCTTAGCCCTCTTATTTCAGTAACTTCCCTTTGCATTCTAGCTGACCAAATCTGTCCCGTCCTGGCTCTCAGTCTCTCGAAGCTGACTTGCAAACTGGCCGACCTGCTGCACAAACAGTACTGAAATATGAGAGGTGCTTGCTGATTAATGCATGCACACTGGTCCCCAGGAGCCCCAGGAATCTGACTTAGCATGGATGGTCATAGTGTCAGCACAGAGCTGCTATGAGGACAGAGAGGGAGAATACTGGTGAAAGAAAGCCCTGGAAAAACACAAACCAAGACTTATGTCTGACATTTTCAGGGCTGATGACTGAGCTGTGAGTTTGAGAGGGAAGGCTCTCTGTCTCATCAAAGTGTCGCTGATCTCAGGGACAGCTGGTCAGACCTGGGCTTGGCTCTCAGCCCCACATCCCACCGGCCTCCTGCTTCCTCTGCCATGGACCGGGGAATTAGGAACAGTGTTCCAAGGTCCACCGACCCAACCTGACAGATCCTGGGCATTTAAAAGGAAGCTGAAATCTTACCCTGGTTCACTTCATCCAGTTCATGCTCATTTAAGAAACTCAAAAACTGCTTCCTGAGTACTGATCTCTGCCAGACAATGGACTTGGGGTTTTTCACACTAAATTGTATTTAACCCACACAACAATCCCACCTAACAGGCAAGATAACTGAGGCTTAGGAAAAGTAAATAACTTGGCCAAGGTCATAAACATAAGAAATGTAAGAATCTGGGAGCTAACAGGTATGCCAGAGTCCAGAGTCCTTTTCTTTCCCTCACACCTTTGATTGCATTTTTACTTTTAGGGACCACCTTCAAAGCCTTCACCCAAAGAAATGACTCAATAGTAAAACTTTCAGGCACCAGTCCAAACCCACTGGGAAGATTCTTTTCAGGGGTGACCCCATGTGGAATATGCCCAGGGGGTCACAGGATGGAACACCATGCTCACTGCTTAAAGGATGAGGAAGCTCTCTGTGCAGTGGGTTCAGGCTGGCCGGGTCCAAGGACCCAGAGGGGGTCCTGCAGGACTGGCCAAGAGGGGTCATAGCTTTATGCAGGAAAGAAATCAAATGCAAACCAAGAAGTGAGAGCAGAGTTTATTGAAGACAGAGCAGATACAGACAGAGTCTGGGAGACTCAGGAAGGAAAGGAGAGTGAGTCTCGTCTTTGCTTGGGGTCTGGGGTTTTTATTGAGGATTGTGATCTGGTGCACGTGTCCTCTCAGGCACTGGACAAAACACGGACAAGTGCTCAGGTATTCTCCGTAAGTCATTTATGTCCTGGAGCCCGGAGTCTTGCCGGCAAGGTGTCTGGAGTCAGTGGTCTTAGAAAATGTATACGCTGACCTCTCCCGTCACTCCTTACACATTATCTATTGTGCTGGAAGACTCCAAAGAAATCATTAACTCCTTGACTTTTACAAGGAGGACATACATGTGTGTGGTGGGGGTACAAGTCCTAGCAGGGATAGAAGCAGAAAAGAAGCAGTCTTCACGACACCTGTTTAGTTTTCCTATTTCACGATGGCTCAAAAAGATGCCCACAGATATCACTAACCCATCATTCTTAAAACGTTCTTTACAAGAGCGTGTGTGTTTGAATAAACAGGAGGAAATGTCTGCAGGGCAGGCTGCAAGTGTTAGCGGGCGTTCCTGCTGGAGGCGAGGGGTTGGACGCAGATGGAGGGAGAATCACTTTTTAATTTAGACATTTCTCAATCTTTTTAATTTGTCCCATGGAGCACATATTAGTTTAGGGATGCTTGTTTGTTTCTAATTCTAAGCAAAGAAAAAAAAAAACCCCACACCATCTCCAGACCCCACCTCCACCAGCCCATGGAAATGGCCGCCCCCCCCCCCACATTATGCTCTAGGCTTGAAGCTTTGGGGGCCATCTCTTTAAGGAAAAGAATAGAAAACTGAGCTCCAAATCAAGTTTCAGGTCTTGGAGAGGTGAGTGTGGGACCTGCCAAGCCCGCCCTGCCCCCAACCACTGTGCCTTCTAGAATGTGTCTTCTCATTATGATCCCAGGTCCCCTTGTAGCCTGGGCACAGGGGTGCCGGAGCACCTGGCTCTGGGGCTCCCAAATAGACCAGGTGTGGCCACTCACTGCTGACAAAATCTGAAGGGAGAGAGAACAGTGGTGACAAAACAAGAAAGGAATTTATTTCAGGGAGGCCAACATGGGGAAGACAGCCGACCAGTGTCTCAAAGACTGTCCCCAAAGTGCTGACAATACTTCTAGGTTCATAAAAGGAGAGCGTGGGACAAAGGTCGGTGGGTTTGTGCAAGGGGCGTAAAGGTCAGGTGGATCACTGTCTTGGGGTCAATCACATGGAGTCTTGCTGGCATCAGGCCAGTCGCTATTGTGGCTCCCATCATGGGATGCGTTGCCCACTGGATCTTCCGCCTGAGTTAGGAGATAAGCTGGAAAGAAGAACTTCATTCGTTAGAAAGTACAGACTAGGATCAGAATGGAGGTTAGTTGAAGTCCTCTGTCACACTCAACATGAGCCTCCCCACCGTCCTCCGGCAGCAGTGTGGGCCACAGAGGGCCAACCTGCCATGGTTACCAGTGACCTGTTGTGGGCACCATGCTGAGCCATACTGGAGTCTGTGGGAGAAGGAACAATGAGTGCCCTACATACACCTACCAAAATATCCTCTCAAGTTTTCACCTGCGTGGGAAAAATGAATAAGAACTCTCCAGTCAAAACACATGACTATACAAAAAGCCTCCCACTGCCCAACATGCTGGCCACCATGAGCCCTCGCATACCGCCCAGTGGACACTGGCTGGTTGCACAACCCAAGAACTCTGAGCTGCTTGGAAACCACCTTTGCACCATGATGCAAGGTCATGAAACAAGCGACCACAACCTGTCTTTAAAATGTTGATATTGTGTTCACAATGGACTCTTTGCATTGATTTTATTTTTTTAAAATTTCGTATGACATGTTATTTATCATAGGTACTGACTTTTGGGAGCCTTGGGGTGAGTGTCTGACCACCTTCACCCTAACCCTGGCCCTGCCCGTCACCCAAGAAAGGCACACCAGGCCCATGTGCACTATGGCTGCTTGGCAGATTCCGAGCACTGATTCCTTCCCTGGGTGTCCAGGTGACAGCGCTGCCATCAGACGCGTCTCCTCTGACTTGTTCCCTCTCTACCATGAACTTGCAGCTTCTTGAGAGGTCTAGCTTGGAAGGACCCAAACAGAGTAGCAGGGAGCTGAGAGCAGCATGGTCAGCGGATCTCGAAAGCTTGTTAAAATACAGATTCGCACACCCTGATTCTGATTCCAGGGCCTGGAATGGAGCCTCGATATCTGCATTCTTTAAAATGTATGTTTAATTATAGTAAGATACACACAACATAATATTTACCAATGTCGCCATTTTTAAGAATCCGTTCACTGGCATTGAGGACATTTATGTTGCTATGCGGGCCGTCGGCACCTTCCTGTTCAGGATTTCTTCATCCCCCCCAAATGGTAGCTCTACCCAGTAAACACGAACTCCCCATCTCCCCTCCTCAGCCCCTGGCAGCCCCCATCCCACTGTCTGCGTCTACGAATTTGATTGTTTGAGGTACCTCATCTAAGTATCTGTCCTTTGTGACTGGCTTGTTTCACTCAGCGTAACGGCCTCAAGATTCAGCCGCGTTAGAGCAGGTGTTAGGATTTGCTTCCTTTTTAAGACTGATACTATTCCATTGTACAGACAGATCACATTTTTTTGCTCACTCATCTGCAGAGGGACACTTAGGTTGACTCCACCTTTTGGCTATTTTGAATAATGCTGCCATGAACATGGGTGTACAAGTATCTCTTTGAGATGCTGTTTTCAATTCCTTGGGATATAGGCTCAGAAGTGGAATTACTGGATCATATGATAATTCCATGTTTCGGTTTTGGGAACTACCATACTGTGTTCCATAGTATCTGCTCCATTTCAGAATCTCACCTGTAGTGCACAAGGGTTCAGATTTCTCCCTCTTCCTCGCCAACACTTGTTATTTCCTATAGTTTTTTAATAGCAGCCATCCTAATGGTGTGAGGTGATACCTCACCGTAGTTTTGATTTGCATTTCCCTATTAGTGATATTAAGCCTCTTTTCCTGTGTTTGTCGGCTATCTGCAGGTCTTCCTTGGAAAATGGCGGTTCCAGTCCTTTGCCCATCTTTAAATCAGGATGTTTACTATTGTTATTTTTGTCACTGTTAAGTTATAAAAATTTTTTACATATTCCAGATGTTCTTTTTTTAGAGATTTATTTATTTATTTATTTGAGAGAGAGAGAGAGTATGCATGGGAGGGACAGAGGGAGAAGGAGAGAGAATCTCAAGCAGACTCCCCCACTGAGCACAGAACCCGATGCGGGGTTCGATCCCATGACCCTGAGTTCATGACCTGAGCCGAAACCAAGAGTCAGATGCTCAACTGACTGAGCCACCCAGGTGCCCTGGATGTTGATTCCTTATTGGATATTTGATTTGCAAGTATTTCCTCCCATCCTATAGTTGTCAGGTATCTGCATTTTTAACCACCTCCCCTGCACCATACTTTGAGGAACACTGGCACAGACCCTGGGGAATCCCATTCCAGAAGGAAGTTTCTGGACCAGGTTCTGTTGAGGAGCAGGGTTCGAGGGGAGGAGACAGGAAGAAGAGCTGACTCCACTTAGTACCCACTGGCCCATTCTGGGAGAGGTGGTATCCCTGACCTGAACACCCACCAGGTATAGGTCTCTGGCACCAGAAGGAGAAGAGGCATGTAGGGTGGTGCGATCCTAGCACCCAGAAACTGTGGCTTCCTCCCATCTACAGAGCAAGGCATCTTTCTTCAAAAGCATGATCCTTAAAAACACGGGCCACCCCTGGGTCCCGTGCTATAATGAGGAAGAGAGACCAGTCACGTCTGTGAAGCATAGCTTGTGTTTAGAAGTGTTTGTCTAGGGGCGCCTGGGTGGCACAGCGGTTGGGCGTCTGCCTTCGGCTCAGGGCGTGATCCCGGCGTTATGGGATCGCCCCACATCAGGCTCCTCTGCTATGAGCCTGCTTCTTCCTCTCCCACTCCCCCTGCTTGTGTTCCCTCTCTCGCTGGCTGTCTCTATCTCTGTCCGAAAAAAAAAAAAAAAAAATCTTTAAAAAAAAAAAAAAAAAAAAAAGAAGTGTTTGTCTAGCTTATCCTTATGTGATCCTGGAAGTGGGGAGCAGAGGCATCAGACATCCAGATGGGCATGTGACTTGCAGGAGCTTTCTGCTCAGATGGCTCTGCTGGGGGCTAGAAGTTGACCTTGGCCACCTTCCCTCTTCTCCCTCCATCACCCCTGCCAGCCCATCATCTTACCTGAGCTCCTGATAGCTCACCCCTTTCCTTCAGGCTCAGTGGAGAGCCCTCAGCTGAAGTACAAACGGCTCATGCTCCTTGCACATCAGTCCTCATTCTTGACCAGACCAGCAGAGCTGTCTGGGGGGTGGAAGAATTGCATCTCCCAACACATGGCCCCTTCGTGTTTCCTCTCCTCCTTCAAATGGTCCAAAATAAGTGGATGTGTGAGTTGGTCCCACAAGACCTTCCTTCCAGGATATCGGAATATCCATCTGGGTCCAGGGTCTTTTGCTGTGTCTGTGGGACCTGGAGGTCTTTCCTGTCAGCAGTAAAAATGAGACGCGAGTATCAAAGACTCAGTGGCCTAAGCCCAGCTGCTGCCTGTGTGGTTGGCCCAGCTCTGTCATTAAGTACCTGGATTGCTCTGATGGGCTCTCCTTTTGTTTTGTTTTGCTTTGGTTTTTCCTCCTAATTGGCGATTTGCACTTGCTCAGGGCTAATAACCACCCTGCATTCCACCCAAAGGTCAGCAACCTCCTCACTGAAGGTGAGGTCAGCCTGGCAGGGAGCACGTGTGAGTATCTGGCCTCCAGGCAGCACCACTTTGAATTAAGACCTTATCTTATGTGATTTGACTGCATCAAGAATGATCATTCCAAAAACAAATGGGTGTGTGCTCACATTTGAACAGGAAAACCCAATTTTGATGAGATCCACACACTGAATTGTGGCAAGACTTTTGTCTTAGTCCATTCAGGCTACTGTAACAGAATATCGTAGACTGAGTGGCTCATACATTTATTTCTCACAGGTCTGGAGGCTGGGAAGCCCCAGATCAAGGCACCTGCAGATGTGGTGTCTGGTGAGGGCTTCCTGGTTCACAGATGGCTGTCTTCTCCCTGTATCCTCACATGGTAGAAGGGGCAAGGGAACTCTCTGGAATCTATTCTGTAACATCACTAATCCCATTCCTGAGAGCTCCAGTCTCCTGACCTAAGCACCTCCCAAAGGCCCCACCTCCTAATACCTTCACACTGTAGTTAGGATTTCAACATACGTATGGGGGGAGGGGGGCACAAACATTCAATCCATTGCAACTTTTCTACAAGTGTAGAAAAAATACAGTCTTTTGTCATTGTAATCAAACTACTAGTTGCCATTCAAGACATGTCCTATAACTCCATTATTTGCAATCACAGCTCAAAATATTCATAAACCAGAGATGATGGAATGGCAGTCAGCTGTGTTATTGGAAGATTACAAAATTAATGATGCTGCTAAAACCCCAAGGGTTTTAGGCCAGACCATGAGGCTGGCCTCCCAGAGCTGGAGTTGGGAGATCCTGGGCTCAGAGACTCTGAACATTGGCCAGGTACCATGGGCACATTCTCATTTTCTTTTTAAAGTCAACTATAATTTTCCTTAGAAAATTTAAAACATGATATGAATAATGAAGAAATGAAAGGAAAATATTCTGTGTCCCCTACCACAAACACAGGTTAACAAGCTAATAAATTTGCTTCTTTTTTTCCTGGCCTTATTCAGTATTCCCTCTAAAAAGAGAAATGTCTTTAAAGCAGTGCTCTTTGCAATAACCAGGGAATGGCAACAACCCTAGCATCCACGATCGGCTGAATTCCTCCCGTGGAATATTACTGAGGCATAAAAAGGAACGAAGCCAGACACCTGCTCCGTTTCTGCTACACAGAAAAACATGCCAAGGGAAAGAAGCCAGCTGTAAAAAGCTACATTTTGATGATTCCATTTATGTAAAATGTCCAGAATAGGCAAATCCATAGAGACGAAAGGCAGTTGAGTTGCTGTCAGGAACTGAGGAGAATGGGGGAGTGGGAAATGACTATTAATAAGCAAAGGACAAAAATGCTCTGGGATTAGACAGTGGTGCGGTTATACAGTCTTGGGGATATACTAAAAAAACTACTGATTTCACCCTTTAAAAGGTGAATTTTAGGGTATGTGAATTATATCTCAATTTTTTTAAAAAAGAAAGAAAAAAAAAAGGTTACTTCCTGTGGCCTAAAAAGCCAGCTCTGTTCCCAGGACTCCAGTCTGGAGGATGGTTTTACAGTGTCCCAGGGAGGGTCCCTAGATAGAAGAGGTTTGGAGACCTGGGATCTGGGGAAGAGGGAACCCTGGCCCAGGGGAATGGGGGGCTTCAATGAACCCTGGCATTTCCTGCAGGCCAGCCCTGTCACCTTCTGGGGACTGTGCCAATAATTCAGGAAATCAGATCTCAAAGCTCTTTCAAGCACTATCATTGGAGTCTCATGTTTTCATCCCCATTTTACAGACATGAAAACTGAGGCCCAGTGCCAGAGGGGCAGCCACACAGTGGGCCATTACTTGGGGCTCCTACTGATTCTCTTTGCTGTAGGGGGCAAGTCTGTCTGGCCCAGGGGTCTCCCTGAGGGGCCAGAGGAGGAGTATCAGGCAAACCACTCAGAAATGGCCTGTTGGGTGGGGCCCAAGACCTCCTACATGGTGGGGTGAGTGCATGGCAGGTGGAGGAGGAAGGAACAATTGTGGAGTTCTAATCCTTGTGCACACAGAGATAGATGCTTTGTGCCAGTGCTTTGGCAGGGGAGTTGTTTCATTCTCTGGGATGGAGAGTTTCCAGGCACGCAGGTGCTGCCCCAGGTGAGGCCCACAGGTGTTCCCAGAAGCCAGGCAAGGGCACCAGCTTGGGGCATGTGTGGGCACCCCCAGCCTCCTGAAGCTGTGCGGGGATGTCCCCTGGTGTCTCCCATGTAGTGAGGGCATTCCAGAGAAGCCAGAAGTCAAGATTTCTGCACATAATCCCTCTCTCAGTTGATAATGGCAGCTAATTCTTCCCTTTCTACAAGGGTCAGACCAAGTCCACGTGTGGGCCACATGCAGCCCTAGAATGAGCGCTTGAGGCATCTGCTTTAAATACACACAGGAGACAAGCAGTTTCTTTTGGCTAAATTGGTCCGCGAATCAGTCGTTTCACTGTGAGGTTTGCTGTTAATTTTGGCCCAAGAAACAGGGCCACTGAGTAAACAGAGACTTGCCTGACAGTAAACCATCTCTTATATTTGGAAGCCACATCCCAGGGTTGGTCGCATCTGCTCAGGCCAGAAACCACTCCCTGCCCTCCTGGCCCTGCCTCCTGCCTCCGGCTGTCGCCCTGCCCCTCCCCTTCCTCCCCTAAGTTGTCCAGTCCCACCCCCTCCATTCCACACCTTCTCCGCCCCCGCCCCCCGTCACCCTATCCCAGCCCCAGCCTTGTCAAGGGTGTCCCCCAGCAGATTCCTCCTCCCTCCTGCACCTCTCCTAAAGGGTCACCCCCATTGTGTGTACATGTTCCAGAAGGTCAAATACTCCTGACTCCTCACGCCCCTCCAGCTCCCAACACTTCTGGGCTTCCCAGGACACTTCTCACAGGGGTTGGTACCAGCTGTCTGCATAGCCTCAGGCCCCACCCTCTAAATCTACATAAAAGTCCAGAGAACAGTCTGACAACCAGCATCTGGGTGACCACAAAACCCAGACTGTACAAAGGTTACCCTTGTCATGTTTACAGTAGGTATTTCTTTCTTTTATTTTCTTTCTTTACCAAAAGAAAAAAAAATCATAATAAAAACCTGGTAGTCCCTGGACACCATTGAGTAGGCTGGGGCTGGGGTGGGGGAATAGGGGAGCGGGGCCTGGACAACTTGGGGGAGGTGGGGAAGGTCCTGGGACCCTGTGCTCTTGAGCCATCATCTGGTGCAGCCCATCGTGGGCACAGAGTCCCTGGCAGAGGGACAATTGCATCTGTCCTCCAACTCACTGGCCTTTCTTCCACAGGCCCCTCCTCTCTTCCTCGGGGCTCAGTGCTAGGCCACCTTTCTCTCTTAGATGTGTCGTCTTTTCTCCACAATCTCAGTGATTCCCATTATTTTAGATAGCACATACACAGTAACTCCCAAACTTGTGCAGCCAGCAGCTATGAGACCCCTCTGCTGTACCTAGAAGTTTAGGGGGCCCCTGGAGCCTGGGCTTTCCTCCCCAAATCTGTTTTGGAGCTATCCCACTTCCGTAAATTGCACCACTAGCTACCCAGTTTCACAAGCCAGAAAGCCAAGGGTCATTACTGGGTTCCCCTTTTTCACTCTTATCAGCACAAGTTCCATTCCCTGTTCCACTAACTATCTCCAACCTGCTCACCCCACTCCACCTTCCTTGCTCCCAGGCTAGTCCAAGCCTCCAACATGTCTTGCCTGGACCACACTCCAGTCTTCCTGCTGGTGCCCTGCGTCCCCTTTGCCATCCCCAGAAGTTCATGCTACTCCTCTGTGTACCCTTTCCTGAGGCCTAAAGTCCCCACAGAACACGCCCCACCTGTCTTTCCAGTTCCAAGGCCTACCGCATACCCAGTCCACACTTTTCAGCAACCACCCCAGCTGTCTGCCCCAGGTCCCCCTCACAGCCTGTTCCATCACCTAGAATTCTCCTCTGGTCTTTCTCTTCTCCATTTAAATGTGTAACCAGTTCATCCAAGACTTCCCAATCTAACAAGACCTCCAATCTACCCACATGCACACCACATACTCTATCACACTCTCCTCTTTATTCCCTTCATGTTCTTACCACACTCTGCAATGCTCTGGTTTATCTGCTGCCTTGTTTGTTTGTGGCTAGTTGTTACTTGACCACAATGGAAACCCCATGAGGGCCTGCCATGACTACCTGGCTCACCTCCACCCCCGGCCCATCGTCCTGAGCCCGGCCAGCCCCACACTGGCCACATGGTGGCACTCACAAAGCACGCGGAACATGAATCTGTGGCATGGTGGTTTCCACCTGCCCTTCACTTACTGAGAGAAGACCCCACTAAAACATTCATCTCATGGTGGACCTTCTCCTTCACAGCCCATCCCCAATCTCACATATGTGAGGGGTGGCACAAGAAACCTGCCCCTCCCCTCCACGTCCTCGCCCACCTGCTCCTCAGCACCCCCTCTTCTCCTCCACCACCCTACTCCCCTCTCTCCCCACTCCGCTGTCCACCGGCATCCTCACTCCCTTTGCTGTTCCTCCTGCCCCACCATTCCCTGGCCCCAGATATCTTCAGCCCACCTTTTCAGATCTTGCTTGTACTATGAGGTTTAGCTCAGGTCTCTTCCTCCCTGACTTACCTCCTCCGAACCCCTGAGCACCTGGTGGTTTTAGAACCGCCAGCTGAAGCCTTGACAACATATGGCCTCTATTTCCATCATGCATCTTACTATCCTGTGACCAAAATAATGACCAGGGTTTCTCTTTAAAGCTAGTACCTCCCTGGGGCACCTGGGGTCTCAGTCTGTTAAACATCTGCCTTTGGCTTAGGTCATGATCCTAGGGTTCTGGGATCGAGCCCTGGGTCAGGCTCTCTGCTCAGCTGGGGGTCTGCTTCTCCCTCTCTCTCTGCCCCTCCCCCCACTCATGCTCTCTCACTCTCTCTCTCGCTCACTCTCACTCTATCTCTAGATATCTATCTCTAATACCTTTTTTAAAAATCTAGTACTTCCCAGATACTGTACAAGTATTATCCCAGGTGAGGCTCAAACTATGCAAACCCGTTTCCGTCTCAGAGATGAAAAAGTCACAGCTCAGAGGGCTTGGGGAACATGATGGTGGAACCACCTCCGTGTCCCCTTTCTCCTCCTCGCAGACAGACTGTCCAGTGAGAGAGCACTCTCGCAGGTCAGATTTAAATCCCCAGTGCCAGTGTTCCTGTTATCTTGCCCTAAAGTGTTTAAAATAACCATTCGTGATGGGCAGGAGTATTTCGATGAGTGGACAATATCTACCCTAACAGGGGGATCGGAAGGGTTCATAATGAACTCTAGAGACTGTTCTTTCGTTTCACAAGGACGTGCTTTACAAGATTCTCTGGCTCTTTGTTGTTACCTTGGCAGTATTCAGCCCTGGTAGCAGAGGCTGGAGGGGAAAGAGGAATGTTTGACTAAGGGGTCCTCCACCCTTCGCCTTTCACCTGCGTCAGTGCTGTGCAGCCACTCAGGAGGCTGAACTTCTCCCCCACTGTGAGCAGAGACTCTCCTCAGGCAACCTGGTTACCTCGCTTCTTTTCTGTGTGCACCCGGCTAGGGGAGCGTGGGGCCAGGGGCTAAGGCTGCGGTAGGCGGTGTTGATAAGCACTGAGCAGCCCTGGCAATGTTCCATTGGGGTGATTTATTGACTTATTTAGTCATTACAGGGTATTGAGCACCTCCTCTCTGCCAGGCATTTGTGGAAGCACTGGGGATAAAACAGAGAACTGAACAGGGTTTCAGCTTCCATGGCTTTTGTAGGAGAAGACGCAGAAGGAAAGAGAGGGATGAGGTCAGTGGGATGAAGCATGTGGAGGACAGGGAGCAGGGCTTGGGGGTGAGATGGGGCGTCAGGGAGCCTCCCTGAAGAGGGGACATTTGAGCAGAGACTGAAACAGTGTGAGAGATTGTATGCAAAGACCGATTCTTACACCTTCTGTTTATCCTCAGAAGATTCTAGAACATTTTGGAGACTCAGCAGTAACTTGAAAATTTTGAACAAGGACATTCTTCAGGATTAAACTTTTAAAAAATCAGTAGTTAATCCTTAAAGCGAAGCACTTTTTCCCTCAGGGAAAGTATGTCAGTCACATGCTAGGTTATTTATTAGGGGAAAAAAGGATTTTTAGTGAAGCAGGGGGAAATGGGTTGAGCCTGGAGGATGCCAGCTGCTGCTCTTGGCTACAAGCAAGGGCTGGGGCTTGGCACTCTGAAAAGGCCCCTCCCAAGTTTGAAGGGTAATGTGCAAGCCAATGCTCCCTCAGGGTCACAGATGCCCTGCACCTGCTTGTAAAGGAGATGGGGTGAGGGGAGCACTCTGTGATGGAGGCATTTAAATGCTGCCTGAGACAGAACAGACATTAATAAAAACGAGAGGCACATTACTGCCTTCCAAATCCTGCATCCACCTCAGCATATTAAATCCTGTTGGGCAGGTGGCATTTCCCTTTTTGATGATGTGGGACCTGAGCATATTCTTCTAGGAGCTGGACATTGGTTTTCTGATTGCCAACTGTGTTGGCACAGGTTTCCTAGAAGTGCCCACTGGCTGGTTTGTTATGCGAGGGGGGCTGAGAGGGAGGACCTATGGAACAGGCAGAGAGGGCAGGGCCTAGCAGAGAAGGGAGGGGCTACAGAGGGAGCAGGAGGAAGTGCTGAGAGGGAGCTAAGACTGCAGGGCCCAGAGATGGAAGGTCATTCCATAGTCATGTGTCTATAGCCTCTAGAACCATTCCCAAGTCTTGCCTTGTCTTTCATGGCCTTGACATTTTTGCAGAGTATGGGTCATTTTGTAGGATGATTCTGTTTGGGTTGTCTGAGGTTTCCTCTTGATTAGATTCAGGTTATGTATTTTTGGCATTTTTATCCTCCGTGCATTTTATCGGGAGGCTCATGGTGAATATTTGTTCCATTACTGGAGATGCTCACTTGGTTTTAGGTGGTGTTCACCAGATTTCTCCACTGTCAAGCCATTAATTTTCTCTTTGCAATTAGTAAATATCTGTGAGAGATACTACGAGATTGTGTAAGTCCCCTGTTACTCTTCAAACTTTTACCCACAACTTTTAGCATTCCTAAAACATTTGTGATATCCTGATATCCATGCATTTGAAATTGTTGTGTTGGTCCCAGCCTATTGCTGGTGATGCTCCTGGCTAGGAATACCTGAGGCACTTGCCAAGGCCTGTGTTACTTACGGCAAGCCCGCACAGATATTCCCACCATGGGACTAATGTTGTATGGCGGGACCAGTCCTTGTCATTCTTATCATGATCACAAGATGCACTTCAGCAAAAACCAGCAAGAAACTTTGAGGAATGAGATTTGTTACTCACAAGCCTGGAGGGTATATGGCACACCTAAGGACCACACAGCAAGGTCACAGATAAAGATAGAGTGCAAACCTAGAACTCTACCTTTTTTAGGGTCCAAAGGTGGGGTGTCTAGGGTTTTGAGGGTTTACTCTCTATGCCGAATTTCAAGCATGAGAGCAAGAATTAGGGCATGGGAAGGGCAATGGTCAAGTATCTAGGTCACCCAGGGCTTTCTGAAAGAGGGAGCTTGGTGAGTGGGGGCCACCTAGTTCTTTATTTGGTTGTTTTGCTAGTAGCTGTGTCACACACCGGGCAATATGTTTATTCAAGGTGGATGTCTTTGACATGGATGCCTAAGCAGTCAAAGGCTTAATATCAGCCAGTCACATTATAATAGAAAAAGCTTAATGTCCACGTACACTACAGTAATCCTCTACACCTGAGTGTGGGGGGCAAGACTGGGTGACTGTCTTCCAATGCATGGGATACAGTAAAAGTGATGAGATATCACTTCAGATATGCGGTTATAAAGAGACCATGGCTTCTGTCTTCTGTGACTCTTATGCTCCCCCCTCTGATGGAGGTCACCCACCATGTTGTGAGGCACCTTGTGGAGAGGCTCACATGGCAAGAAACTGAGTGAGGTGCTGGGCCCACAGTCCTTGAGAGGAAATGGATCCTGCCAACAGCCGTGTGAGGGGGCTGGGAATGGGTCCTCCGCAGTGGATTTCCTTCGGATGAGACTGCAGCCCCCACCCATGGTTTGATTGAATCCCTGAGAGAGACACAGAATCAGAAGCACCCAGCTAAGCCTCATCCAATTCCTGGTCCACAGAAACTGTGGGATAATAAATTTTATGGTTTTAAGCCACCAAGTTTGGGGACAATTTATTATATTAAGCAATAGGTAACTAATACAATATATTATGTATACTGTGTGTGTGTGTGTGTGTGTGCACAGAGGGACCACACACCCCTATATCTATATAAATTTTTCTCTCTATACACGTTGCAAACCATGGGTTCATACTAATCATTTCAATTTCAATCCCCTGCTGCAGGGATTTGTTCTAACCTTCCCCCACTTTCTATGTTTGTAATCCTTCTCCAGTAGTGAGAAACCCAGCTCCCATTATTCACAATATACTGATCTCTTTCTTCTGTCCTAGAATACACAGAAAGTAACTTCAGAATTGCTATACTATGTCTCTGTGAAAAACTAGCCCACTTATGGGAGTTCAATATTTGTTAGCGCTCTTATTGTCTTTAGTTGAAGGCATATAGTCTAAATACTATGAACTCTGTTTAGAAAGAGGGGGTGCCCTCCCACCTTGTCTGGGAAGTGAGGAGCGACATGCAAAAGGGAAAACATAGTTTCTCTCCAGACAGCAAATGCCCTGCTTAGCTATTTCGCACTGGATTGTTGTAACACTCCATGTGAAAAGGGCTGGGGCCAGACCTTGCCACTCTGAGCTTTCTCCTCTGGGCTGATGTGGCCACTTTCCCCTCATTAGCAATGTGATTTGCAAGCAGTCATTAAATTATTTGGAGAGAAAGGTATACAGCGCTGCTTTTTGAAGGCCCCTAGGGAAGATTTTGAATTATAACCATTCCTGTTATTCAAAAAGAATCCAAGTGACTGGCTGACTCTACGATCTTCCCAGAAAGGCTTGGGGCCCCATAGGTCCCTCCAGAAGGATGAAAACCCTGATCAGACTGTCTCTGCATGACTAAGACTGGGGCCAGGACTCTGCGGCGCAACAAAAGTGGCATTGGGTCCTGACACGACCTCACTGGGGAGAGCCTTTGTGACAGGTGGTTGTTGCTGCCACGCTCTGAGGAGTGGCATCCATGGACACGAGGGAACACCTAAATCAGCATTGCTGCCCAGGTGGGTGAAAGCCGCTAGACCCTCAGGTCACAGGCCACACTGTGATGCTCTCTGGAGACTGTGGGAGAGTGGCCAAGAGCATGAGTCTCTGCCCTCCATGGTTTCTTCAAGACCTGACTCAGGATTCTCCATGTTTCACATGCGAGGCTTCTCCTCTTCCCTGTGCCTGCCCACTCACCCTCAGAGACCCACTCGTGCTATATACACACCACATGATACATAGCACACAAGCCACACCCACTCACCTACACACCATCACACATGTGCATGCATCACACCACACACACACGTATACACCATACACTCTACACTCATGCACCACACATACATCGTACACACGCACAAACACACCACACAAGCACACACATTGCACATACACAGATATCACAACACACATTGAGCCAGGCCTCAAGGAGATACAGGGAAGGGTGCTGGCTCCCCGGTAAAATGGACAGGTTTTCTTCCTGCCTCCATCGGCTCCAGAACGCCACCCTGTGCTTCCAACCTCCTTCAGCGCACGCGGGCACTGCACCATCCGACATTGCTGGTGGGTGGTGACCCAGCTCGCCCTGGAAGTCCCCAAGCACTCAGCACAGCGCCTTGCACAAAACACATGTTCAACAAACGGACATAGAACAAGAGGTCAGAAATGAAAAATGACAGCACCCAATTGTTAGAGCGGCCTAGGGGCTTTTCTCTTTTTAAAAAACTTGCTTTATTTTACTTTTGCATTGCAGGCAAACTTTTGCTATTTTTAAATAGTTAATACATTTACATAATTCAAAATTTTTAAGGAAAAAAAACCAAAATTTTAAAAGGAAAAACTTAAGTCTACCCAAAAACTGGCACATAGGTGTTTACTGCATCTTTATTCTATATTTGCATTGTTTATTGTGTGTTTATGACATCGCTATTCCAAAACTCAGAAGTCACCAGCTTCAGTGGGCGAATGGATAAACAGCAGCTCACCCAGATGATGACATCTTATTCAGCATGAAAAAGAAATGAGCTATCAAGCCACAGATAGGCATAGAAGAATCTTAAATGCATGTTAGTAAGTGAAAGAGGCCAATCTGAAAAGGCTACAAACATATGATTCCAACTGTATCACATTCTGGAAAACACAAAACTACAGAGACAGTAAAAAGATGAGTGGTTGCCAGGGGCTGGGTTGGGGAGGAAGGGATGAAAAGCAGAGGGAAGAGGCTGTTTGGGGAAGTGAACTGCTCTGTATAATACTGTAATGGTGGGTACATGTCATCATACATTTGTCAAACCCATAGGCTATATGATACCAAGAGTGAATCCTACAGCAAATTATGGGCTTTGGGGGATTATGAAGTGTCAATGTAGGTTCAACCTTGGCAAACAACGTACCACTTTGGTGGATAATACTGATAATGCTGATAATGACTGAGGCTGTGCCTGTGTGAGAACGGGGGTATATGGGAATTCTTTGTACCTCCATTTCAATTTTGTTATAAAGCTAAAACTGCAGTTTAAAAATAAAGTCTTTTTCAAGAATTTAAAAGAGCACCCAGTCTGTGAGTGTCTCCTCTTCTCCCATGTCCCCAGGCTTCCAGATCCCCCTGCCCCCTCGGAGGAACCAGTGTTAGCTGTTCCTTGTGAGCCCTTCCTAGTATATTGCGTCTATCTTCAAGCAAGTGTATTTTCATATACATATTTCTTCCCTGTAACAGAATGACAATATCCTAGAGATTATTCCATGTCTTGCCTTTTCACTTACTGTAGCTTGATGACCTTTCCTACTGGGACAGGGATAAAGTCTGATACAGATGCCACGGATGACTCTTCCGCAACACAAGAAACACTTCCCTACTGGTAGACAGTAGGTGATGTCCAGTCTTTTGATATCATAAATCGTGAATGCAATAACTGAACTTGAGCGTGTGTCATTTTGCATGTGTTCAGGCATATCGGTAGGGCAAAATACTAAAGTGTCCAAAGGTATGTGCTTTGTAATTTTGATATTATTACCAAATTGCCCTTGAAAGAGATTGCCACCTTCCAGCTGCCGCGGCAGTGTTACGTGAGTGCCCATTTCCTTACAACCTTCAAAATTTTTAATTATAAAAATAACATTCAATGAATCTGAACACCAGTTAGAGTCCACTTGTAAAATTACTATGGTGTGTAAGTGCCTAGAAGCCCACAGAAGATGAGGTTCTTTTTTTTTTTTTAAGATTTTATTTATTTATTTGACAGAGAGAGAGACAGCCAGAGAGAGGGGGAACACAGGCTGGGGGAGTGGGAGAGGAAGAAGCAGACTCCTAGCGGAGAAGTCTGATGTGGGGCTTAATCCCAGAATGCCGGGATCACGCCCTGAGCTGAAGGCAAACGCTAACTACTACACCACCTAGGTGCCCCGAGAGACGAGGTTCTTGACAGCAAAACAAAGCCGTAATCAGAGACTTGCAGACTTTGTGGGTTGGCTCCTCCAGTAACTCATATTCACACCAGGGCTTGTCTGGGCTCTGGTTTACTCCAGGGCGCCATCATGCCCCCTTTGTGGACTCTGACTTGCATGCAAAGCCTAGGTGTTTTAGCCCTATGGAAACCATGAATACATACTTCAAAGCCATTTCTCTGAAAAGGAACCAGAGCTGAGATCCTTGAAGATTTGCCCCCACCCTTACTGAAGGTGTCTATTCAGATGCTTTGGACAGATTTCCTGTTAGTGGCATAGTGATTTTATAAAAGTAAAGGAAAGAACTCTGACTATAGTTTGGGAATATATCAGTCTAATTTTCATTTCTTTCTCTTCCAGGGACAGAAAGCTTGGATAGAGAAAACCTTTTGCAAACGAGAATGTATCTTTGTAATTCCCAGCACTAAAGACCCTAACAGGTAAATTGGAAGTCACAACTGAGACATTATCCAAACCAGCACTTGTCTACCAGGCACCAGCAACTATTCCTCTTGTGTTTGTGGGAGGGGGGAGAGGATACAAGAAGAATGACTAGAATCCATTCCCCATGGGAGGCATTAACCGGGGAATACTTCAGCTAAGAAGCTTCTCTGTTAAGATGCAGGAAAGACTGCTGTCCGACACTCATCCTAATCTAACATGAGCTCTCATAACCAGATGAGCCCACAGTGTTCCTCCAAGTCTTGGGGAGATCAAGATGCTGACAGCTTTAGACAGATTTCCAGGATAACTTCATGGCCTCTTGTTAGAGTTTCATGATGTCATTTAGATAAACAGGTACCTCCACCATGGGAAAGATCTGAGTGGTTAAGTTAACTAGATGTAACTCTATGAAAAGGCAGACTTTGTACACATAATGTCAATTTCATTCACCTACATGAAAATGAATCTGTTATAAACTAAATAGTAGGTCTTCTAAAGCTGTGAAAGTGACCAGAGGTGAATTTAGCTAAGCCTTCCCACCTCTGAGGACAATAGCTATGAGTGGAGTTTGGAAAGCCGAAGGAGGATGATTTATCCATATGTTCACCCAATATGAAATCCATTCAGGTGGGATCACTGACACAGAGCATACAGACTCTCAGCGATCACCTAGGTCAAATTTGACACATACAATCTCAGCCCTGCCATGTCCCCAAGCTCGCCCTTTCCATTGTCACCTCATAGATTCCTCTCCCTGCTTAAACCCCAGTGATTGCCCCCCAGGGCAAGAAATATACATTAGGGGACAACGCCAAAGATCACAAAAGTCTTCCTTTTTTTGCACATGAATGTCCCTTCTTATTTCAGTAGCACCTAGACCCTCCTTGATGGAAACTACCTATGCCAGCTCTCTTTAGCACCTGCCGCACTGCAGGCCCCCACACAGCCAAGTGGCTAGGCAGCAGAAGAAGGAGAAAGGGCCTCAGGCACTCACACATAAGACTCCTCTGTGAGTTGTATGCACTCTCTAGCATGTGCTAAAAAAACCCCTGGAATGAATAAACAATCATTTAAAGTCCCTGGAAATGGTCCCGAGGGGCAAGAGGAAATAAAGAAATATCTATTCAAAAAAACCGACAAAAATTCAGTAAGAAAGACTAGAGTCTGTGGTATTTGAACCAAGAGAGCTCTGCCCCTCCCCCCCTTCGGGCTCAGTAAGATGAAACTAAATCTTAAGGAAGCAGAAGGAAATAATAAAGAATCAAATGGAAGTTAATAAAAGAGAAGATTTTAAAGCAATAAGGAAAAATCAATGAAATCAAAAGCTAGCTCATGGGAAACTCAACAAAATTCACAAACTTTTAACTAACTCGATAAAGAAACAGAGAGAAGACTCAAATTACAAGAATCAGAAATGAAAGGACATTACTACCAATCTTACAGAAATAAAAATGTATATAGAGAAATGCTATGACTTAAACACCGATGACAGTAAATTAAATAACTTAGATGAAATGGACAAATTCCTAGAAAGATACAAACTACCAGACTAATTCAAGAAGAACTACACAATCTGAATAGACCTATAAGAAATGAAGACATAGGATTACTATAAAAAATTACCCACAGAATAATGGCTTCACTGCTGAGTTTTACCAAATATTTTTAAAAGAATTAATACCAATTTTTCACAAAAAATAATTCAAAAAATAGAAGATGAGAGAACACTCCACAACTCAGCTTCCAGTTTCATGAGGCCAATACTACCTGGATATTAAAACCAGACAAATGTTCACAAGAAAGGAAAACTATACAACAATATCTTTTGCTAATATGGATGCAGAAATCTTGAACAAATACTATCAAACCAAATCTAGAATTATACACTATAATCAACTGGGATTTATCCCAGTGATGCAAGGTTGGTTTCACATCAGAAAATCAACTAATGTAACACATCATATCAGTAGAATAAAAAACAAAAATCACATGATCTTCTCAACTGAGAGCAAAAAAGGATTTGATAAAATCCAACACCTTTTAAGATTAAAAAAAAAAAACCCTAGGAAATAGGAATAGAACTTCTTCAGTCTAATAAAGGACACCTATGAAAAATCCATAGTTAACATCATTCTTAATGATGAAAGATTGGATGTTTTGCCCCTAACATCAGAGACAACACAAAGATGACCACTGTCACCGCTTCTATTCAAAATTGTACTAGAGGTCCTAGCCAAGGGTAATTAGGAGAAAGAAATAAAAGACATCCAGAGTGGAAAGGAAGAAGTAAAGCTATCTTTATTGGCAGATGACATATGTTGTATATAGAGAATCCTAAGGAATCGCTGAAAAACTATTGTAACTTATAAGCAAGTTAAGCAAGGATGCAGTGTAAAAAAAATCAATATAAAAAATCATATGTATTTCTAACTACTTTCAATGAACAATAAGAAAATGAAACTAACAAAACAATTTCATTTACAATATCATCAAAAGGAATAAGATAGTGGGGTGCCTGGGTGGTCCGTCAGTTAGGCATCAGACTCTTGATCTCAACTCACATTTCGATCTCAGCATTATGAGTTCAAGCCCCACCTTGGGCTCCATGCTCGACATGGAGCCTACTTAAAATTTTTTAAAAAATTAAAAACAAATAAAAGAATAAGGTACTTAGGAATCAACTTACGAAAGAAGTGCAAAACCTCTACTCTGAAAAGTACAAAACACTGTTGAAAGAAATTAACAAAGATCTAAATAATTGGAAAAAATAACCCATGTTCATGGGTCAGAACAGGCTAACATTGTTAAGATGGCAATATTCACAAAATGATCTACAGACTCAATGCGGTCCCTACCAGAATCCCAGCTCACTTCTTTGCAGAAATTGGCAAGCCAAATGATATGGAATTTCAAAGGACACAGAGTAGCCAAAGAAATCTTATTTAAAAAAGAACAAAGTAGGAAGACTCACACTACTTGATTTCCAAACTTACCTCAAAGCTACAGTAATCAGAGTAGCGTGGTACTGACATAAGGACAGACATACAGACCAATGGAATAGAATTGAGAGTCCAGAAATACCCATACAACTATGGACAATCAATGTTTCAGCAAGGTTGCCAAAAGAAATAGAGAAAGAACAGTCTATTCATCAAATGGTACTGAAACAACTGGATATCAAAATGCAAAAGAATGTATTTAGACCCCCACCTCACACCATATATATAAATTACCCCAAAATGTATCAAAAACCTAAATGTAGGGGCTAAAACTATAAAACTCTTAGACAAAAACATAAGAGCAAATCTTCATGACTTTGGATTTAGCAAAAGATTCTTAAATATGATGATAAAAGTATAAGCAGCAAAAGAAATATATTCTTGATGTTACTTATGTAGAGAAATGTTTTACTAAGCAACAGAAGAATTCAACAATATTGAAAAATCCTGGAAGGTCAATTCTTTATCTGGAGGACATGATTATACTTTGTCACAGAATGTTCAACAACTGATGCCCGTATTGATGTTTTCAAGACATCAAAGAGTTAAAATATGTTCGGTAAGGAAGGACAACCATCCAATGTGTTTTAAATGGATTGGTATATAAATAGATACATGTTGGTTATCTGGAAAAGGCCATCATAAGGGGTATCTCTATCCCTAACAAAGCCGAATAGGTAAGGCGTTAGTCTGCCTCTATTTAGGTGTTACCCTTCTGTTTAGAGGAACTCATCTTAAGGAGAAAAATGTTACAAAAACTCTGTTGTACCTTTGTGCTCAGGTGTTGCTGTGGCCAGCTCACCAACCAGCATATCCCCCCTCTGCCAAGTGTAACATCCAGCAAAAATGAAGAGGAAAATAAACTGGTGGAGACTCAGCCCGAAAAATGGTCTGTCAGCAAACACACCCAGAGCTACCCAACAGATTCCTATGGAACTCTTGAATTCCAGGGTGGCGGATACTCCAATAAAGCCATGGTAAGAGAGGCCTTCGGAAGGGATGCTGCTGAGCCCATAGGCTCCGTTAGAGACCCAGCTTCCCAGACCCGCCAGACGGCAGACACCTGGGTCTTTCAGGGGTGTGGCTCAGTCCCCCTAGTTATTTCATTACAAAGGCAGGAAATACATCTGCACACTCAACTTTTTAGTCATGAGATTTGGAAACTGAGCACTATTATAAAAAAAGCATGTAGGGGCACCTGGGTGGCACAGCGGTTAAGTGTCTGCCTTAGGCTCAGGGCGTGATCCCGGCGTTACCGGATCGAGCCCCACATCAGGCTCCTCTGCTATGAGTCTGCTTCTTCCTCTCCCACTCCCCCTGCTTGTGTTCCCTCTCTCACTGGCTGTCTCTATCTCTGTTGAATAAATAAATAAAATCTTAAAAAAAAAAAAGCATGTAGTGTTGGGGCACCTGGGTGGCTCAGTCTTTAAGTGCCTGCCTTCCACTCAGGTCATGATCCCAGGGTGCTGGGATCGAGCCCCACATTGGCCTTCTTGCTCAGTGGGAAGCCTGCTTCTCCCTCTCCTTCTCCCCTTGCTTGTGTTCCCTCTCTAGCTGTCTCTTTCTCAGCCAAATAAATAAATAAAATCTCTAAAACAAAACAAAACAAAAAACATGTAGTGTCACTAAATTCATACCAGAATTGTGAATCTGCAAATCACGCTCCAGCCCAAGTCTGCAACCATACTCATCACTCCATCTCCAGTGATGAGTGAGAAATTACGCTATTTGTTTTTTGGGTTGTTTGGGGTTTGGTTTTGTTTTTTATGACTGTGGACCTTCAAGCCCCCCCCCCCGCTTAAATGGGTTAGAAGTGTCTGGAAATAGTTCCCTCTGAAGTCCATCCACAGCCTCCCCGGGCCTGTGTTCAGCTGGCCCAAGAAGACTAAGGTCTTTCACATTTGCGTGTAAACAGGGAGTGCCCTCTGCCTTTCTGATGAGCCCTGCCAGAGAGGGGAGGCGTTAGCACTGTGATTCCTTTCAGTTAATTCTGAATAATACTCCCACATGCCCAGTCAGATCATTTTTGCAATTTCATTTTATTCCACTGGCCCAACGTCATTGTGCAAATAAAATTCATTTGTATTCCAAATAGCACAATATAAGGACTTCTGGAATGGCACGCTACATATTGGCATGGACACAAAGAAGTGGTTCATAGGGGCCAAGGCAGATATCTGACCATTAACCTCTTGCTCACCTTGGAGGGAAGGTCAAGTCCAGAGGTTGGCCCAGGATCCCCATTCTCAGCACCCACTCAGTGTGGCCAGTGGACCACTCCGTCACCATTGCCCTGTCCAACCTCTGGAACCATGGCTGTATCTGAGCCAGCTTTAAATTGATTTTTTCAAGATTAAGTGTTGTCAGGTAAAACACGGGATACCCAGTTATATTTGAATTTCAGATGAACAGCATAACTTTTTAGTATAAGTATGTCCCAAATACTGCATTAAGTCATTCTTAAAATAAAACATTTTTCAACGTTCGCATGAAATTCAAATTTAACTGAGTGTCCTATATTTTTATTTGCTAAATCTGGCAACTCTTCCAAAGTTCCCTTCCCTCACTTGGCCACAGACTCACACAGAAGAACAGAAAGCCAAGACAGCTTTTGCTGTTTCCCTGTGATATGAGGGGAAAACCAAGAATGGTACTGAGTGTCACATACTCTTTTGCAGTATATCCGAGTTTCCTATGACACCAAGCCAGATTCACTGCTTCACCTTATGGTGAAAGACTGGCAGCTGGAACTCCCCAAGCTCTTAATATCTGTGCACGGAGGCCTCCAGAACTTTGAGATGCAGCCCAAGCTGAAACAGGTCTTTGGGAAAGGTCTGATCAAGGCCGCCATGACCACTGGGGCCTGGATCTTCTCTGGGGGCGTCAGTACTGGTAAGAGCAGCCTCATTCTCTTGCAATAAACATACAAACCCAGGACTCGTGGTGGTTCCCAAAGAGCTTTTGAATAATTAATAAAAAAAAAAAATAAAGCATCGCAACCTAAAAATATTTATGACAGAAGTAAACTCTTTATCCAGTAGTTTGTTTGTTATTTTGATATGATAGTGATAATGGTTGACATTTCTGGCACCCATGATGTGCCATTCCTTGAGCTGAGCCCTGCACAAGCCTCATTTTCACTGAGGCCCATGACAATCCTTTCCACTGTCTTATAGGAGAGGAAACTGAGGCAGGGAGATGTTAGGGACAGGCCAGGCAGTCTAACTCTCAATTTTAGCCAAATGCAGCCAAGGACTGCCAAGACACCCCACTTATTTCCATCTTTAGGTCTCAGAAAAGGAAGTCCCTGAACCATTGCTTTGGTTTTTGGTTTTTGTTTTCCCTTTTCGAGGACCGAATGCAGAATGACTAGTTATTATGAGCTCAGACTTTCGATGTACTTTCTTTGAACGATGAAGATAATTATGCTTCAACCCTATTCTATAGGGAATGGAGTGGCTCAGAGAAGGGGTTCCTAAAGTTCATAAATAATGATATGATGGGAGGTGATGGGCCTAAAAATATGATTCATGGCTGCTTACAGGTGTTATCAGCCACGTAGGGGATGCCTTAAAAGACCACTCCTCCAAGTCCAGAGGCCGGGTTTGTGCTATAGGAATTGCTCCATGGGGCATCGTGGAAAATAAGGAAGACCTGGTTGGAAAGGATGTAAGTGTTTTCTCCCCAGATATTGGCAATTTTTTAAAATCAAAGTCTTTATTTTGAGATAATTGTGGATTCCCCTGCAGTTGTAAGAAATAATAGAGGTCCCATATGCCCTTCCCCCCTTCCCCAATGGTAACATGTTGCAAAACTATGGTACGGTATCACAACCAGGATATTGACATTGATACAGCCAAGGTGTGAACATTTCCATCACCACTAGGATCACTCATGTTGCCCTTTGATATCCGTACCTAATTCCTTCCCATCTCTACTACCTCCTTAACCCCTGGCAGCCATTAATCTGCCCCTTACCTATTTAATTTTATTGTTCCAAGAATGTCTATAAACGGGATCATGCTCTTGTAACCTTGAGGATTTTTTTTTTTAATTCCCCATTCCTAGAGATCCCTCCAGGTTGTCATGTGTTTCAATAGTTCATTCCTTTTTATTGCTGAGTGGTATTCCATGGTATGGACCTACCACAGTTTGGTTAGCCACATACCTGCTAAAAAGCATCTGAGCTGTTTCCAGTTTGGCTATCACAAACGAAGCTACAACAGACGTCCACGTACAGTTTTCATTTCTCTGCATTAAATGCCCCGGAGTGCAATTGCTGGGCCATCACTATCTAAAATGCTAGGTTGTCATTATCTAAAATAACTTATTTTTTCTAATTTAATAAATTTGCAAGAAGAAATTCTTCAGTAGAGAGTACAGGGAAGTGGGAATAGGTTTAAGTGCGTGATTAAATGAAGCGGCCACTGTATCCGTATGTATTCTTCTTGCTTCCCCCATTAGTCTTCATGTCTGAGTTCTGCAGCTCTGATTTGTGTTGTGCATTTTGTCAGGTAACGAGAGTGTACCAGACCATGTCCAACCCCCTAAGCAAGCTCTCATTGCTCAACAACTCTCACACTCACTTCATCCTGGCTGACAATGGTACCCTGGGCAAATATGGGGCCGAGGTGAAGCTGCGGAGGCAGCTGGAAAAGCACATCTCTCTGCAGAAGATTAACACAAGTAAGTTCCAGCAAAGGCCATGCGCGCTGGGCTGCCACTGCTGCCATGAAACCCGGGCTGAAAAAGAAACTTCCCAAGGGTGTTGAGAGCTTTCACCTTGATTCTAATCAGCTCAACAGAACAACAGATCGACCGACTTGTCTAGCCCCCTCACCCTGGTCACCTACCCAATCACACTCACTGAGCTGTGTGGTGATGCTCTGCCCCAGGTTCACAGGGAAGGACGGTGTAAGAAATAGCCCTGTGGCAGCTGTCATGGTGATGGCTTTGCCCACCATGTTGCACAGTGTAATTACCATAGTTATTTTTATAATGTCTGAACAGGAAGAAAGCTTCTCACTCAAAGACTTAGTAGGATTCCTTCCATCAACTAAGTGTTAGTGTGATTGTCACATTAAATAGCTCTGTAGCTCTGGGTCTCTCACCCAGACCAAGGCAGGCTGGGTGGGGAAACCCGTAGACATGGCAATAGGAACCATCTGCTCCCCACAGCTCCACCTGTGCTGGTCCAGAGGGCACGGCCCTGCAGCAGAGCTGCCGCCCAGGGGAGGATGGTGAGGGCAAGCTCAAGAGAAAGGAACAAACCACAACCAGATGAAACAATACCAGTTAGAATGAAAATAACTGGTGTCATCTCTTGGAACACGTTCATACTC
This sequence comes from Ailuropoda melanoleuca, assembly GCF_002007445.2. Lineage (NCBI taxonomy): Eukaryota > Metazoa > Chordata > Mammalia > Carnivora > Ursidae > Ailuropoda > Ailuropoda melanoleuca. The sequence continues at coordinate 20,961,346 of NC_048226.1, read as the reverse complement.
CGGAGGTTCTTATTGCCAAAATATTATGAAAAGAGTTTAAAGAGTATTTTGTTTTTACCATTACTGATAAGCTTTTTCTGAAAGCCAGTGTAAGCCCTGGAAATGGTCATCGTCAAGGTGAATGAAGGGCCTAGAGGATGGCAAAAGTGGTTAGAATGCTTGCCTGCTAAGGGGACTGAAGAGTTCCAAGATTCAAATCTCGACTCATAAACTGCTTGGTGACTGACTTTTTCGTTCTCACATTTTTCATTGTCTTGGACTTGTAAGTTTTCACACTACCCAACTTCATCTGGCCATGTGACTTGTGGGCTTCCCTTTGTCATCCTTTGCCTAGGGCTCTGAGTGGGGCAGGGACAGCAAAGGGGTGCTCAGTCGTCACCTCTCACAGCTTGGAGCTTTGGGGAGTCCAGCCTAAACCAAGAAGAACCAATTTTACCCTCTTTCTAGAAATTAAAATGATATGGCTGCCCTATTCCTGAGGATCTAGAATGCCAAGCCTTGCTTGGGCTGCAAATCTCAAAGGCAGGGTCCACGGTCATCTGGATCCATTTTTCCATTATCTGTTGGCCAGGGCCTGGCACAAGGCAGACCCTCAGTGCATATTCACAGAAATGAACTGAACTGATATTATCCTGGTGGGAGAAGACAAAGGTGTGCAAAAAATTTTTGAGAGTTCCTGACTATAGAAAGGCATCATGGAAGCAAACCAGAAACTGAATTTGGCCACTTGAAATTTTTAGATTTCCTCCTCCTATCCTAGCAGATTTTATCTGAAGGCCTTCAGAACTATGAGACAAAGGACATTTCTCCTACTTGCCATTCCTTAGTGCTCATCGAGTAACTCCCATCACAACCAAGGGACACAGGTTGAAACACGCTCAGTATACACCCTGTCCTGCTGAGTCTGGGGTAAAACTGTTAAGTAGACACATTTTTCTCTGTGGCTCCTCCAGTCCTGCTGTCTTCCCTCTCCAGAATCTCGGGTTCTTCCAGCTGCTCCTGCTTCTCAGAGTTCACCCTGTTGGTTCTGCCTCCAGAAGTTAGCCTGTTCCTACCACGTTCCTGAAGGGTCCTATTATCTGACAGAGACAGAGGGAGGACTCCGGGAACAAGTTAGGCACTGACAGGCTAATGATGGCGGCCCGAGTTTGACTTCCCAGGTATTTTGTGCTGTGACGTTGGTCTCTACGATGAATGTGTTTTATATTGCAGGATTGGGGCAGGGTGTGCCCCTCGTGGGGCTGGTGGTGGAAGGAGGCCCTAACGTGGTTTCCATTGTCTTGGAATATCTCCGAGAAGACCCTCCAGTCCCCGTGGTGGTTTGCGACGGCAGCGGACGAGCCTCAGACATTCTGTCTTTTGCACACAAGTACTGTGAAGAAGGAGGGTAGGATTTCTGACATGTTACAGAGGGTGGGTTTTTAACTGCCTTCTTGTTAGGCCAAGAAGAAAACTTTCAGTGATACATTTAGCCATTCCAAAAATGCTAAATAATGAAGGCTTACTAGATCTCTCCCATTTTCTAAGGTCAGCATGTGAGGGAGCTGTCAAGGGCATGATGTTTCTTACGGAATTCTTTCTCTGGGGGAATACAGTCTCTTCCAACTTCATTTTCCCTTATAAGGTTTTCAACAAGCCTGGAATTTAGGACACGTGTGAATGCAGTTTTTGACTGCGGTCCCTTTTTGTCTCCTAGCCTGGGATACCCTCCAATGGTAAAGTTTCAAGTCAAAGACACCAGACGGACATAGAGTTGTCTGATTTATTCACGTACAGATTTAACTCGTGCTGTTTTCTTCTCTTTCGCATTTCCTTTGAACAGGGTAATAAACGAATCCCTCAAGGATCAGCTTCTAGTTACCATTCAGAAAACATTTAATTACAACAAGACACAATCACATCAGCTGTTTGCAATTATAATGGAGTGCATGAAAAAGAAAGAACTCGTAAGTGTCTTGAGTTTATTTCCAAACCAGGCTCCACAGAGAGAATTAGGTTTCCTTGCTAATTCTGCCCATGTGTGCATGATGGACTTGTTCATATTTTAGTTCAGGCTTTTCCAAGGGACAGTTTACAAACCCCTACCAAATTGACCGTTTTACCCACGTGATGAAAGCAAAATACCCATGCGCAGAGGAGGGACACCCCCCACCCGCCCTGGGTGCTTTCAGATCTTAGCAAACATCAGGTGACACCATGCCACATCACACCAATTCTGAGGTTTATGACATTAATCATATGTAAAGGCCTGGGGAGTGACAGACACAGCCTTTTAGATGTGCTTACATAATCCTACCCCTTCACTTTCCAAATAGAGTAATTATTTCCCACTCCTCGCCCTCCCTAATTATGCTGGGAGAGGAATACACACATAAGGCAGCCCCTTCAAAATTCTAAATCTACAAATTTCCTACAAATGGAGCATGTTTCTGAGTAGAAATGATTGTGTCATCTCCGATAGCGATTTAGATATTGGAGTACCTAGATCCTGAATGGGCTCTTTCCTCCTGAGGGTGTTGAAGCAGATTGGGTAAAATAATAAAATAGGGATCCAGGAAAGTCCTCAGAGCCTGGAGGAGCAGTGCTGTCACTTGTGGAAATGAAAGGCACCTGGTTTAAAATTGTTGCACTCTCAGAATTATTGCATCCCATGTCAGGCTCTGTGGTCCTTTTTTAAAAAACACCCCAATTCTCCCTTTCATCTTCAACTTGGCTTTACCTAGTCTTTTCATGATTAACCCGTTTTCAGGTCACCGTGTTTAGAATGGGTGCTGAGGGTCAGCAAGACATCGAGATGGCAATTTTAACTGCCCTGTTAAAAGGTGAGCTCTCAGGAAACAGCGACTCTTGGCCTCTTGGTGCTGGCCTAGCCTGGGACTTTGCTCATGGCCAGGAAGCCCCACTCCCTCTTCTCCCACCAGGAACTGTGTCTTTTGGTGATAGAATCCCAAGCCCACCAGGCTGCCTAGAGTTATCTTAGTATGAACCCATGGCAGAATGACAAAGCTCACGATGGGTTTCCCAGGAAGGGGTGTTTTCTGTGGGTGCCAATGGTCTGTGATGGGTTGAAGTCAGACCAGTTTCTAACTATCATTAAGGGTTTCCTCGTAGAGGTGACCGTGAACTATTTTTCATTTGTTATCACTGCATCTCACAGTGTTGTGTTCAATTTCCCCATCCCGCTCCTAATGACCTGGCCACATACGGGGTCGCTCCAAGACACACATTTCCTCCCTGCCTCTTGTCTACTCTGGGGGGATAAGGGGGCAGGAATGAAAGAGGAGAACGTCACCATCCGGCCAGCTGCCTGGTAGTCCTGTGCTGGTCTCCCTGCAACTGGGGGCTGGCTGCTCTTGGCCTGTACTCACCCCTTGCCCTGGCCTGGCAGATGTCAGGAGAGTCCCAGGGCTCCTGCCTTCTTGCAGATGAGGGTCCTGGAGTCACCGAGTGCCGCCTCTGTCCCTTCCAGGGAGACCAAGCCAGGCAGGCATGGAAGGAGTTTGCCTCTAACCTCCTCCCAGGCAACTCTTTGAGAATATGAAGTTCTTAGCTTTGGGGCCTGAGTAATCACTCAGGGGCAAGAGAAAAGACAGGAGTGCTTGGTTCCAGGCTAGTGTGAACCAACCCAGGGAAGCCCGTGCTCACCACCCAGCACCTGCCAAACCGGGGCGGTCCAGGCCTGGAGTGAGAAAAGCCTCGTTTCTTGCCTTTCCAGGAACAAATGCATCGGCTCCAGACCAGCTGAGCTTGGCCCTGGCTTGGAACCGCGTCGACATAGCACGAAGCCAGATCTTTGTCTTTGGGCCCCACTGGCCGGTGAAAATAAGTGTTTTTCGTTTTATACCATTTACCATGACCTTGTCCAGATGATATATTAGTATGTTCTCCCTCGTGACGTGGATCTTAGGAAATTATCTGGGGTTTCTGATGATACAATGTGTAATCCATTAGGGTCACTAGGAGATGTTGCTATTTAACTTCAAAGAACCAGCCAGAAGAGCTACTAGCAGTAATTACAGATTTAAACCAGTGCTCTCGAAGAAATAAACAGTAAATATTTTATCTCTGCTGGTGAAAAGTGGGACTTACACTTTTCAAGAAAAAGAAGAAAGAAAATAGCCCATTAAAATTAAATACAATGATTGCATTGACAGCATTGTTTTTTTTTTTTAAATTCTGTTCCATGGTACCCTGGAAACCTAGAGAATTGTGTGTGTGTGTGGTATCTCTCTGTGTGTGTGTGTGTGGTATCTCTGTGTGTGTGTAGTACATGTCATGTGTGAGAGGATGTTCGTGTGTGAGATATGGTTGTGCGTGGGGGTGAGGGTGTGTGCAGAATGAGCATGTGTGGTGAATAGCTCTAGGCTTTCTTCCTTCCTGATGGTTCCATTTTCATGCCAGCCTGTTTTCATCTCATGGATGCAATACCTGAGGATGGAAATCGGATTTTTGTTAAGTCCTCTTCTGTTCCCTAAATTATCTCTGTTTTTCTCCCTGGTCAGCTGTTCCCATTAAGTTCATTTTGTCTTTTTCTGTTGCAGATCCTGGTTTGTCTATCCCCATCTCAGAGTGAGGGATGTGACTAATTAGTACAGGAAGCCTACTTGGCCACTGAACGGCTTTGTTTTGCCACGTGCAGATTGGGACAGACTAGTGAGGCTCCGGGCCTCTCCAAGCAGGTCCTTCCAATTCCTTAGCAGCTGTTCTTCAGTTTCTGCCTGGGGATGAAACCCAGGAATGCAATTGCTCTACACCTGCCCACTGGGGTGGTGGCGTGGCACACGAGAGGGGATGAGTGGTCTCCTGCTCTGTAGACAGTCCTTCCGCGAATCACCATGCTTTCCACCCACCACTAACTCTCATCCTTTAAAAATCTGGTCCCACCTTTACTGCTACCTCCCTGTTACTCCTTCTGGGCTTCAGCTTCCTCTCCATGGTTTTAACTGCCCATCAGTGTTTCCAGAAATTTGTTCATAGCTCTTGTCTGCCTCTTCTTGAAATAGATTTTCCTTTATCATAGTCTTCTGCAGTCATTTCCATGGGGAGAGAGGACAAGCAGGAGACGTGATCAAGACTGCACCCTGGAACCCAAATCCTTCTGTCTCCCCACAATGCAGTATACGGTTTCCAAAATCTTCCTGTAATGGTTGAAGCACTCGATTAACTATGTGTCTATGAAACTATAGTGTTTCTAGAATTCTTGACATAATTGAGAACTCATGGTAGGGAGGACTTGATAATTACCGCACAACAAAGCAGTCTTAGGTCCGATTTGTTTATATTTTACTAGTCAATATTCGTCTATCTATATTTTTGTCCCAACAAAACTCTTTGTTAAAGGGATTTGTTAAAAAACATAACAACAGCAGAGAGAGAGGGAGTAGTGTTTGACATGTACATATAACAAGGTAATGTATTTATATTGAGTCACAAAACTTGGACTAGCAATTTTTTTAAGGGAATAGGCCAAATCAGTCTGAGCATCCAAGAGCAAGGTTTGGGGACCTCTAGACCATTGCCCATTTTAAAGACAAAAATCTACAAACCTTGGCCAGCCTCCCTGAGATTTTTGAAACAGAAAGAAATGTCTGCTTATTTTTCAGGATGAGAACTATTTATTTGGCTTCCATCTGTAGGCAAGGGCTTGCCCTTGGTAAAACGCATGAACTAGAATCTTAAATTCAAAGTAGAAATTGGTAATAATGCCCGATGTTTAGATCATACACTGTGCTCTACCCCACGTGTCCACATCCATGAGCATTACTGGATCAGCCTTCACAACTCTGAAATAGATCTGATTGTCCTCATTTTATAGCATGGAAAAAAATTGATGCTCCCAAGAAGTTAAACATATTTTCCCGTTGACTCATCATACTTCTCAATAGCATATAGATCAGAGAAGAAGTCTCAAGAGAAATTTTAAAATATTTTCAACTAAATGAAAACGAAAATACAGCTTAACAAAATTTGTGGGATGCAGCAAAAGCACTGCCTAGAGAGAATTTTCTAGCATTGAGTGCATATATTAGAACAAAAATTAAAGCACAAATCAATAACATTGAAAAAAGGAAATCAATAGAGAAAATCAACAAATCAAAATCTAGTTATTTGAAAAGATCAATAAAATTAATAAGCCTCTAACCAGGCAAGCTGAGAATACTAATGTCAGAAATGAAAGAGGGAATATCAATACAGACCCCATGGACATTAAAAGGATAATAAAGGAATATTATGAACAACATCCTCAACAAGTGATTGTTTCACCTGTATTTGAGGTTGCAAAGAGGAATTTCCTCTCTCCAGACATGGTCCATGCCATCCCTTATCTGCAGCCCAGAGTAGGATGCCACCTGCCTCGTGCTGGAGCTACACTTGTAGTAATACAGCAATATATAGTCACTCACTTGTACTAAGTTTCCACCTGCAGAAATTCCCAAGAGTTTTACCATGCTCACAGCTAATAAACCATATCTTGCAGTTCTGATGTTAGCTGTTCTTGGGCCCAGGTGGACCTGGGTGGAAGACATCATTCCTTGTTACATCTCAACTTGCTAGATTCAGTCCAACATGTCAATCTATCAACATATTTAAAATTGAAATTATGTCACTCGATATACTTACCATCTCACTTTCCTCTCAGCCTACTCAAATGCTACGAGTACCCTACCTACCCTCTCTCCAGCCTGTCACACCTCTCTTATTATTTGTGATTCCTCCAGAAGCAAAAAGTAATGTTGCTACCTTACTTACAAGAAGTAACTATGGTACTTTAGTTAGAAGAGCCCTTTCTACAAGTGGCCTCTTGAGTAGAGCAGCAACATATATAGCAGATAAGAGCCAATCCCACCCCATTGGTTACCTCCCCCCAGGCAGCCCCTGAAGCCCCTCCTCAAGATAAAGAATTCTACTGGCCCAGGCCAAAAGCTATCTCTCTAAGATTACCAACCATGCTCTTAGAATCCTAGGGTGTGACCCTTGAAGGAAGAATGGGTGAGCTTGTTTGAGCATCTAGGAATTCTCCTACAATGCCTGACCACATCTACTCCATCTTTAATTCTCTCCAGTGGCAAAGACAGAAGCTAGAAGAGGAGGGATTCTGTTCCTCTCATTCACCCAGCGACAGCAAATGGTAGAACTAATCTCTTCTTTGGCTTTCTTGAACTAAACCAAACTTTTTTTAAAAATCCATGTTTTTACTCATTCATTCACTTAACAAATGTTGGTCAACCACTTCCTGTGTGCTGGGCCACTGTGCTAGGTTCTGGGGACACAGGGGTGAATAAAACACACCTGCCACAGCACTTGCAGAGCTCTCTGTATGGTGTTGGTATAGACATGGTGTGGAAGGGTGGGCTAGAAAAGGGAAGCAGGCAAGAAACAGATGACCAAATGAATAAATATAGGATTATAAAATATAGTAATTGCTAAGAAGGAAAAATTCACATTTCCAAGAGACAGCATGTGGGGGATGGGAGGGCTACTTTTTTATTGAGACACCAGGGAAGACCATGCTGGAAAAGTAGAACTAACACTGAGAATAGATGCTGGCTGGTGAAGACTGAGGGGCAAGCACCCTCCACACAGAGAGAAGAGCATGTAAAGGGCCTTGAGGCAAGAAAGAACTGGACATTTTCAAATAATTTATTGAAGAGGTAAAAAAGGCCAGTGTGGCTGAAATGCAGAGTGAGCAGGGGGTGACTCAGCAGGAGGCTGCAAGTCAACCAGGAGCCATGCATTACACAGCACTGCAGACCTGGTACAGGACAGAAGGCTGGGGCTGAGAGTTTGGGGAACAACTTAAGCACTTTTCTTTTTCTGAGCAACAATAAATATTATCTCACACAGGGTCTGTGGGTCAGGAATTTGGGAGTGGCTCGGGTGGATAGTTCAGGCTCAGGGACTCTCATGAGATTGTAATTAAGCTATAGGCTTGGGCTGCACTCATTTGAAGGCTTGACTGGGGCTGGAGGATCCACTTCAGGATGGCTCACTAAATAGTTGGCAAGCTGATGCTGGTTGTTGACCTCAGTTTCTCCCCACGTGAACTCTCCGTAGGGATGCTTGAAACTCGTCAGAATAAGATGCCTGGAAATGTTTAGGTTCCTTCTGGTCTTTTGCCCTTTGTTACCTCAACTGCTGTGTCATCCTGTTTTTGCTTTTTTTCACCCAATCTGTCTATTGCAGTAAAAGACATTTAAATAAAATTTAGCATCTTAAACACTTCGAAGAGTACAGTTCAGTGGCATTAAACATTCACATTGTAGTGCAACCATCGCCATCCATCCACAGATTCTTCATCTTGTCAAACTAAAATTCTATACCTGTGAAACAATAACTCCCCCTTTCCTACTTCCCCCAGCTCCTGGCACCGCATTCTACTTTCTGTCACTATGAATTTGACCACTCTAAATACCTCATACAAGTGTAATCACACAGTATTTATCCTTTTGTGGCTGACTTATTTCACTTGGCTTAATATACTCGAGGTTCATTTCTGTTCTGGTATGTATTAGGATTTCCTTCCTTTTTAAGGCTTAATTTATTCTGTTGTATGTATAGGCCACATTTTCTTATCCATTCATCCATCAGTGGACACTTGGGTTGCTTCCACATTTTGGCTATTTTTAATAACACTGCTATGAACATGGATGAACAAATACTTCTTTGAGACCCTGTTTTCAATTATTTTGGATATATACTCAGAAATGGAATTGTTGGATCATATGGTTATTCTATTTTTAATTTTTTTGAGGAGATGCCAAACTTTTCGATGGGAGCTGTACCATTTTACATTTCCTCCAACAGTGCACAGGATTCCAATTTTGCCACATTCTTGCCAACACTCGTTTCTGATAGGGGTCCTCTCGTTGTGGTTTTGATTTGCATTTCTTTAATAATTAGTGATGTTGAGCATCTTTTCATGTGCTTGGGCATTTGCAGATCTTCTTTTAAGAAATGTCTATTCAAGTTCTTTTCTTGATTTTTGAGTCAGTCTGGGTTTTGCTGTTGTTGAATTTTAAGAGTTCTCTATAAATTCTAGATATTAATCTCTTATCAGATATGTGATTTGCAAGTATTTTCTTCATTAGGTGTGTTGGCTTTACTCTGTTGATACTGCCTTTTGATGCACAAGTTGTTAATTTTGATGCAGTCCCATTTGCCTATTTTTTCTTTCGCTGCCTTTGGCACCATATCCAAGAAGTCATTGGCAAATCCAATGTCATGAAGCTTTGCCTTAGTTTTTCTTCCAAGAGTTTTGTAGTTTTAGCTTTTACATTTAGATTTTTTATTCATTTTGGGTTAATTTTTATATACTATGTTAGATAAGGGTCCAGCTTCATTCTTTTGCATGTGAATGTCCAGTTTTTCCAACACCATTTGTTGAATGCTGTGTCAGTTTTTCTCTGAGGATTATAATAGTCTTGTCTGCATGAGGAGTCAGCCAGGACATTCACCCACATCTCTGTGTTGATCAGGAACCACACAAATATGCATGATGTCCTCAATACAATCTCCGCCCTGCCCTACTTAAGGATTTGAAGCAGGAGAGTTGCATGGACTCATTTACATCATTAGGATCGTTCTGTATTTAATGTGGAAAATGCATTGAGTGGGTACAATGGCAGATGGAAGGAGCCCTGTTTAAGCTATCGAAGTAATTCAGGAGAGAGACATCACCTTGGGCTAGACCAGAGACAGAGAAGTCAAAAATAGGACAGAATAAAGCAATGTTTAGGATTAAACACAATTGCACTTTGAGACAGATTAATCATGGAGGAGGGCAGTGAGGGGAGTGAGATGTCAGCAATCATCCTCAATTCTCTGGCTTGCCACTTCACTGAGTTTAAGGACACTGGAAGATGAATAGGTTGGAGGGAGTGTTTTTGAGTGTGGTTTTGGACATTATGAGCTGAAAGAGCCTTTGAACATCCAAGTAGAGGTGCTAAGTTGGCAGCAGGAACTCTAGGGAGAGACATGGACTGAGACTAGAAAGGACAGGTCATGTGCAAATACATGGGGACTGGCAGTATGGACCTTGATAAGGTTGTCAAGGGAGAATACAGAAGAAAGGAAGGGGGCTGAGGACAGAGCCCTAAAGAGCCTCAGCATTTACAGCCTATGCTGAGAAGCGGTGGCCTGATAGGAAACCAGGGTGTGCACTGCCTGAGAATCAGGGAGAAGAGGCTTGAGGAGGAAGCAGGCAGCAGAGTCCCAGATGCACTAAGAGCCCAGCATGAGAAGGACAGGGAAACACCTGTCGGGTGACACCAGAACAGCCACCCGTGGCCACAGCCAGAGCCATGGACAGATGGGAAGAAGCAGCATGGGGTACATGGAGCAGAGTGTGGGAAGGGAGGGGATGGAGACTTTGCATGCAGTTCACCAGAAGAGTTTGGCCAGAGGACAGGGCAAGTCTGGCAATATAAGACAGCAGCTGGAAGAGTCAACTTTGTTTCAATGTTGATGTCACTGTGTCTGTACCAGGGCTATATTCCTGTCCTCCCCTCCCCCATCATGTTCTCCATGTGGCCAGAAGATAGGCCGAAGGGGCCAAGTCCCACTTCTGCACTCCCTTCTCTTCTCTGAGTGGAACAAATTCTTCCTTTGGTGCAGTCAGTCTGTCACCACATTGCATTCACCTCAGTAACACCCAGGAGGCCTTCTTTAACCACCAATAAACTCAGTCATGGTTGTATCCAAACAGGCATCCTCGGGTATACCAGATAGACCCGTTGTCTCTGATCCCTTCACAATCATTTTCTTCCTTCTACATTAGCAACTTGCCTTTGGTGCCTTTGAACCTACCTCTCAGCATCTTTCCTTTGGGCAAAACACGCATGAATCAAAATGTCATCCACTTTAAGTACATAAATGTGCTTCATCAAACACATGAGTAACAGTGGTTCATGGTATCAGGGCCTCCTCCTGCAGGTGGCAGGCCTGCAATGACCGAACGTGTGCGTGCACTTGTGTGTGTGCTCTCATGTGCATGTGTGTGCATGTTTGTGCATGGATGCCTGTGTGCTTATACGTGCATGCATGTGTATGTGCACATGTGTGCACCCAGAGGTGAGGGGGGCCCATGTGCCTGTCTAGGGACAAATGGCAGCTTTTTTTAAAAAATTTTTTATGATGTTATGTTAGTCACCATACAGTACATCATTAGGTTTTGATGCAGCTTTAACATCTTTTCCCAACTCTGTTTGCTGTGGACTGCAGCCCCTGGGAAGCCTGGCGCCCCCAACGGATAACAAGGTCACAGAGAAAGAAAAGAAGCCACCAACAGCAACCACCAAGGGGGGAAGAGGGAAAGGAAAAGGCAAGAAGAAAGGGAAAGTGAAAGAGGAGGCAGAGGAAGAAACCGACCCCCGGAAGATTGAGCTGCTGAACTGGGTACGTGCAGTCTTCGCTCCCCTTTCCTGAGATCAAGGCTATCACGAGTCGGTTACACTTTCTCCAGGGAAAGGGGTCAGTTGCTGTTGTCCTTACTTCAGCCCCATAGAGGCCCTGAGTGCCGGGAGGCATTGGCAGAGCACTGATGGGATAGTGTCAGTATTTCAAAAGGCTATGGCAGGTTTCACAAATGCCAAACATTCCTGCTTTGTGGAAGAATGAAGCGCCTCAGGGAGGTTCCCAACATTGGCTCTCTCTGCCTGGCAGACACGTAGATGCTTGATGCCTGAAACATGGGAAACAAACCAATTATTACAAAACAAACACAGTTCTGGGAACAGAAGAAGGAGCCCACGACTGGGATGTGCAGGTAACAGCACTCGACTGGGCCAGGAGGCTGAGCCGCACGCTGCATGGTGTTCCTGGCTTGCTGCTCTGAGGACACGGGCAAGGAAGGCGCTGGGCCTCTGCAGTGACATGTGACCGGCATTGGCATGGCCACTAACCCTCGTGACACGCTGTGTGCCCGCGAGTCCCACCCGGCTAGCATGCAGCCATCCTCAGTCAAGAAGACAAACTCTCCCCAGCTGCTCTCTCCAGAAGGCTTCACATTACACTGTATGCTGCAGGTTCCATCATTTTTGAAGGACAGAAGCACACACAATAGATAATAGCATATAAAATATTACAATCCACCACCTCAAAACACATTGTTTATGGAGTCTGGAGCTTGGTTGTAGTTGCATTTTGCAAAAAATATGACAGCTTATACGGTTTTTCTTTCCCATCTTTATTTCAAACGGAAAGCAAATAAACTCCGTTTTAATTCAAACAAATTTGAAACTGGAGACAGCAACAGCAGTTTGGCTGTAATTTTGAATCCTCTTCAGTTTGTTTTGAAGAGGAGAGAAGCATTTACTTTTCTCCTTTTATCAAGCTTTGATACTTTGATAGGAAAGGTGGGGGCTAAACTGAGAAAAAAGAGGGAAATGGGGTATGTTTACTGCAAAGAGAACCAGGTTCAGCATGCTCTAGGGTCCAGCGGGGGCAGGGGGGTGGTCAGACTGCGATTTGCCAGATGCTTCCAGTCTGTGTCTTGCTGGAGTCCCTCTGAGAGGCCACTCAGCAGCTCCCTCCTGTTGTTTCGTTCAGGTAAACGCTCTGGAACAAGCCATGCTGGATGCTTTAGTCCTAGATCGAGTGGACTTCGTGAAGCTCCTGATTGAAAATGGAGTGAACATGCAACACTTTCTCACCATCCCAAGGCTGGAGGAGCTTTACAACACAGTGAATGTTCTGGAAGGAGGGAGGGCAGAGGGGAGCTGGCCGATTACATTTATCACCAGTGCATGTTTTGCATAAATGCCCTTAGATGAGCACAGAATCAACAGGGCACTGGTTTCCACTGGGAGGCCCATCATTTAATGACAGATGGCTGTTCTCACCCACGCTGGCCAGTGCTTAGGTTCATGACCTTACCAACTACTGCCATGCATGGCCAGACAGCTGCAATAAGAACCCAGGCGTGGTATATGAAGACTAGTTTATATAAAGAGGGAATCTCACTTCCTAAATCATTAGCAGAGTGAAAAGTTACCAGGATGAGCAGTGCCTTGGGACCCCTACCTTTTTAAGCAGCTTCAGTGAAAAATGTACAACTAAGCTTTCACTAAGCTTTCACAGCAAAGAGCTCCACTATCTGAGAATGCAAGTATACGCGCGAAATCCTCTTGGCGTATATTATTATTACAATGTGGATTTTGAGAATTTACATTCTCTGTCCCCATTCTAGAATTTCACAGAATGAAAATGGTCCTCAGCAGTTGTTTGGTTCTTGCTGAATTTTTCACACAATATTGCACACCATAAGATGCTCTTCAAAATAATTCAATAGAAAGTAGTTAACATATTTTTGGACACGTTGGATACTTCTTTTATTTTTTTAAAGATTTTATTTATTTATTTGACAGAGAGAGACAGCCAGCGAGAGAGGGAACACAAGCAGGGGGAGTGGGAGAGGAAGAAGCAGGCTCCCAACTGAGGAGCCTGATGGGCTCGATCCCATAACACTGGGATCACGCCCTGAGCTGAAGGCAGTTGCTTAACAACTGAGCCACCCAGGTGCCCCATGTTGGATACTTCTTAACCACAACCAGTCCTATCTTGTAAAAGAAACATACTGATAGTGCGTTACATTCCAGCTCTCACAAGTCATTAATTCTATAGAGCAGGGTAGGATTTAGCTCCAAGAGTTCAAGAGAAAAAATATTTAATATGGCTGAATGCTTCTCTTTCAGAGGCTGGGTCCACCAAACACACTTCATTTGCTGGTGAGGGATGTAAAAAAGGTCAGTCTGTCATTTTGTAATTCTTACCCAACGGCATCTTTCAATAAGACATTTTATAAAGCAATTTTTAAATTTCTAAAATGTGTTGTCATATTATTGGCGGCATCAGAAATAATGAACTCCTCTCTCCATAGAAGAGTTTACTTAAAACTAACACACACACACACACACGTTCATCCCCACACATGCTAGGCTCGTGTTGAATGACTGTGTGGTTATGGCACTTTGGCACCATTACCAACGCCTGGGGGCACAGCCAGGGAGGTGTCATCTTCCCGCTGACCTGAGCCTCCATCTGTCAGTGGAGCCTCATGTTCTGTATCTACTTTAAGATCCTCTGCTCACTCCTTCACTGAGCCAGTTTCCAGAAGGAACGTGCCTCATGTCACTGTGTGTGTTCTGTGCTGAAGCAGTTCTTCTTCTTGTTCTCTCATTAGTGAGTGATAGATGTTTTCCCCCCTTTCCCCTGCTACTAACTACTTACAGTCTGTGTTCTTGTAGGATCTCATTCGCTCTGTTCTGTCACGTCGCCACAGGCTAGAGGATTAGATTGAGTCAACGTGTGAGTGATTCATTTCTCTAGGATGCAGTCCCTGGCTTGCAAAGTGTGGAACGTGTATTTGTATTCTGAGCAAGAAAAAATAATTCGAATGAGAGAATAGAGTTTTTGGAGTCCTAGGTAGTCTGGCCATCCTTTATACAAATGTGTACTTCTAAGAATATAAGAATTCAGCTTCTACAGATACTCATTGGATCAGTGCATTATCAGTGGATCCGGGAACCAAGAGGGACCAGTGCCCTTGCTTCCTCTATTAGGAATCTGATTTCCCAGGTTTCTTAGGTTAGGAAGAGCAAACGTTCAAAAGCCACAGTTATTCAAGTTCAGACCCAACCATTTCTCACCTAAATGGCTTCAAGTATCCTCTTTCCGCCTCCAGCCCCACGTCCTATGACCACCCCAGTCACAGGACTCCCTGACTAAAAATCCTCCAGAATCTCATGAAGTTCAAAGTCTTCTAAGAAAATTGTACCCCACTGGGCCTAGTTCGTTAAGATCCCTTACTCTTTCTGGTCACATCCCCACCACGGGGTACACATGCCTTGCTCATGTCTGCAGAGCCCTTCATCTTTGTCCCCTGCAGTTTCTGCTCCACCTGCTTCTGGTTACCTCAGGTGTGCCTCTTACCCTCCCACCTGCCCAGAGTTGAGGAGTTCAGGGCCACACTCGCTGTTTATGGCTTTGCCCCCTTCTCTAGAGCAGTGAGCTCACTGAGGACAGGGCTGCACCTCCTTATCGCTACAAATGGAATCCCTGATGTTGGGGAGGAGTACAATAGGAGCTGGACAAGCTCCTTAATGCCTGAGAGAAGTATTTGGTAAATGTGGCCAGTTCTAATGTAAAGGGAGGACATTTGGAATGTGTAATCTCCATGCAATGGACCCCGGGTTCCCACCATCATTTCAGCCATTTGAAATTAAACAAGCAATAATAAATGGCATATAGCAGAAAAAAAAATCCTTACAGTTGACTGGTCATCTCTGCCTCCATAAGTCAGCTGCCCAGCGACATGAATGATTGGCCAACCTCATCTCAACATACCCTGTTGTATTTTGTTGCAACACTCTGCCCCTTCACTGACTCCCAGTCACACCAGACACTTTGTGGGGCATGTGTTCTTACTGAAATCTGACGGGGTCCCGCAAAAAGTCACAGGGCACTGTGTGGAGCTTTCTCTAAGAAATTCCCAGTCCGAAGGATACTCTGTCTTCCCACTGCCTCCTGTGGAGTCCTCCTTCCCGTCATGCAGGTCACTTCCTTCTTTAACACAAAATCTGGACTTCAGCCTCCTGAAGCCAGCTTTTCCCCTGCAAGCAGCTATCAAAGCCACCTTCTCAACACAACTCATCAGCTCTCACAAAGGAGGTCCCACGACAGGTGCACCATATCTCCTTTACATCTGCAGGTGCACACTGCAGACCATCTTGAACCAGCCCATGGACAAGCCCAGGGCTCTACCCTCCAGTCTAATGGGATTCTAACTCTTCTCACTGGGAAAGTTTAAGCCATTTTATGAAGTATGGCTTATCCCTTCATCTCCCTCAGCCATATGGCAATGGACAAAATATTGCTTAATGCTCCATTCTATACTTCAACACCCAAGTGGTGGCCAGGAATGTCCACTTACATCCAAGGTGTGTAATGAAGACCACACTTGGAATGCATTCTTGCAGGGCGTAAGACACACCTTCTTTTCTTCCAGGGCAACCTGCCGCCTGATTACCACATCAGCCTCATCGACATAGGGCTTGTGCTGGAGTACCTCATGGGTGGAGCATACCGCTGCAATTATACTCGGAAGAGCTTTCGGACCCTTTACAACAACTTGTTTGGACCTAAGAGGGTAGAACAAAATGAACTTGTGATGTTTTATGGTCCCTTGCTGTCCTTTCCAGTATAACTCAGCCTGTTCAAAGCCAAGTTCATCATCCCATCCCCAAGTGCACCTTTCCTTCCTGCTGTAGCAATCCAGGTGTGAGGCTGCATGGTCCCTAGAGATGCCCCTGTTTCACACAGAGCCTGTATCCCCTGAATAAGGCAGGCCCTTGGCCCATCAATTACATCTGCCCCTGTCTTTTGTCTGCAACAGACTTCCTCACGGGCTGCCCTGTCTGCCTTCTCCAGTCCATCCTACTCCTATAGCCACTTCATCTTCCAAAGCAAGGGACCGTGCACTCCCTGCTCAAATACTTACAGTGCTCCCCACCACCTGAGGAATCACTGCCAAGCTCTTTATCACTATCAGGCTCTGACAGTCTGAGAGCTGTTCCACGCTGTCATGGGAGACGACAAACCTCTGCCAAAATCAAATTGTACTATTGTACCAGCCATGTCTTTCCCCTGATCAAAATTCCGTGCATATTGCAAGCCCAACTCAAATGTCAGACCTTCCATGAAGCCCTCTCTTGCCCCCCACAGATAGCCCCGTAAACTCCGTGTCTGCGTTTCTGTTAGTGAACTCTCTAGTTCTACCTGGAATAAGGGCCGTGTGTTTGCACAACTTTCTTCTTATCTGACTTTGGCTGTCCAGAAGCAGTTTCCATATTAGAGCATTTCCTTTCCTTGGGTATTGCCCTTAATTGTTAATGATACAAAGTACTTGTTAACCTAGGATTCTGTCCCCTACTAACAGCACTGCTAAGGCACTACTAACGTTACTGCTACTACCACTAGTTATCTGATTAACTGGATGTTTTTTCCTCTTTTATTATGCAGCCTAAAGCTCTTAAACTTCTAGGAATGGAAGTAAGTAAGATATGTTTTCATTGGTTTTATATCGTCATCAAATATATGTAACCCTCTTTGTGTTGTATTTGTTTGATGTAAAATTGAGGTTGCTTTCAATGGATCAAGGAAATGTTTTATAACATTTTATAGCCATTTGTGGAATTTTTTTTAATTTGGTATATTCTTTAAATGTGCGTGTGTATGTGTGTGTGTGTGTGTGTGTGTGTGTGTATTTAGAGGTAGGGAAGGGCAGAGGGAGAGAGAGAGTCTTAAGCAGGCTCCACCCTCAACATGGAGCCTGATGCAGGGCTAATTTGGTATATTATGTGTTTATTTTTAAATTTCTATATGGCAATTTTTTTAAAGATTTTATTTATTTATTCGACAGAGATAGAGACAGCCAGCGAGAGAGGGAACACAAGCAGGGGGAGTGGGAGAGGAAGAAGCAGGCTCATAGTGGAGGAGCCTGATGTGGGGCTCGATCCCATAATGTCGGGATTACGCCCTGAGCCGAAGGCAGACGCCTAACCGCTGTGCCACCCAGGCGCCCCTCTATATGGCAATTTTTAACCTCTATAGAACAACCTTCCCTAAATTACTGTAATTGCAGTTTTACTGTGACAAATTAGAAAATTATAACAAAAACATTTAAATCCAGGTCAAGGTATGGCAGTTTCAGTAGAAATGTTACAACTAACTCATTAAAAGACTATAACAATTAGGTTAGCCATGAATAATGCATGTATGGAATTGGAGAGCCAGGGCCCCAGCCCAGCCACTCCAGTTGTGTGAATGTGGGCAAGTTATTCAGACTTTGGGGCACAACTTCCTCATCTGAGGGAATGGAAGAAACTCACAACCTCTGAGTCATTGAAGAGTAAGTGTAGGTAATTGATGGGAAAGCTGTTTGCAAAAGAATAAATATCCATGTCTATTATTCCACTGAGTACTGAAGTTTTAGCCTGCAATAATCTGAGCCCCACATATTTTCATTTTGCTTCCATGTTTCACCCCCAATTCTCTCTGTCGTTACACACCTTTCTTTCGAATCCTGTTCTATTTTCAGAACCATCCTCGATCATCCCTTTAGGAAATGGAAATTTTGGCCTTCCCTTTGCACCATACACATGAAAGGACAAAGCTCATTTAAAAGGGAATGTTTGCTACCCTTAAACATTGATAGGGAAACCTACGACATTTTTCTCTATCCCTTTCTACATTTTCCTATTAATCTCTGGTTCACCTATGTCTGGCAAATGAGCGTTGATATGGGGAGACTTCCCCGAGGAAATAAACTTAACGTCTCCCGGGGTGTGTTTGTATATTAGTGTATTCTTTGTTTCAGTTTTGCAGCATGTCCTCAGGCTTTTTAAAATATTTATTATTGAAGTGTAGGTGACACACAATGTGATATTAGTTTCAGGTGTACAACTGATTCAACAATTCTATGCATTACTCAGTGCTCACCCCGATAAGTGTTGTCATCATCTGTCACCATACAGTGTTATTACAATATTATTGACTATATTCTCTATGCTGTACTTTTTTTCTCTATGACTTATTTTATAACTGGAAGTATGTACCCCTGAGTCCCCTTAACTTATTTCACCCATCCCTCCACACCTTCCCCTCTGACAACCACCAGTTTTTTCTTTGTATATAAGTCTGGGTTTTTTTGTGTGTTTGTTTATTTGTCTGCTTATTTATTTGTTTTTTTTTCTAGGTTCCACATGTAGGTGAAATCATGTAGTATTAGTCTTTGTCTGACTTATTTCATGTAGCGTAGTATCTTCTATGTCCACCCATGTTGTTGCAAATGGCAAGATTTCATTCTTTTTGATGGCTGAGTAATATTGCATTGTGCATAAATACCACATCTTTATTCATTCATCTATTGATGGACACGTGTTGCTTTCACATCTTAGCTATTGTAAATAATACTGCAATAAATGTAGGGGCTCGTGTATCTTTTCAAATTAGCGTTTTTGTTTTCTTTGAGTAAGTGCCCAGCAGTGGAATTACTGTATCATAGGGTAGCTCTATTTTTAATTTTTTGAGGAACCTGCATGCTGTTTTCCACAGCAGCTGCACCAGCTTGCATTCCCACCAAGAGTGCAGGAGGGTTCTCCACATCCCCACCTACACTTGTTATTTGTATCCCCTCAGTTTTTAAAGGCTTGTGGGAAAAAAAAAAAAACCCCTGACAACCCAGGAGTATAAATCCATCAAACTGTAGCATGCCTTTTCAGTCCATTTGGGTTTAGATGGTTTATTTGTTATAAAAAAAACTTGTGCTTCTTTTCACAAGAATTAATATACTAAGTGGGAACAGCAGATGTATTTATAAAATCTCTTTATTAATGCTGACAAAGGGGTCTTCCTTTTTTTTGGTCGTCATGAAACCCTTTGCTGTGCACTTACGGCAGAACCATGAAAAAATGTGCTTGTCTCCTCTCAGGATGATGAACTTCCAGCCAAAGGGAAGAAGAAGAAAAAGAAGAAGAAGGAGGAAGAGATTGACATTGATGTGGATGACCCCGCTGTGAGTCGGTTCCAGTACCCTTTCCATGAGCTGATGGTATGGGCCGTGCTGATGAAGCGCCAGAAAATGGCGGTCTTCCTCTGGCAGCGAGGCGAGGAGAGCATGGCCAAGGCCCTGGTGGCCTGTAAGCTCTACAAGTCCATGGCCCACGAGTCCTCCGAGAGCGAGCTGGTGGACGATATCTCCCAGGATTTGGACAACAACTCGAAGTTAGTGTCTTGAGGGAATTTAAGAACCAGGAGAGACTATTGTCCTGAGGATCTGTCCCTTTGGGGGAGGGCGGCAATATTTTTCTCATTTAAGTCCGATTATGTTTGAAGCTTGGTCATAAATCTCTTTGTCCATCATGTCAATATTTTTTTCTTCTGTCTCTCTGAGGTATTTCTAGACTGTCATTGTTTTGTTTTTTTACTGCCCTCTCATGGGAACTATTGAAACAGAGTTTTAATGTGAAGACAGTGAAACAGATTTCCATACAGAAACACACAAAAGAGTACAACTCCAGTGAACATGTGCCTCTGAACTTGACTTCCCCAAGTGCTCCTCCATTTCTCTCCCATTTAGGTGGGACAGGACAGCTAGAGGGTCCTGCAGCTGAGTATTTCCCTTCTCCCAGGCCAGTTAGGCTCTGAGAATATCCCAGTAAGATAGGCTATGGCTAACTCGTTTCTCCTTTGGGCAGGCCTTGTTAAGAAGAACAGAGTACACTGACATATTTCTCTGTCTCTATGGTTTTGGAAGCAGCAGTTTGCCCTGTGACCTCAATTCTCTGATGAATTTAGAAGAGCTGTCAATTTTCACCTTGTCCAGTTTTTCACTTATCGTTAAGACTGACTGGTCACTTCTAAGCCTGTTAGGTGCGGAACCAAAAACAGAAGTCCCAATCCAACTTTATAGACCCATGAACTTGAGGCCTACACAAGCAACTCTGGCAACATCTAACATGTCTGACATCTTTGTTTCCCGAGGCACACTGCTTTTATTTTCTAAATAAAATTAGATCACTAGCTGATTTCTAAACATTGAGAATTCAAGGTTATCTAAAATATGAGGAGGTATTCCCCTGTCTCAGTAAGTTGGTAAATGCCTTCCCTCTGCTTCCTGGAGGATTCTCATGGTAATATGTCACCCCACAGCCTGTAGGACTTGTGGCCAGAGAGCATTCCTTTTCAGGGAACAGAGAAGGCCATTCTTCCACACATAATTCCTCCCTCCTACCTCCTTCAGCTCATCATTGGAATGAAATCTTACCAAAAATGGAGAAACAAAAACTTCATGAAGGGTGATCACTATGGAACTTTATCTTAACCACATTTCATGAAAAATGTTGAAGGAATAGGGAATGTTTATGACTGCCGTCGAATTTTTGAATGAGGGTCATGCAGAAAATGGAATAAATTTTATGTTTATAGGGGCGCCTGTGTGGCTCAGTGAGTTAAGCATCTGCCTTCAGCTCAGGTCATGATCTCAGTGCCCTGGGATTGAACCCCACATTGGGCTCTCAACTCAGTGGGGAGTCTGCTTCTTCCTCTCCCTCTGTGCTCTCTCTTTCTTTCTCTCCCTCTCAAGTAAAAATTTAAAAAAAAAATTTAAAAACATTTTATGTTTATAATTAAACTTATGTCATCCTCTTTCCCCTTCCCCCAACTTGGCTCCCATTACTTCCCCACCCTCCACCTCCAGCAACTAGGCCCTCGCTGCTCTAGGCCCCCATGACAACTAGAACCTCTCTCTTTCAAAGCACTGTGAGTGTTGAATTCTCTTGTGTCCAGTGTGTTATTGAAGTATTGCTCACATGCAGCGAAAGGCATCCATACAAATGTATGTGTTCACAAACAGAACACACTGGTATGACCAGAACCTAGATCAAGAAACAGGACCTTGCCCAGACCAGCCAGGCCTCTTGGTGTCCCCTTTCAATGTCCACCTGTACCCTCCACAAAGGATAGTCATATTCTGACTTCCATCACCACAGGGGCTTTGCTGTCCTTTCTGTCTGCATCCCTGTTGTATGAACACTCAAGGGAAGGAACTTTGTCTTCTCATCTCTGTGCCCCCAGGGCCTGGGGGGCAGATGTGGGGTCAGTCTAAACTCCCTTTGCAGCAAGAGCAGTCAGTCCCCCAACATGACTGAGCACAGAGCCCTGGTCCCAGCCATTCCCATCTGGGGACATACCCCATGACCTTTCGGACTGCAGAGGATTGGAAATCCAGGATTCTGTGTCCTGTGGCTCCATGACGTCCCTGTGGACACGTCTCTCTGACAAAGAGCATATGGCCACTGCAGCTTCAGCCCTGATTGCATTTCCTTCCCTCCAGAGACTTTGGCCAGCTTGCCGTGGAGTTGTTAGACCAGTCCTATAAGCACGATGAGCAGATCGCCATGAAACTGCTGACCTATGAGCTCAAGAACTGGAGCAACTCCACCTGCCTCAAGCTGGCGGTGGCAGCCAAACACCGGGACTTCATCGCTCACACCTGCAGCCAGATGCTGCTGACTGACATGTGGATGGGAAGGCTGCGAATGAGGAAAAACCCCGGACTAAAAGTACGTAGGACTTGTTGTGAGCTCTTACTCTGCACTTTGCTGACTGGGCACTTCCTGTGGATTGTTTCATTTATGCCTCTGAGCAACCCCGTCAGGGAGATGCTTGCCTTACAGATGAAAACCTAATACTTCAATGTTAAGTCACTTACCTAGGGTCTGAGCTGGTAAGATGTGGGTCCAGGACCTGCACCCAGGTGGTCAGATGCCTGACCAAACCAGCATGCCTGGCTTACAGAGCTTGGAGTCCACCCTAACTAACCACATGCCTCTGACAGGCCATCTACCTGCCATTAAAGCAGGCACCTGAGCTCTTTCTTTTTTTCTTTTTTTAATATTTTTATATTTATTATATTTTATTTTATTTTTTGTTATTATTATGTTCAATTAGCCAACATATAGTACATCATTAGTTTTTGATGTATTGTTCAATGATTCTTTAGTTGTGTATAACACCCAGTGCCCATTGCATTTGCATGCAAATGGTGGGTATTCCTTGTTTCTGTTGGCTGAGTAATATTCCATAGAACTCCTTCTGTAGATCCCTTTACAAATCTGAAATTTTGTGATATTATTTTAATTGGTGATGTTTTCATTACATGGGGTTTATAAGAGAATATGATGTTATGAATGGGTTTGAAAAGGATGTAGTGGGTAGAAAAGTGTATTGTGATCAAATCCTAGTTCTGCTGCTTACTACTGTTAATGACCAGGTTACCTTTTTTTTTTTTAAGTAGGCTCCACACCCAGCATGGAGCCCAATGCAGGGTTTGAACTCATGACCTTGAGATCAAGACCTGAGCTGAGATCAAGAGGTGGATACTTAACCAACTCAGCCACCCAGGCACACTAACTATTAGGTTATCTTGAGAAGAGATCCTAATCTTCAGATAACCCAGTCCCTAATGGCAATATTATACCAATCTCATGGGATTGCCATGAGAGTAAAGACACTCTATGCTGTGCTGTGTGGTTCTGGCAAATAGAAGCCACTCCATGTCTTAAGAATATGAAGGTGATGCTTTATCCCTGTATGAAAACTGAGCAGCAGAATTAAAAGTCAATCAGATTAAATGCATATAAGGAGTCAGTGAGATCCAGAAGAAAGTGCTCAAGAAGAACAGAAATGAGTCCAATAAACAGGTGGAGTTACTGAGAAGCTACAAGTATCAGAGATACAGGTTAAGGAAACAAGAACAGTTTCTTAACAAGAAAATCCTTCATGAGAACATAGAAGGGGAATCAAATTTCAGGAAGAAAACAAAAATGCACACAGAAATTAAGGTTCAATTATGATTCAAATTAAAATTCAGAATGATTCTGAGCAGCTGGTAGAAAAAAGACCATTTGACCTCTGATGCCAAGAACATGATCCTTTTGTGGCGCCAGAATTCTGCATGAAAATTGCCATATGGCCATGCAAGAAACAATATTTATGTAGTAATAAAAACGGAAATGCTTTTTCTTGGTTTTCAGCTTTTAGAACAGTCCCATAGACAAAGCATTGAAGACTCAAATATTATTCCTAAACAGGGTACAAATGCCACCAAGTATGAAAATACAAAAGCAAGTTCACAGCTGGGAAAAACTGGGTGGTAGAAGGCAGAAGGGAGGGTAGTAAGAAGGATAATGTCCCATATTATAAAGTGGGCAATTGAGGCTATGAAAAGTTGTTGAGACAGGTGATAAAGATTTCAGTTTATGACATCAAGTTACAAAGACAACTTTGTAGGAATTGAAAATATTCCTGTGGCTATTAAAAATGTAGCAGAGGAATAGGATGTCAATAGGTAATACTTACATTATCAAAGAAATAGCAACATAAAATATCACTCAAGTTGTTCAGAATGTGAAATTATCAATAAGGACTAAAACCAGAAATAGTCAAAGTGATTATCTCAAAATATAATTCAAAGATTTCCCTTGAAGACAAATGATTTGAAATTATATATTGAAAAAACACATTCCAAACCTGAGTTTATCAATCCAGAACAACCACGACCAAAGCACATTTTTATTTATTTTTTTATTTTTTTATAATAATTTTTTATTATGTTATGTTAGTCACCATACAGTATATCCTTAGTTTTTGATGTAATGTTCCATGATTCATTATTTAACGCACATTTTTAAATTACTGGATTTTAGTTAAAAAAAAGAAAAAACTCTCTGGGCATCCAGGCAAAACACAACAAAAGTGACTTACAAGGGAAGGAAAATTAGATTATTGTTAGACTTTCAACAGCAACCACTGTGTCAGGGAGAAAAAAATGGAATGTATCATATAGATACTCCCAGAAGAAAAATGATAGGCCAGGATTTTATACCCAAAAAAGTGACTGTTTAATATAAAGGGTACACACAAACTTTTACCAACAGGCAAGAATCCCAGGAAGTATTGTTCCTAGGAACTGTTTCTGAAGACTCTATTAGAGAATGAGCTTCCAAGAACCAAAAAAACCAGAGAGGAACAGTACAAGGACCAATGATGAGCCTCAGATAGATATTTATTTACAGTGCTGAGACTAAGGGAGGGCTAAGAGGAAGAGAGGTAGGATGTAATGGCTATGTGTTCCGATAATGTAGATATAATATAACCATTCTCAAAGGGAGAGAGAATCAGAGCACTTATGCAAAAAAAAGAAAAAAAAAGAAAAAGAAAGAAAAGTAACTGTTTTCAGTAATCATGATTGATTGTAGTAGTATTAACATTGTTATTCTGAAACTATAAAGTTAAAGCAACTGAGTACTGAGGGATATTTTAATTCTAGCATCATGTCAGTCCTTGAGAACTAGGACTCAGTGTGAAACAAAAGGAAACACAGCTAGTCTAGAAAGGGGTAAGCACAAAGCCTATAGCACTTAACTGGAAACATCAATATAAACTCATTCTACCTCTGACCAATGAAAAGCCTAGAAACGATGACCTACCCAAAAGCCACGAACATCTCCAATGCCCAGACTGTGGTCTTGAAATACCATTTCCCACTAACTGGAGTCAGAATTTCTTAGAGAAATTGTTCATTCCAGATCTAGAGCAAAAAATGTATAACATCAGCCTGGAACATCTGGACACATCAGATGACAAAGAAGCTATCAAAGACCAGTAGAGTAAGAATAGGGAGAACAGGAGCTCTCGAAGAGGCTTCCACAGGCCAAAGATGGGACACTTTGACTTTCAATAATATTACTAATAGCAATAGAGGGAAACATATTATGCATGTTTAAATCTATGAGCTTATAATGACATTTTAATACCTTCAGTGGATGATAAAAAACCAATTCATTATCTTGAAGATAGTTAAATTAAGAATTAAGAATTTAGCCTACATTTCCTAAATGAACTCAACCATGGATAACCAGTGAGTAGATGAAGAGAAATGTGAAAGTCTTCATATAAATTTATTCCAACTAAGAAATGAAAAATAAGGGGTGCCTGGGTGGCTCAGTTGGTTAAGCATCTGCCTTCGGCTCAGGTCATGATCTCAGGATCCTGGGATGGAACCCCATATCGGGCTCCCTGCTCGGCAGGGGAGTCTGCTTCTCCCTTTCTCTCTGCCCCTCCCCATGCTTGTGCTCACACTCTCTCTTTCAAATAAATAAATAAAGTCTTTTTAAAAAATAAATGATAGGGGCGCCTGGGTAGCGCAGTCGTTAAGCTCCTGCCTTCGGCTCAGGGCATGATCCTGGCGTTCCAGGATCGAGTCCCACATCAGGCTCCTCAGCTGGGAGCCTGCTTCTTCCTCTCCCTCTCCCCTGCTGTGTTCCCTCTCTCACTGGCTGTCTCTCTGTCACATAAATAAATAAAATCTTTAAAAAAAATTTTTTTAAATAAAAAATAAAAAAATAAATGATAGAGTTAGAACATCACCAATTCTCAACACCCAGTGAGTTAACAAATCTAACAAGCATCAATGGCTGCGAACATCACCAAGAGCTTTCTGATGAAAAAACACACGACCTACCATCTCAGCAAAGGGCTTGAACCTGGGTCTGGTCAGGCCCTGCATCCAGCTGCCAAGTGGACAGAGGAACACCTCGAATAGCACAGGAGTCATGTAATCCCCCAAATCCACTCTGTGATCAACTCTACAGGTCCAAATCCTCTAGCTCTTCAACAGATAAACAGCCAGAAAACATGCATATTAAAAAACAATTTAAAAAACATGCCAGAACTTTGAAGGGCAAAATTAAACTGTAGTGTCTACCACAGCACTGTCCAATAGAAATAATATGCAAGCCACATATGTCATTAAAAATTTTCTAGTTACAAAAAGTAAAACTTTTAATCATTATTAAAAAAGCTTTTTAAAAGTGCATTGTACTACTGGGTATTTACCCCAAAGATACAGACTTAGTGAAGAGAAGGGCCATATGCACCCCAATGTTCATAGCAGCTCTGTCCACAATAGCTAAATCGTGGAAGGAGCCGAGATGCCCTTCAACAGATGAGTGGATTAAGAAGATGTGGTCCATATATACAATGGAATATTACTCAGCTATCAGAAAGAACGAGTTCTCAACATTTGCTGCAACGTGGACAGGACTGGAGGAGATAATGCTAAGCGAAATAAGTCAAGCAGAGAAAGGCAATTATCATATGGTTTCACTCATTTATGGAACATAAGAAGTAGGAAGATCGATAGGAGAAGAAAGGGAAGAAGAAAGGGGGGGTAAACAGAAGGGGGAATGAACCATGAGAGACTATGGACTCTGGGAAACAAACTGAGGGCTTCAGGGGAGGGGGTGGGGGAATGGGATAGGTTGGTGATGGGTAGTAAGGAGGGCACGTATTGCATGGTGCACTGGGTGTTGTACGCATGTAATGAATTTAGACCAGCCACATTTCAAGTCCTCTATAGCAACATGTGGCTCGTAGACCCCAAACAGGACAACCCAGGTCTAGGGATGAATGCTCAGGAGATAAAGCTATAAAAGAATGGAAGGAAATTGTTCCTTTAAAATCAGGATAGATGTCCCTTTTGGAGATGGGCTTGTGATGGAGATGGGGTACATGAAGGGGCTTCTGACACCAGCCAACTGTATAACTTACAAGGATTGCAAGGATGTTCACCTTATGATGATTCGTTAATCTCTGCCTTTGTTTGTGTGTGTGTTTTTGTATCTGTTTTATTTCATGATAAAAAAATTTACAAGAGTTTCCCTCTGGGGAACAGGATTTGAGAAGCAGAAAGATGTGGCAGGGGACCTTCTCTTTTCACTCTGAGTCCATCCAGGTCATTCAGATGTTCAACCATGGGCCCATGTCACTCTGATTTTTAAAATATGAATAAATAAAATTCAGAAGAGAGACCCAAGAAAGTTGACAAAGTTGCAATCACTTCCTTTTTTTCACCTAATACTTTTCTTAAATATTTTGTATGCCAAGAG
The DNA here is from genome assembly GCF_002007445.2 of Ailuropoda melanoleuca. Taxonomy (NCBI): domain Eukaryota; kingdom Metazoa; phylum Chordata; class Mammalia; order Carnivora; family Ursidae; genus Ailuropoda; species Ailuropoda melanoleuca. Next base: position 20,933,840 of record NC_048226.1, on the reverse strand, counting down.
GTATACGTATTTTTAAGCATCAGATTTACTTCAAAGCATTTCTATATTTGCAGCATGAAAATATACTTATTTTAAAGCAATAATTGTCTGGATTGTTCTTTTTTGTTGTTTTTTTTTTAAAGATTTTATTTATTTGGGAGAGGGAGAGAGATTGAGAGAACGAGTGGGGGGAGGGGCAGAGGGAGAAGCAGACTCCCCGCTGATCAGGAAGCCTGACACATGACTCGGTCCCCCAGGACCCTGGGCTAATGACCTGAGCTGAAGGCAGGAGCTTAACTGAGCGACCCAGGCGTCCCATATTTTTGTTCTTTTTGACCTAACTTTTTAAAGTAGGTAATATGATATGCACAACAATTAAAAGAATTTAAAAGTGTAAATGACAAGTCTTCCTCCCACGCTTGTCCCCCATCCACCCTGTTCCCAGCCAGCAGCAATCACTGATGCTCATTCCTTGTGTGTCCTTCCATATATAAAGCTACTAGCAGTGACCATTCTCTTTGTATCCTCTTTTTCACAAGAGCTGGCATACTCACTATTTAGTACCTTGCTTTTTCACCTAATCTGGGAGCTCTTTCCATATTACTATATAGGAAGTTCTCATTCTTTCCCAGCTGGGTCGTATCCCGTTATTTCAGATTCATATTTAGCCAGTCTGCTCTGAAGCCATGGAGGTCACTCCTGTCTTGCAGGGTTACACCCACTGCCACAGTGAATGCTCTTGGACACGAATATAGATAAACGTCCAGAAGTGGAATTGGTGGCCCCATGGGGATATGTGCTTGCAATTTTGACAGGTGCAACCAGCCTCCCTCTGTGAGGATTTTTCCAATTTACACTTCCACCAACAATGTAGGAGAATGTCTGTTTTCCCACAGTCTCCCCAACACAGAGAAGGAGTAAACTTTTGAATTTTTCCAATGTGATGGTAAACAATGACATCCTTGTGTAGTTACGGTTCATTTATCTCATTTTGAGTGAGGTTGAGAATATTTTCCTCTCAGTACCAACGTTTCAGCTCACAGCCTTTGTCTGTTTTTCTGCTGGATTGTTGGAATTTTTTTCTCAATTTCTAGGAACTCCTTTCTAATTAGAAAGATTAGCCCTTTGCCTGTCACATGAGCTGCAAATATGTTTTCCCATGAGTTGTTTTTTACTTTGGTTAAGACTTTTTTTTTTTTTTTTTTTGCTGTACAGATCTTTATGCTTTTTTTTAAAACTGATCTTTTCTTTGATTGCTTCTTTTATTTTACTAATTATTTTTTTAATTAAGGTGTAACTGCTTCTTGATTTGGGGGCATAATTAGAAAGGCCTTCCCCCAACCACCCTCTTCTGAAAAATTCTCACGTGATTCTTTTTAGTTGTTTTACATTCTTCCTATACCACTACCCTTTTTTTCTTCCATGAAATCTTTAATCTTTAATTTATGCTGGTGAGTGGTAGAATTCAACTTAATCATATTCTGGATGATCACCTGGTTTCTCAATAGTCCATCTTTATTCTTCCAATTTGAGGTGGTACTTTAACCTTATGCTCATTTTTGATGTGTATTTGAATCTATTTCTGGACTTTCTATTCTATTCCTTTGTTTGGTCTATTCATGCACCTATACTGTGCTGTCTTAATTATGGATTTTTTATTGTATAATATAATATAAATTTTAACGTACGGTAGAAATAACCCCTCTGTGATGTTCTTAATAATGGATCACTGAGGGGCGCCTGGGTGGCTCAGTCGTTAAGCGTCTGCTTTCGGCTCAGGGCGTGGTCCCGGCGTTCTGGGATGAGCCCCACGGTCAGGCTTCTCTGCTATGAGCCTGCTTCTTCCTCTCCCACTCCCCCTGCTTGTGTTCCCTCTCTTGCTGGCTCTCTCTTTCTGTCAAATAAATAAAATCTTTAAAAAAAATAATGGATCACTAAGGGAAATTTTTCAAACTCAGCACTAAACACTAGGGACAGATTTCCGTATTGGAAACATACATCACAGCACTGATAAAAATGACAACAAAATTTTCCTTCCATGGGCCAGGCCATCCTTTTGTCTAGATCAAGCCCAAATTACATTTGTCTTTTAATTCTTCATCCATACATCCATATTTACATCTAAGTTATTCTATATAAAATGCTTTCTATCTACTTCACTAAAAGTATTATTATATTTTATGTATTTATTCTCATTCATATTATTATATTTTAATCTAAAGATTTACCTGCTTTGAAACTTAGTGTAAGTTCTCTGCTTTTTAAGACAGGATTCCACACAATACTGCTTGCTGTTTATCTGAAATAATTTAGTGCAAGTTCTTAAATTTTTCACAATCTGTGACCCTATACCAATGTATCAAACCGAATAAACCACAGAACCTCAGAGCAGTGATAAACCTGTTCTAGGACTGCTCAATTTATTGAGTAACAGCGAAGGTCATCATTTTAAAATTTTACGTATACTAGGAAAATTTTCTAGAATTGCCATAGCCTAAAAATCTAAAAATCTTAAAAACTTTTTTCTCATTCTACATAGGTTATAATGGGGATACTTCTTCCCCCTACCATCTTGTTTTTGGAATTTCGCACATATGATGACTTCTCATATCAGACATCCAAGGAGAATGAAGATGGCAAAGAGAAAGAAGAGGAGAATATGGTCAGTGCTACCCTTGATCATAACAGTATCAATTCACTCTCATTCTCAAAATTGTTGAGATTTCTCTTACCATGAGTTTAGAAACCACAATAATGGGGGAACTCCATATAAATCTTTATTTTCGAAGACACCTATCTGTTAAATGCTGTGCATTTCCCATTTGGCAACCTGCTTGCCGTGTGCCATTCTGTTTTCCAGGACACAAATGCAGACGCTGGTTCAAGAAAGGGTGATGAGGAGAATGAGCACAAAAAGCAAAGAAGCATTCCCATTGGAACGAAGATCTGTGAATTCTATAACGCTCCCATTGTCAAGTTCTGGTTTTACACAGTGAGGCTTCCTCCTTAGCATTTGCCATGTAACATGTTTTGAACACAGAATTGTGACACTCGAGAAATATGTCAAAAGCTTTTAAAAATGTTTTAAAATTCACAGAATTAAAATGAAGTATGAAAACAAAATCAGGACTAATTCAGATCTTCAGCTAAGACTGTATCTGGATATCTTGTCCTATATTTACACGCATGTAGGAATATGGCCATCCTAGCCCCAAATACACCACTTCGTAAAGCAAAACAGTCCTGTTTGCTTAAGATGAAGGATTTTTTTTAATGCCTTCGGTAATACAAACTTAGGGAAATACAGTTTTATTTTTAAATGAACAAAGATGGCTCGTGATTTAAAGAGAAAACTCACAGATGCCATTTTTTTTTTTCATAAAACCAGTGGGCTTAACAAAGCAGTGTGGTCGAACCCAGATCATAAACTCCTAGAACAGGGGAGGAAATCAAGGCCTCTCCATTCTGAAATGCACACCAAATGACCACTGCTTGGCTGCACACTCTCTTCCAGATGCCTTTGGTGGCCACTGTCTCCACATCCCCAAGAGTGAGGCACCATCTGTAACAAGAGTGACCCCGGCTTTACACATGCCTACTATGACTTCTGCAGATAGGCTCTGGCTGCAGGAGGTCCCAGAAGGCACACAGAGTCTCCCACAACCATTGCAGTCTGGGGAGGGTGGGACAAGACTACTCATGAAGTCCCAAGCACCAAGCTACGGTCTACACCAGGCAGGCCCTAGCATGGGGTTCCATTTGTAACTAGGCAGGACAGGTAATGGGAGGTGAGGAAATGGGTCCAATCTGTAAATAGGGCATTAGGCAATGGGGTAGGCAGTAGGCAGAGGAAGGCTGCATGGGGACCCAGATCAACCATGGGCCTGGACACCCAACATTTTGTAGCCACAGCTGGTGATGCAGAGAAGTCACTGCTACCCACCTGCTCTGGTCAGAACCAGCTGAGCACCGTTGATGCACCTGGCCTGCAGGAGAGCTCAGCACAAGGCAGAGCCAGGAGGCAGAGAAGCCCCAGTGTCACCCTGCACCTCTAAATACTATCTCTGGCCTGTGGAAGTACGTCACACATTTTACAGCTTCCCAGGGGATTCGATGCAGCCCAATTTTGAGAACTCTGGTTCTAATCCTTCTGCAAGAATAAATCATCTATGAAAGGGATTTTACCTATATTACTGGTAAAGATTATACAACTGGGAGGGGTGGGAGGTGAATCTTAAAAAAAAAAAAACCTGCCGAATCACAAATACACAATTGCTAGAACACCCCACCCCTACCCCTCAACCCCACCCCCATAACTCCTAAAGAGGCCTGGGCCAGCAAAGGCTCTGGAGGTGAAGATTCATCAGCTCCACAGTGACTCAACCTCAGACAATCAACTTCAGACCACCTCCCTCCACCCCACAGCTCACTCCCATATATCTCCAAACTCTGCATCTTTTCTTGCCACAAAGATAGGGAGCATGCTGTGGCCACAGCAAACTATAGATTTGTCAATCCTGATAGTGAAGACTCAGGACAGCTCTGTGCACCTGGGCAGACAGCTCTCACCCCCCCCACACACCTCTAACCTCTCACATCTATCAGCAGCGAAAAGATTCAAGAGGGAAATTTGCAAAGCAGAGAGAGTAAATAACAATTTCCAACTTCCAGGAATGTAAAGACACATTAGTGAAATATTAAAAATTTCCCTATTTATCATAATCTTGTGCAGCTCCATAATTCCCCCATGAGGGTGACAGTAGCCACAAATACACCTTCATTTAGAAAATGAAATGCCTGTGTCCATATCATCCTAAAGTATAAAATGCCTCCCGACCTGCCCCACAGTTTATCTGCACTGGTGATGTGAACAAGTTTCCTCTAGATGAGTCAGTCCAGTTGGAAATGCAAATTTGTTTAGAAGACCTGTCAACCTGAAAATAGGATTTTCAAAAGTTTTTTTTTCCAATGCATGTTATTTCCCTAAACACTGCTAATAGTTGTTCTGCCCTTCAGATATCATACTTGGGCTACCTACTGCTATTCAACTATGTCATCCTGGTGCGGATGGACCGCTGGCCCTGTCTCCAAGAGTGGATTGTCATCTCCTACATTGTGAGCCTGGCATTAGAGAAAATACGAGAGGTGATTACTCCAAAGTCCTGTCCCAGCCCCACTGAACACTGACTTTATTTTTTTTTATTTTTATTTTTTTAAGATTTTATTTATTTGATGGAGAGAGAGACAGCCAGCGAGAGAGGGAACACAGGCAGGGGGAGTGGGAGAGGAAGAAGCAGGCTCCCAGCGGAGGAGCCCGATGTGGGGCTCGATCCCAGGACTCCAGGATCACGCCCTGAGCCAGCACCTCCACCCAGGCACCCCTAAACACTGACTTTAATTCAGATATAGCTTCTTACTGCAAAAACACTTCGTGCAAAGCACGAGTGCCATGGTACCTTTTTCTCCTTGGGGCTACGACAATCCCAAGTTTATTCCATTCCCTTGCTTAAGATTTCTATGTCTTCCGCTTCCAACTGAATTTAAATTTGCAAATCAAAGCATAAAGCAAAATAAATGTTGTTTAGTAATAAAACCAGTCTCAGTGCCTGTAAAAGCAATAGTAAATGCTGCCAGGAGATAAACCAATTACTACAACCGGGTACAAATTTTGGCTCTGTTTACTGGGAACTGAAACTAAAAACAGAGAGAGACACAAGATGATGTTTTACCTACAACTTGGGACTCAGAATCATGGCTCCCTACCACCTGCAATGGGGGTTCTTCCTTCTTATTAAGGAAGGGCTCTCAGGAGACTCTGAGAGGGTGGCAGAGGAAATAGGGCCAGATACTTTTCTACAAGTTTTAATTCACTATATTAGCTTGTAAAGGGAAAGCTTATATCCAAGAAAAAAATGAATCTGAGTCGAAAAAACACACAGAAGGATTTCACGTGCTTCTTGCAACTGGTAGAAGACGCAGTACTATTATTTTGTAGTTGTTATTGACCTTTTCACTGAACCGAAAAAAAATAGTGTTGGCAACTTCTTCCCAATAGAGTGAGTTTGATGCTGTCAGTCTAATGAGAGCCTAAGAAACAAAAGAAGTGCCAAATCCAACATTTACAACCCATCTCCTTTGCTACTAGTCTTTCTTTCCTAGTTGGGCTTCATCAAACTCTGCAAATGTTACAACCGAGTTTCCCCAAGTGGCCTGCCATGCCATCCCCATGCCACCATGATCCCGCTGAGCATCAGCCATGTGCTAAGACACTGTTCTTTATTCTAGGAGCTCACCCTCCAGTTATAGCTAACCCTTTGGGCTACAGTGTACACAGGCTGTTGAACTAGTGAATCCCTTCTGTGCTCTTAGCCAAAAAAATAGACCCACCCCATTCCACTTGTGGGGTCTCCAGGACCCACCCAGTCTCCATAACTAAAGGGGTACCACATGGCACAGCATACTCCCACCTTACTGCACACCATAGCTGCATCCGTGGGGTTCACTCTCTGTGTACCTATGCATGCTGTTTGCTAAATATTTCTAATTTCACCCTGAGGAAGTAGTGATTTTTAATCAGTGGTGGTTTTTTTTAAAGATTTGTTTATTTGAGAAACAGAGAGTGTGCATGGGGGGAGAGGCAGAGAGAGAGAGGGAGAGAGAGGTTCAAGCAGACTCCCTGCTGAGCGCAGAGCTTGACGTGGGGCTGGATCTCATGACCCTGAGATCATAACCTGAGCCAAAATCCAGTTAGACACTTAACCAACTGAGCCACTGAGGCGCCCCAAATCAATGGTGATTTTTTTTCTCTCAAGTAGGAGAAAAATCATTTAACTTTCCCCTGACTTCTCGTATCTAAGTTGCAAAGGAATTGTGGCAAACAAGCATCCCCTAGCCCAATTCTGCCATCTCCACCAGGTGGATTAACCTTTTGTGAGACCACATGGGTGTATCTCCACTCTAGACTTTTCCTCCTGTACTAACTCTGGAGCGTGGGCTGACAGGCACATATCCAGAGAATTAAAAAGAAATCAAGAGGCAGCTGCTTTAATTTCACCCAGAAGGACATAATTTAGAAGGCATTTCCTGAGAATTTATGAAACACTGCATCTAGGAATATAGAGGATTCCATGGAATTTCCCTTTCGAGATATTTTTCTCTGTCTGAGAAGATTAGTGTTTAAAGGTCTTAGGCAGGAAATGGGACCAGATGCCCTGGAATGTTCCACGAGTCCTATCTTTCCAAGAGTCTAAGAGGCTTCCAACACAGCACTCCCTGTTTATTGTCCTTTGGCATTTGTTTTCAGATCCTTATGTCAGAACCAGGCAAACTCAGCCAGAAAATAAAAGTTTGGCTTCAGGAGTACTGGAACATCACAGACCTTGTGGCCATTTCCATGTTCATGATTGGAGCAATCCTTCGCCTACAGAAGCAGCCATACATGGGCTATGGCCGAGTGATCTACTGTGTGGATATCATCTTCTGGTACATCCGTGTCCTGGACATCTTTGGTGTCAACAAGTATCTGGGGCCCTATGTGATGATGATTGGAAAGATGGTTAGTACTGACACCCCATTAGGAACTAGAGACACTGTGGTTTTGGTTAAGACCTGAGACCAGGCCTTGGGTGTGGTTTTGTTAGACTTCATTTGGTCTTTCTTTTGCAGTTGGTTTCTTGCAGGAAACATTTTTGCTTTAAGATACGTAGTTCTCCTACATGTTGGTATTGTGTTGTTTATATATGTATATACACACAGTATATACTACTTTATATAGAGAAATACATATATATTGTATATATGTACAATACTAATGCTGTGTGTGTGTATATATACACACACACATATATGTATGTTTATAAATATAACAATAACCTGGTTCATAACATGGGATGAAAACCAAAAACAAATGGGGCCCAGGGTCACTCCCCCACCCCTATTCCAAACAGTCTTCAGCCCATGTACTCTGGCCTGGAGTGGACATAGGCAATTCATGTGATTAGGGCCAAGACAAACCCATGGCAACATTTCTTCCAGAATAAATCATACAATATGAAACAAAACAAAACAAAAAAGAGCCAGCAGATCATCCTTACAGCACCTAAAATAGCTTCAGTGTTAGGACTGGTCCCAAAAGAAAGGAAGTCTCTTAAGTTTAAGAATAACTCTTTATAGCGCAAGCCACTTTGAGTAGAAGGGATATATGGTTTACCTTATCCTGGCAAGGTCTCTCATCTTCAGGGATATCCAAAGTTAGGAATTATACCAGCTCAGTATCCACAGTAACCAGAGCATTGCTCACTGTAACCACTCAGCATTTGTGTAATGAATGAATAAACATTCTGTACTCTCAATCCATTATCTTGTTCCTTTCTTAGATATCTCTGTTTCCCTTACAAATTCCCATGTTTCCCCCATAAATCTTCCCTTTTTCCCTTTGCTGTTGTAGTTATGAGGAATATTTGTTTATGGACAAGAATAGAGGAGAAGAAAGAGTAAGAGCAAATGAGGGAGTCAATGCATTGCATGGCGTATAAAACTAGGAGCCCGTGGATGGGCTGGAGAGAAAGGAAAGAGGTTCTCTTCATCCAAATTAAACACTCGTGAAGTCCTCAGGGAAAGCAATAGCAAGAGAATCTGGCCCATGAGTCAAGACAGTAAGAGACACATTTTCTTTCTACTCAGATGATTGACATGCTGTATTTTGTGGTCATCATGCTGGTTGTGCTGATGAGTTTTGGAGTAGCCCGTCAAGCCATTTTGCACCCAGATGAGGAGCCTTCTTGGAAATTGGCCCGAAACATCTTCTACATGCCCTACTGGATGATCTACGGAGAGGTGTTTGCAGACCAGATAGACCGTAAGAATAGAATTGATAGTAAGATTCTCTTCCCTGCTTCTGAGGCAGATGATCAGTTCTAAATTAATGGAAGAGCATGCATTAATTTGGAAATAAATTATTTTTTATTCTGCCATGAGCATCAAATCATTTTACAAAGGAATAAGTGCAGAATATGAAATGTAGATTTTTGAGACATCAGTCATTTCTTCTATTCTAAAAACCATTAACCAGAATTTGGAAAGAGTCTCACATCCCTTTAGCTGGACCTAGTGAATATCTTATCACACAAATGCAGTCCCAATGCCAATATGCCAATATTTCTTCAACCTAAATCTCTTTCTACCCTAAGACAGAGCTGGTGGTGTTATTTCAATAGAATGAGATCGTAAGTACGACTGGGTGACTGGCGTCTTGCGCCATCCTCTGCTTCAAGTTTCTTCTCCAAAGCCCACTATCTACATAGCTATCAATTTCCTCTTCACTTATGGAGTTCAACTTTTTAAAATCATTATTATCAAAAATAATCTAGATGTTAGCAGAGGAAATGAGCCACGGTCCTTCAGCGATTTCTGAGGTGTGTAGGCCCCAGCTCCTCCCCAGGCTGAGCTGGCAGGTCATGGTGTCTCTTGTGTTGTAAGAAGTGAAGCTCAAATGTTCTTATACCTATGTCACCTGGCCAGTTAATGTTCCACGGATGAATGAGGCTCTTCAGACCTGTTTTTGTGTGCAGACCCGTGCGTTCATTTGCATGTTGTGCTCTGTCACAAAGATACAGGTACAACAGCATGCCTGCCATTTCCAGTATTCTGCTTCTTGGGGATAGACGGTCTTGAACATCCTCTTATATGAAACGCAGGGTTCTCAGTACATCCTCTGCCACTGGGTTAGACTGACAACTAGTTCACATAATGCCTTCTATCTAGCTTTTATAACATGATTCTGAACACATCGTCACAAAGTCAATTGTTGAATGTTTGTAGCTTGGTTAACTGGAACATAAAAATCTAATTTGCTTTCAAAAGAATGTTTGCTTTGGTAAATATAGGATCCAGACATAAATTGTAATATTTTTGTTTTTTATTATTAAATTGGGTAATGAGAAGGTAAAGCGGTGAACTTGAGGCTATTTTCAGTAACACCATTAAATGCTGGTTTTTGACTCTTGATCTGATTATTGCATAATAATTTTTCACTTATTTGTGCTGATGAGGTATTTGAATTGGGATATAGAGAATGCCTGATTTGTTAACCATTTGGTTAAAATGATCATCTGCCAGTAGCCTCATATCTTTTTCACAGCATTTTTAACTAGTGAGCTTTTTATTGCTTATGGCATATGGTAAAATCAATATTCATGAAATATATATGTATTTTCTAGAATTAATAATGTATACACTTTCTTCTAAATAGATCACTGTTTCCAAGCGTGAATTTATAATTCCCAAACTTGAGTACTTTGCATTTCTTTACACCCAAAACCGTTCTTGTGTTGCTAATCATTGGTTTAACTTTTTTCTAAACTGTCATCTTATTTTCTCTCCTCCCTTCCTGTCACAACTAAAAAAAAAAATAAAATCCTGCTTTCAAATTGCTATATAGTCTACGCCATGGAAATTAATCGTAAGTTTACACAGAATTGATGACTCTGACCTGTGAAATGTGTGTATTAGTCAGTCTCTCTCTTGGCTAATTACTGACAACCTTACACTGGTTTTAAATACTTCCCTTATTTTCTGGTGTCAGTACTCTTTTAAACTGTAAACAAGTAAAAAGTAGGTAGACTATAAGTTCATGGAAGTTATTTCACTGATTGCTGTTGGGATCATTCTCTTTTTTTTAATTCAGAACATAGGTCCCATGATACTCTATATGGAAAACCCAAAGGAATCCACTCCCAAACTATTAGAAGTTATAGAACAATTCAGTAAGGGCAGGATACAAAATCAATGCCCAGAAATCAGTTGCATTTCTATACACGAATAACGAGACTGAAGAAAGAGAAATTAGGGAATCCATCCCATTTACAATAACACCAAAAACCATGCGTTACCTTGGAATTAACTTAACCAGAGACGTAAAGGACCTATATGCTAGAAACTATAGATCACTTTTGAAAGATATTGAGGAAGACATAAAAAGATGGAAAAATATTCCATGCTCATGGATTGGAAGAATTAACATAGTTAAAATGTCCATACTACCCAGAGCAATCTACACTTTCAATGCTATCCCGATCAAAATACCGAGGACATTTTTCAAAGAACTGGAACAAATAGTCCTTAAATTTGTATGGAACCAGAAAAGGCCCCGAATCTCCAAGGAACTGTTGAAAAGGAAAAACAAAGCTGGGGGCATCACAATGCCGGATTTCGAGCTGTACTACAAAGCTGTGATCACAAAGACAGCATGGTACTGGCACAAAAACAGACACATCGACCAATGGAACAGAATAGAGAACCCAGAAATGGACCCTCGGCTCTTTGGGCAACTAATCTTTGATAAAGCAGGAAAAAACATCCGGTGGAAAAAAGACAGTCTCTTCAATAAATGGTGCTGGGAAAATTGGACAGCTACATGCAAAAGAATGAAACTTGACCACTCTCTCACACCATACACAAAAATAAACTCCAAATGGATGAAAGACCTCAATGTGAGACAGGAATCCATCAAAATTCTAGAGGAGAACATAGGCAACAACTTCTATGACATCGGCCAGAGCAACCTTTTTCACGACACATCTCCAAAGGCAAGAGAAATAAAAGATAAAATGAACTTATGGGACTTTATCAGGATAAAGAGCTTCTGCACAGCCAAGGAAACAGTCAAAAAAACTAAGAGACAGCCCACGGAATGGGAGAATATATTTGCAAAGGACACCACAGATAAAGGACTGGTATCCAAGATCTACAAAGAACTTCTCAAACTCAATACACGAGAAACAAATAAACAAATCATAAAATGGGCAGAAGATATGAACAGACACTTTTCCAATGAAGACATACAAATGGCTAACAGACACATGAAAAAATGTTCAAAATCATTAGCCATCAGGGAAATTCAAATCAAAACCACACTGAGATACCACCTTACGCCAGTTAGAATGGCAAAGATAGACAAGGCAAGAAACAACAATTGTTGGAGAGGATGTGGAGAAAGGGGATCCCTCCTACATTGTTGGTGGGAATGCAAGTTGGTACAGCCACTCTGGAAAACAGTGTGGAGGTCCCTTAAAAAGTTAAAAATTGAACTACCCTATGACCCAGCCATTGCACTACTGGGTGTTTACCCCAAAGATACAGACGTAGTAAAGAGAAGGGCCATATGCACCCCAATGTTCATAGCTGCATTGTCCACAATAGCCAAATCATGGAAGGAGCCGAGATGCCCTTCAACAGATGACTGGATTAAGAAGCTGTGGTCCATATATACAATGGAATATTACTCAGCTATCAGAAAGAACGAATTCTCAACATTTGCTGCAACATGGACGGCACTGGAGGAGATAATGCTAAGTGAAATAAGTCAAGCAGAGAAAGACAATTATCATATGATTTCTCTCATCTATGGAACATAAGAACTAGGATGATCGGTAGGGGAAGAAAGGGATAAAGAAAAGGGGGGTAATCAGAAGGGGGAATGAAACATGAGAGACTATGGACTATGAGAAACAAACTGAAGACTTCAGAGGGGGGGGGGTGGGGGAATGGGATAGACTGGTGATGGGTAGTAAGGAGGGCACGTATTGCATGGTGCACTGGGTGTTATACGCAACTAATGAAGCATCAAACTTTACATCGGAATCTGGGGATGTACTGTATGGTGATTAACATAATATAATAAAATAAAATAAAAAAAAGAACATAGGTCCCATAGGATCAAAGTGACATTTTTGATTGAGCTGAGAGAGAGAGAAGATGATTTTCTAAACATGACACCAGAATCATTGATTAATGGATTTGAGGGTAGAGAGCATCCTTACCTCCTTTCTCGTAACAAAATTATTTCAAAAGTTCAGGTACAAGTGAAACCAAGGAGACAACATAAGGTGATTTTAAATAATCAGAAGACAGAATAGCTTTCTAATGGATAACAGTACAGAAAAAAAACATAAAGATAGATCTATCTGCTGAGAAATTAAGAACTTCTGTACATGAAAAACAAAAATACAGAAATGGGAAAATGTTTATAAATATGATAGGTCAAGAATGACTATCACTTAGTGCAGAAATGAGTTTCTTATTTTCTTTGTATGAGTTGATATTTTTCATATGGAAAATTATTGCTTATGAAGTCAGGGAAAAAAATCACCTTAAAAAAGAAATAGATCATGTAATGGCATATGTAAGTTATTTATTCTATTTATTTTATGTAAAAATTACAAGAAGACAAACTTTTGTTTCAGCTCCTTGTGGTGACAACCAGTATGATGAGGAAGGCAAGCGGCTCCCTCCCTGTATCCCAGGTGCCTGGCTCACACCAGCGATCATGGCGTGCTACCTACTGGTGGCCAACATCCTACTGGTGAACTTGCTCATTGCGGTTTTCAAGTATGTATCAAGGCTGATGACTGGGTGCCTAGTATTTATTACATTACAAATTTCCAGTTTATTCTTGGAACACTCATGAGGCCATGGATTTATACAGAATTTCAGTAGGGCTTTTAAGTGTGTAGAATTTTTCCAATCTCTTTCATTTAAACTTAATCAGCTTTCATGTATTCATGAATCAAAAGTTGACACTTAAATACATTTAAAAATGTTTTGATGGATCAGTATTTTATTTTTTATTGAAGTATAATTAATATACTGTGTTGTATCAGTTTCAGGTGTATAGTACAGTGATTCAATAATCCTGTACATTACCCAGTGTTCAACAGGATGCAATTAAAAGTCTGGGGTTTTTTTTTCCTTTCCTTTCTTTTTTTGTTTGTTTTGTTTCTTAAATTCCATATATGAATGAAATCATATGGTATTTATCTTTCTCTTAAATACATTTAAATTTAATCTTGGTTAGTATTTTAACACTTTAACATGTATTTTAATCTAATGAAAATACTTCCTTAGATGAAAGTCTCCTGGGGAGGGAAGATTTGATCAAGACATGCCTTTAATTCATTATCAGATGGGCTCAGAAAGCAATGTTAACTTCATAAGCTGTGACAATTACAGTAATATTATATAAAATATTTTCCTTATCATTTACAGAATAGAAGATAAAATGGCCTAAGAAAGACATGGCTTAAATTATAAAAAGAAGTTTCTTGTAAAACTTGCCCACTTTGGCATGATATGTTGAGCATGTGACTGTGCTTAATAAATGCTCAAAAAAAATTCTAGCTTCTAAGATGAAAAATATGAGGGAAAAATCCTTCACAGAAATATAGAATTTTAGAGCTGACTGGGGCTTTGGAAAGACTCTGGTTTAAACTCTTGTTCCAGTGTATTGAAGGTTTAATACTTCAAAATGCTTAGTTGAATAGCTCCTACCTTTAAAAACATTAAATAAAATTTTCCTGAGCATATGAATCAGTAGACTGTAGTATGGTGTTTCAAGAGAGCAGGAGGTAGCAGTTTCAGTATACTTAATTCTTAATTAATTATAAGAATAAAATATCCTTGGGTGTAGGCAATCCACACTGATAGATAAACCAGAAGGTAGGGTAATCTAGGAGTCAGTACTAGAGGGCACTAAAAGGCCATTTCACTGTTTATTTTCATTTCAATGTGAGTGATTGATTGCCCTGGGAAATCAAAATGAAAAGTAAAAAAACTAACTAAACATTTATTCTTTTTAAAGCAATACTTTCTTTGAAGTAAAGTCAATATCCAACCAGGTGTGGAAATTCCAGCGGTATCAGCTGATAATGACATTTCATGACCGGCCAGTCCTACCTCCACCGATGATCATTTTAAGCCACATCTATATAATCATTATGCGTCTTAGTGGCCGCTGTAGGAAGAAAAGAGAAGGGGACCAAGATGAACAGGATCGTGGACTGAGTATGTCCAGGACTCTTTCATTTCTATCTTGGGCGAATTTCAAGAGTGTTCCCACTGGACACCCTCATGGAACTCTCACTCAACTACTTAAATTGTGTGAAAACATAACACTCCAGTCCAACTCTTGTTCTTTGCAGAATGCTTCTCATTTTATGTTGATTTTATTCCAGTTCTGTTAGTTTATCAGTAATTAGTGGAGTAGTCAGAGAATTGCCTGCAAGTGATGGGCAAGGGAGCTTAATTCAGGTTGGGTTGTGAAATTCACAATGGCGCAACTAAATTGATTCTTCATGGACAGAGCTCATTTCTCACTTGGCAAACACTTCTCCCTTTACGCAGAGCTGTTTCTCAGCGACGAGGAGCTGAAGAGGCTGCACGAGTTCGAGGAGCAGTGTGTTCAGGAGCACTTCCAGGAGAAGGAGGATGAGCAGCAGTCATCCAGCGACGAGCGCATCCGCGTCACTTGTGAGAGGTGTGCCCACCACGGGGCCAGTGCCCAGCCGCGGGCCAAGGGTGTGTGGGCTCCTCTTCCCCATTCTAAGGGGGATGCCAAAGTTCATATAAATGATCACTCCAAGTTCTCTTGTTTGTTCAAACTTTGGGTTCTTTACGTGTTTGCTCCTGAAGCAGTGTGAAATATCTAGCGTGATTGGTGATTGTAAATTGCATATAGAAGTGAATGGTGACACGTATTGCAAATATTCCAGATGACCCAAACTAAACCAAACCAAACCGAAAGCCCCTGACAAGTTCTTGCCCACCCCCAGAGTGGGTGCTTTTACTTCAATACCCTGCATCAATGAAAGAAAAGTCAGCTACAGGGCTGTGTAAATGCTAGAGAAGCCATCTTCTGACTTGTGGTTGCCTTTGTCAAGGATGGTATTCCCCTAGGACTGGCCTGCTCATCATACCTTAATGTTCTTGTTGCTCCTTTCCCAACCTGGCAGAGCAGAGGTAAAGGCTCCCTCCTCTTTGCTTCTATGAGACCAAGAGCTATGGGAGAGGCAGAAGTGTCTGTCCCCCGTGAGGGCAGAAACTTCTAAATTAGGGCAGGGTGTGTTTTTCAGACACTTTTGCATCCTGGGTCCCAACAAAATCAGCATTATCCATATGGTACTGCTTAATAAATGCAGAATGAATGCATGCATGTGTGCACAAATCTGTGAATGAGCAAATGAAGGCAGGTGAGGGAGAGCCAGAAAGGGTGACATTTTGCAAACTTTTCAGTATTGCTCTTCCTGCAGCTGAGAACAAGTAACCAGCAAAGGGTAGACAGAAACAATAAAATGACACTATCTATATTTTTCTAATCATATAATTTTTAAGAACCTTTATCACTTAATAAAAGCAATGTAAGCTATTATTATTATTATTTAAAGATTATGGGGCGCCTGGGTGGCACAGCGGTTAAGCATTTGCCTTCAGCCCAGGGAGTGATCCCAGCGTTCTGGGATCCGGCCCCGCATCAGGCTCCTCCGCTGGGAGCCTGCTTCTTCCTCTCCCACTCCCCCTGCTTGTGTTCCCTCTCTCGCTGGCTGTCTCTATCTCTGTCAAATAAATAATAAATAAAATATTTTTTTAAAAAAAGATTGTGATAATTGATAAAACATCATTCCAAAGAGTTTAACCAACAATGCAGATAGAAGGATGATGCCTATGGGGATTCTAGCTTATCATTCCGTCCTTCAGTACTCAGAGTTAAAGTTTCCTAGTAGAGCTACATGTATATATTGATAAACATAAAGACATTCAAAAGAATATTTCAGCAGACCATCCAGTCAAGGGCCTCAATAACTACAACAGAATTCACAATACACCTTGAACTCTCCCTGCTGTGAATGTTCAGGCCAGTGACTCTGCCACAGGCCACAGGAGAGACGATGCCCCTGAGAGCTCCAGTCTCTGGCCCCTCTCCTCTCCTAGCCCTAGGCACCTTGTAATCCAGCCTACCAAATTCAAGGGTTCTCTGCACCAATTTTTGGCCTTAATAAGGCACATTATCAAAAAAAAAAACCTTTTAAATGCATCTTTGCTGTTTTAATAGTAATTGCTAAGCTTTCAAGATATAAAAATTATTTCTTCCTGAGAAAGATAAGCTACTCCCATCTTAATAATCTAAAATCGCAACCTTTTAGTTAGACATTAACTTGGATTTACAATGGAAATTGTGTTTTGTTTCACTCTGCCTCTTCCCCTTCCCCCTTCCCCCAGCATTGTTTGGATTTTTACCATTCTTGGAGCAAGCCTCGAAGAATGTGGTTATCAGGTCACTACCAAACTGCATTTTCCTCTTGGGGCTCTGTGCACACGTAATAGGAATGAAAGTGTGCTGGGCAGTAAAAACATCTACTTCCCGTTTCCCTTGGCTGAGATCTCCAGGAGTGATGGGAGTACATTCCTGCCCCTCCGGTTCCCTTGTTGACCCTTTCTAGGCTGAATCACAGGTGAATATCAGAGACAAACGGAGGAGGAGGTTTGGGGAGAAGTTACTTTCCTTCACCCTTAACCAGAACAGCTGAGGAGCAGGGAAGAGGGTGGAAGACTAGAAATAAAATTAGTTATTTTTACCTAAATTTGACACTAGTGATTACCTTTAAAATCTTTGAGTACTCAGCTATTTCTGCCATTTTTAAAAATCTTCTTTACATATTGGATTGTTTTTATTTTCCACGTCACCATTTGCCATTTGATGATTCTCCTGTCTTTCTCTCAGCTGTCATCCCCAGCACCATTCGACCTGCAGGGTCTGGTTAGGAGCGAGCCTCCGTGAAAGGTGTGGTTGGCATTAGTCCCTGCCTGGACTCCCTGTTGTCTGGTACCTTTCAAAACCTGCGCCAGCAATTTGCATGAGTCAGTCTCACAAACGTGTTCACACAGGAAATTTACAGGGTGTTTTGAGGGCTCATGTACAGGAACCAAATTCATGGCTTTCCCTTAATGTTTGGAAAGTAATATATAAAGTTCTAACGATTTCACCCAATGTCACCATTTTGTGAGATCCAACATTTAGTCCCTCAATCAGAGATTTACAGCATGATTCAGTTTTTAGTTAGGACAACCCTGCAGCAGGGTATTTAACCCAAAGCCCCACCCAGCATGCCCACTTAGCTGACTTAGGGCACTGCGCTCATGGTTTTCCTCCCAAATTTGGACATCCTCTTCCGTAGTCTGGGCTCTGAGAGTAGCACCACTAGCCATCTCATTTAGCAAGACAGACACTGTCAAATCATCAATTTCTGCTTTCTTCCTCCTGTGAATGAATACACACACACACACACACACACACACACACTTCTTTCCTTCTCTACTACCAGAACACTAGTACAAGCTACCATCATTTTTCACTAGGATTCTTGCAGTTGCTCAGAAAGCATCTGAGCTCCGAGAACATCTGAGCTCTCCATAATCATTTCTGCTCTTTCAATTCATTTTGCACTCACTAGATTCTAATCTGGTTGCATTGCTCCCCACTGGCTCTCTTTAAAAGCCTTTCAGTAGTTCCCATTGCTCCCAGGTCTAGCCTCCCCCTGGACTGCTCTCTCTTCATTCTTGGTACTGAAGTCTTTTTGGCCTTTCATTTCCTCAAAGCCACCACTCCCTTCCTGCCATAGGGGTTTTTGCACATGTTGTAACCTCTGTCTACTCATCCTTCGGATCTCTGCTCAAATGTCAATTCCTTATGGAAAACTTCCCTGACCACCTCACACCTTAGACTAGGTCAAGAAGCCTGCATATATCCACATAGCAGGAGCTTGAGTTTTTGAATGAATGGATGACTAAAAAGTTCATATCCTGACGCCAATGCAAATTACCATCCTATCCTCAATGAATATCAAATAGGAAATCAATTATGCTGCCTCTGAGTTTGAAACTTTGATTTTGACAGGTGCTATTGGCAACTAGGAACAGTCTCAATATACAAATGATTCTGCTACCCATAACTGTCAGGAAGAATCTTTAATATCAGCAGCACCAAAACAACTGGTGGTGTTGACAGGTGTTGTTTCTTTGCTTTAAAGGTTAATATCACATAACCAAGAGGGCTGGCGGAAGAACATTTTACAAATAACTTCTGCCAGCACAACCAAGGTAGAATTTGTCAACCTAGATATTCTATCTCATCATATCAGGCTAATACCTAGTAACATATATCTTTATCAATCAGAACTTGAAGGCCATCTCTATGTCTCTTGAAAATCCACTGTTGAGAACATCATTCCTTTTGTGGTTTGGCAACCCCTGGTTCACAGGTTCAAGAGCAATTGAGTTGAAAAGAATCTTTTCTAAAAAAACTTTGTCAGAGATTCAACTTCCTTTTCTTGAACAATGAGAATTATGTAATCTAGTGTGTTTTTTTTTCCCACATGTCATCAAGGAAGCTTAGCACCAAACTTAATATTTAATTATAACAGGTACATTATTATAGGTTTTTGGAATACATGGTGTACATTGCCTCCTTATTATCTCTTCTTCATTCGTATCTTCCATTTACATAAATTTTTATTTTGCATATATGATATTTTCAAATATGCAGGGTATAATTCATAAATTATACATTTTAAATGCTGTTGGTCTTGTACTTAAGTGTCTATGGGTCTTAGACTAGCCAAACTTATAATCGAAGGTTTGGATTCCCCCAAAACCTCTGGGTCAAGTGGTTTCTTGTCATATTTGTGGATCTGGGTTAAGGTGTTGGGTTTCCTCTAAGCTTGATTAGGAAAGCAGCAATTTGTGGTCTTGAGATGTTATTTAGCATCTTTTCCTGAGTAATCAGGTAGAGATGCTGGTAACAGAAACCATAAAAGAAAGACAAGAAGGAGAGAAATGAGATAGTCAGTAGAAGAAGACCTGAAAGAGAGAAGAGTCTCAGAAAGGAGGGGTGTGTAATTCCTCTGATGTAGACAAGGTCATAGAAAGACAAACACACAGTGATGGGAGAGACGTTTGGGAAAGATTCCATCTGAATGTCTTAATCTCAGAAATTAATAGGAGTCAAAGTAACTTGGATTATGGCAAAGGGGTGGGATTAAATCTGGGAGTTTTAATGTGTCTTGTAAATGACAATCTTGTTCCTTGCCTGACTTTGAGAGCCAATTCAAGGACAGGTGCAGATATCAGGCAAAGGGAGATAAAAATAGTATTGGCTTTACTAGTAATAAATGTTGTGCTAGAGGATGTGGTTCAGTTGTTGCCAAATTCACAGAATTAGCCAGAATTAGCCATAGCCACTCAGTCACAGGCAACTGCAGGCCTCCATTCTCACAGGAAGAATCAGCTTTCCCCACTAAGCTTACCATATGGACAAAACAAAGTGCAAACCCATGCTCTCTGCAAGCAGCTGGCTCCCAAAGAGAAAGAGAAAAGCAAGCTGGTGTCCTGGTCCCCAAATTCCAACCAGAAAATCAGTCTTCCTCAAGAATAAATAAAGGGCTAGAGAGAGGCCAAGAGTTTTATAGCATCGGAAAGTCCAGACACATAGGAAGGAATGGGGAAAGAGTACACCTAGCAATATTACAGACTTGAAACCACTAGGAAGATTTGAATTCACCTTTGGGGAAATATGATAGGAAAGGAGCTAGCCAAGAGATTGCTCAGCAGGAATATTGAGGGTGTAAGTGAAATTAGCTAACATGACTTTGCATTGGACCAAGTCAAGGTGACTCCCATGACCTTCATCAGTGACTCTCTACAGCCCACGGGCTAGGATGCAGTTAGTGAATGAAGCATGGGTTATAGCAAAAGGGAGGCTGAAAGTGACCAATGCTCCCAAGAACCAATCAGTGGAGATACCACAATGATGTTAGTGTTTAAAATGGTAGCATAAACATATTACATGGCCTCAAGATACCATTTTTCTCTGCCCAGCTGTGGAGTCCTAGTGGCATGAAGAAGGAGTAGAGTTGGCACTATTATGTTGGAAGTAAGGAAGAGAGAACCTAGGCTATTACTGAGAGCTTCAATGAGTGGCTGACCAGAGTCTTGCCTGAACAGAAAGCGGAATATAGCCAGAAAAGGCTAATTTAGATGATTTGAGTTCTAGAAACCAAGGAGGTCTGAAGTATGGCCATGTCAGTATATATAAATGACGTGGCCTAAAGCTAAAATCCTAGAGAGCTTAATATTCTTTTGGTAAGTCTTCGGTATTTTGCTTATTAAAAACAATGAGAAAGCCAGAAGATTTAAGACTTAAGTCTTGTTCTTTGTTTAGTCTTTCACATATAAAAACTCTGTAAGTAAGCACAACCAGGTTCCATCCTGAGTGTTCTCACTATAATTACTAAACTTAAAAGGCAGCCTCATATGAAGAAGTAGATGGAAATTAAAATAGCTGGATATAAAATTTGGACTGGATTAGACAAGTTTATGACCTGTAGACCTGGAATAAAATTACAGGGTAAGAATAGTCTTAGAACTCAATATAGAATACCATGGAACCTTGAAACATGGGTTTCTTCAAGTATAAACCAGATCTAGTTGTTCCACTAACATTATGTTTTTAGGTTAACATTGAGATCTGTCATTAAGGAAATGTTCCCATATAATTTATAAGATGCCTTGCAGGTGAAGGGTAATGATTGCACATGAAAAGATGACTGCTCATAAAACAGGTTTTGGTAACTACCATACTACAGAACTCCAAATATCTAAGTTCTGTCTTTTGGAAACACACACAGGGACTCTTACCATGAGAACATGAATTTGGACCTTATATTTAATAGATAGGAGTCTATGAAACTTCAATAAAGTCATGTGATATATAGGTATTTTCTTGGAAGTTACTACAAAAGTGCCACAAATTTATATATTGCTGTACCTGTTAGTTGAATGAAATGGAAAACTTTATTTACAATGCCTTAACCAAAAAAAAAAGTGTGTTTTAATTAAGCTACTTTCAGGTTTAGTAGTATAATGTCCAAAACCAAATATCCTAAATAATAGATGTATGAAGGTACAGATGAAAGCCTCAGGAGATTTGCAGTCACATCTACTTCACGTGGTCAAGCTATTTTACACTTGGGTAGAATTTACAGCTCACAGAGTGCTTTCATTTACACAATTTCACTTAATCGTCACAGCACTATCATGCTACTACTGTTGTTATTGCTGCTCTTGCTGATGTTGTTTATTGTCACTGGTGACAGCTGCACAATAAAGAGGAGCTGGTGGAGCACTTCATCCCTAAGATGAATATGGGCACCTCTCAAAGAGAATCCTGAAGTTGACAAAATGTTGATCTTAAACAGGCTTTCTTTTTCCTTGAAAGCAAACTAAAACAAAACAAGTCCTGATATGCAATGTCAATTGCTAATCTGGTACCATTATCTCTAACTGTCTTAATTTACAAAACAAGTAGAATTATGTATGTGCCAGATTTTGAGACTGATTACGGCATTGGGATGTGGCCTTTTAAAGAAGACTCCGCAGACCAATCTGTACTAATCTCTGAATCAAACAGAGAGAAGTGGGAGGGGGACAAACACAACTATTAACAAACACACTAGGACTGATAAAGCAAGTTAGGTTCTGGGCTCCCAAGGGTTTTAGAAGGAGACACCATAAAGTAGTAAAATGCAGGGCAAGTATTGTCATAAATCAAGTCCAGCTTAAATTCTATTCAAAGACAGGAGAATGATTATGTTGGGCCCAGCCAGTTTACAGATTTCACTTGGTTCTGGTTTCCTCTGGTATAAAAGTCTCGCCCTCACAAATTGTTCTTCTGGTCTGCCAGTTGAAACTCAGTAGTTTGGTAGTTAGAAAAATGGCCTTCGTGCCCTTTACAAAAGTATTCTAAATGGAAGAATTTTTGCTGCGAAGTAAATGCTACCACGGTGTGTGAAATAAAACCTAATGAAGCACACGTGGCGTGTTGAGCACCTGGTGTTATACGAAGATAATGAATCATTGAACATTATATCAAAAACTAATGATGTACTATATGTTGGCTCATTGAATTTAAATAAGAAAAAACCTAGTGAAGCTACTTATGTGATCTGTATGTGAATCCAAACGCAGAAATAATTACGAGAAGCCATGAATTCAAATTGGCAAAAATAGATAGAAGTAGATCTGGTAAGAAATCAGTATTTCAGTCTAAGAAAGTGCATTTGTATCACAAAAATACTTACCATCCAAAGAAATAGTCCCTTTGAGACAAATACTAGTCATACTAGAGTAATAGTTATAAGTGATTTGACCAACTGATTTGAAACACACAAAAGCAAATATTGACCTATTTTATAAAATGGATATTATTTTTAAAAATAATAAACAATGCAGTCACATTAATCTAATTAAGTAATACTAGAAGCCAGGGTAACAATGTAATTTTATATACAATGGCTGGGATCCCTGGCATCACCAAGGCAGCTTTCATTCATCTGGTTCTACAAATATCAGATGTAGTAAGTTCTAGAACAAGTTTTCTCAAACTGAGGTCATCAAATGCCCTGGCATTTGGGGTTCTCAAGTTCTAGGAGAATTTTCTTTTTCCATTTTGATGATGATGGAATGTTTGTGAAGCAAATTTGAGGGTGAAGAACAAGATGAGACAGAAAGGCAGGATGGGGACCAGATTCTGAAAAGTCTTGAATGTATATAAGAAACAGAAACCTTTTTTAAAAGATTTTATTTATTTATTTATTTATTTATTTATTTATTTATTTATTTGAGACAGAGAGAGAGAGCACAAGCAGTGGGGAGAGACAGAGGCAGAGGGAGAAGTAGACTCCCCACTGAGCAAGCAGCCCAATGTGGGACTAGATCCCAGGACCTTGAGATCATGACCTGAACCAAAGGCAGATGCTTAACCGACTGAGCCACCTAGGTGTCCCAAGAAACAGAAATCTTTGTAGAAGGAGGTTAAGGGCTGCTATGGAATTGGAAGGGAAAACCTGAAGCTGCATTTACGTGGCACTTTACATAATACTGAGATAGTGCCAACTGTTTCTATCATAGAAACATTATCAATGGAGATTATAAGGTTTCCTTTTTAAAAAAAAAAAGATTATTTATTTATCTATTTATTTTAGAGAAAGAGAGCATGAATGGGGGGAGGGGAAGAGAGAGAAGGAGGCTCTCCACTGAGCTGGGAGACCAACATGGGGCTTGATCCCAGTCCCAGGAGATCATGACCTGAGCCAAAGGCAGATGCTTGGTCATCTGAGCCATCCAGGTGCCCCTAAGGTTTCCTTTTAACACATTCCTTGATACCCAACATTGCAATAAAATATAGCTTTTAATCTTACATGTTATGAGAAGCTGCTACTGTTTTTAAGCAAGGAGTGACATGATTGAGTACCTGTGTTATTGTTTTGGATTGGAGCAAGAAGCCATTGGAGGCAAAGAATTATTCCTAACAACTAACACTTTTTGCTTTATCAGCTGGGGTATAATATGAGGTCATATCTCTTTTAATGTTAAAGAGAATTATACTGAGACTTCATCCTGCTAATCCCAGGAGTGTCTTCTTTCCCTTCCTATTGCTCCCCTAACTGAGTCAGTTGTAGGAGATCCAGTGGTCTAGCAAATTCCTTACCTATTGCATCAAGAACCAAGAAGGTGGAGCCATTGCTTTGTGTTCTCTCTCTATTCTCCTGCCACTTGGTCCTGGAAGTTGTGGAAGTGCAGGGCAGAGTGGATTAATTAAAGCCCCAGATTTCTGATTGGAAGTTGGAAAGAGGGAGTTCCAGGGTACTGGAAATACCAAGCAGATTACAGAGAGGGATGAGATTGGGAAAGTAACCCTACGAATTTGCTTATGAACTTTAGAGCTCACCCCCAACTGTATTTGTATGTGTATGTGTGTACATGTGTGTGTGCATGGGTGTGGTGTGTGTGTGTATGTGTGTGTGGTTCTCCTTATTAGCATACCTAAAGCATTGAGGGAGACAAAGTGAACAAAAAATGATAGAGTAAGGAACTCTTGGATTCCACCCCTCCATAAAACTGGCAAAACTTTCAGAATCAACTTTTTTAGAAAGATGGAAATGAACCAATGGCTTGCAACAATTTGTGGAGTGCTTATTCAAGAAACATAGCTGAATCTTTTTTTTTTAAAGTGAGATTTGTGGCATTTCAATTTACCTGGTCCCATACACTGCTCTTCAGTTCAGTGGCAGCCATGAAAATAACAGACTGAATTCCTGGTACAGTGGAAGCAAAAATTAACTCATCTACAAAGAACTGTAATCATCTGTTTTGATCCATCTGGTGACTCCCTGAAAGATAGTCTCAAAGACTTGTCTTAATTTCCCCTGACTTGTAACTATGCCTGGGCTAAAACTGCTAGCCAGAGGTGGGGATGGGGAGAGGTCATTTGTCAAAAACATTTACAGGCAAATGTTTTAGTCACTACTCCCCAAGGTGAAAAATAACAGAGTTGGGGGAAATGAGACTAACCAAAAAGCTCCAGAGAAAAGGTTGGGAAATGAGATGTCCGTAGGGCTTTGAAAAGCTCTAACATATTCCCACGAATCTAGAAAGCCATATGCATGCATAGGCTGTGCACATGCTCAGAAAGTACCTGAGAAGGCTGAAAACTTCCAATTCTAGATGCCCTAAAGACACTGTGCAAACAGGAAGTGAAGGCTAAGACAAAGATGCAAACTCTGTCTCAGTGTTGAAGATGTGTATTCACAGAGCCCCTCAGCAAAGACTGGGAGATTTTTTTTATTCCAGATTTAAGGAAATCTTTGTTCAATCATCAGCTGACCACTGAGCTAAAAAAATAAATAAATAAAAACAAAAAAACAAAACAAAAAAAACGAAAAGCAAAACAAAAAACAGGATTTCAGTGACCACACACAACAAAGAATACAAGTTTTATAGAATCATTTCAGAAAAATCACTAAACAAGCAACAACTACAACAATATGAATCAACAAGAACAAACCTGGGGGAGGAGAGAGAATCTGACTTCCAGAGTTGCCATGCTATATTCCTCAAAATGCCCAGTTTTAAATAAAAAGACATGCAAAGAAACAAGACAGTATGGTCCACACCTAGGGAAAAGGCAATCAAAAAAACTGGCCCTAAGAAATCCCAGATGTTGGACTTTCTGACAAAGACTTCAAATCAGTTTTGTAAACACATTCAAAGAGCTAAAGAAAACCATCTCTAAAGATCTACAGAGAGGTAGAGAATGCTGTCTTGCCATATAGAGAATATGAATAAAGAGATAGAAATTATATTTTAAGAGAAGAAGAAGAAGGAAGAAACAGAGGAAGAAGAAGAAACAGAGGAAGAAGAAGAAAAAGAAGAAGAAGAAGAAGAAGAAAAAGAAGAAGGAGGAGGAGGAGGAGGAGGAGGAGGAGGAGAAGGAGAAGAAGAAGGAGAAGAAGAAGATGATGATGACAATGGTGAAGGAGGGGGAGGAGGAGGAGGAGAAGAGGAGGAGGAAAGAGGAGTAGGAGGAGGGGAGGGAGAAAGAGGGGAAGGGAAGGAGAAGGAGGGGAAGGAGAAGGAGAAGAAGGAGGAGGAAAAGGAGAAGAAACAAACAGAAATTCTGGAATTGTAAAGTACAAGAACTGAAATGAAAATTTTACTACAGAGTCTCAAAATCAGGTCTGAGCAGGTGGAAGAAAGAGTCAGTGAACTTGAAGATAAGTTGATTGAGATTATCCGGTCTAAGGAAGAGAAATATAAAAGAATGAACAGAGTCTCAGAGATCTGTGGCACACCATCAGCATAAAAGCATACACATAATGGGAGTGCCAGAAGGAGACAAAAGAGAAAGTAGCAAAAAAAAATCTGAAGAAATAAAGGCCAAATTTTCCCCAAATTTGATTTAAAAAAATATGAATCTACACATACAAGATGTTTGATGAACTCCAAGTAAAATAAACTCAAAGACATCCACACTTATTCAAATCATAGCCAAACTGTCATAAGCCAAAGGGAAAAAATCTTGAAAACGATAAGAAAGAAGGAACTCATCACATACAAAACATCCTCAGTAAAATAAAAGGCAGACCTCTCATTGGAAATCAGGGAACAAGTAGGCGGTGGGATGAAATATTCAAAGTGCTGAAAGAAAAATATTATCAACCAAAAATACTTTATCTAGCAAAACAGTGTTTCAAAAAATGAAGGAGAAATTAAGATTTTCCCAGATAGCAAAAACTGAAAGAATTTGTTGCTGCTAGACCTGCCCTAGGAGAGATACTAAGAAGTCCTTTGGGCAGAAAGGAAAGGTCACCAGACAGTAACTAAAATCTACATGAAGAAATAAAGAGCAGCAGTAAAGGTAACTACATACATAAGTAAAAAAATATTATAAGTATATTTTTTTGTTTGTGACTACTTTTTATTTTCTATAAAATTTAAAAGATAACTGCAGAAAGCAATAATTACAAGTCTATGTAGATGGGCACAAAACATATAAAGATGTAATCTGTGACAACAGCGTAAAGTAGAGGAAGAAGGAATAAACTTTAAAAGAGCAAATTTTTGTATACTATTGAAATTAAATTGACATTGATCTGAATTTGATTGCCATAAATTAAGATGCTCATCGTAGTCCTAGGAAAACCACTAAGAAAACAACTCAAAAACATATAATAAAATAAATGGAAAGGGAATTAAAATGGTACACTAGAAAATGTCTATTTAACACAGACGGAGGTAGTAATGGAGGAATTAAGCAATAAAAGACATAAGACATGTGGAAAACAAATAGTAAAATTATAGGGGTAAATTCTTCCTTGTTAGTAATCATATTAAATATAAATGGATTAAACTCTCCAATTAAAACACAAGACTGTCAGACTGTATATTTTTAAAAACATGGTCTAATTGCATTCTCTCTACAGAGATTCATTTTAGATTCAAGACACAATAGTTTGAAAGTAAAAGGATGGAAAAAGGTACTCTACATGAACAGTCATCAAAATTAGTATAGCTATCAAGTGCCTGGGTGGCTCAGTTGGTTAAGTGGCCTACTCTTGATTTCAGCTCAGGTCATGATGTCAGGGTCCTGGGATCAAGCCCCACATTGGACTCCACCCTTAGTGGGGAGTCTGCTTGAGATTCTCTCTCCCTGTCCCTTTGCCCCTACCCCCCTTGCACTCTCTCTCTCTCTCTGTCTAAAATAAATAAATAAGTCTTTAAAATATTAGTATAGCTGTGGTGCATATACTAATATCAGACAAAATAGATTTTAAGACAAAAATTGTTATTAGAGACAAAGAAGGACATTAAATTATGATAAAATGGTTGATCTATCAAGGAGATAGAATAATTAGAAACATATATGCACCTTATAGCAGAGCCTCATGATATGCGAAGCAGAAACTGACTGAAGTAAATGGAGAAAAAGGCAGTTCTACAATAATAGTTGTAGACTCTAATATCTCACTTACATTAATAATAGAACAACTAGGCAGAAAATAATAAAAACATAAAAGACTTGAATAATACCATATGCCAACTCAACCTAACAGAACACTACTCAACAACAGCAGGATATACATTCTTCTCAAGAGCATATGGAACATTATCCAAGATAGACCATATGTTAGGCCATATAACACATCTAAACAAATTTTTAAAAGATTGAAATTAATCAAAGTGTGTTCTCTGACCACAATGAAATAAGATGATAAATTAATAACAGGAGGAAATTTGGAAAATTCACAAATATATGAAAATTAATCAACACCGTCTTAAATAACCAATGAGTTGAAGAAATCACAAGGGAAATTAGAAAGTACTTTGAGGCTGCACAGCAGTGTGAATAAACTAAATGCCACTGAAATGTACATTTAAAAATGGTTAAGATGATAAATTTTATATGTATTTCACCACAATTTAAAATTTTTTAAAGAGAAAGAAAATACTTAAAAGTGAATAAAAATGAAAACACAACATAACCAAAATTTATGGGATGCAGCAAAAGCGGTACTCAAAATACTTATAACAGTGAATGTCTGTATTAAAAAAGAAGAAAGATCTCAAAGGCATTGAGTACTGAACTAATGAGTAGACCACTACCAAGGTCCCAAACTGATCACTGGGCTTTACATACACAGGACGGATACCAAAAGCACAGCCAAGACTTTTAAAATTGAACTGAAATTGGAATCACAGCACACAAAAATCATGGTGGAACTTGCAGCTTGAGCCTAACTAGGTCAATCAATTGCTGAAAGAAAAATATCAGCATTCTTCATGGGATTTAAACAAGACCCTGTGTCGCATGACATAATATTCAAAATGTCCACTATATAATTTAAAAACAACTTAGAGGGGCGCCTGGGTGGCACAGCGGTTGGGCGTCTGCCTTCGGCTCAGGGCGTGATCCCGGCGTTATTGGATCGAGCCCCACATCAGGCTCCTCTGCTATGGGCCTGCTTCTTCCTCTCCCACTCCCCCTGCTTGTGTTCCCACTCTCGCTGGCTGTCTCTATCTCTGTCAAATAAATAAATAAAATCTTTAAAAAAAAATAAAAAAATAAAAACAACTTAGAATCTGAAGAATTCAGAGAAATATCAGTTTACCTGGAGGAAAAAAAATCAATAAATGTGAAGGCCAAGGTAGTACAGATGCTTGAATTATTTGACAGACTTCAAAGAAACTATTATAAAAATGCTTGAACAAAATTGCGAAGAATGATGAAACTAATGGGAAAATAGAAAGTCTTAGAAAAAGTAGAAGATACAAAGAAGAACCAATGAAAATTTTAGAATTGAAAAATACAATAAGTGAAATTAAAATTTCACTGGCTAAGCTCAATAGCATAACAGAGATGACAAAGGAAGGAATCTGTAAACTTGAAGGTATAGATAGATAGATAGATAGATAGATAGATAGATAGATAGATATAGATAGATATAGATATAGATATAGATATAGATATAGATATAGATATAGATAGATACATAGATAGATACATAGATATAGATATATAAATTACCTAATTGGAGCAAAAGAGAGTAAATAAGGGGGAGGAACCTCGTCGAACTAGGGGACAGTAACAAAAGGTGTAACACTGTGCCATCAGAGTCTCAGTAGAAGAGAAAAAATGTGATGCAGAAAATAATACTTCAAGAAATAATAAATGAAAAATTCCCAAATTGGGTGAAAGACATAAATCTACCATTAAAGAAATTTAGCAAACACCAAACAGGAATAACTCAAAGAAATGTACACCCAGGTACAAGTTAGAATCTTCTGAAAACAAAAGACCAAAAAAAAAAAAATTACAACAGCCAGAGAAAAATGACACATTACTTATAGGGGAACAGCTATTGAAATAAGGGCAGATTTTTCACAAGAAACCAAGTAGGCCAGGAAAAAGTAGCATCATGGTTTTAAAGCTGAAAAGAGAACTGTCAACCCCAAAATTCTATATCCAACAAAAATTCTTCAGGAATGAATATGAAATAAAGACCTTCTTAGAGAATTCATTGTTAACAGTTGGGCACTAAAAACATTACTACAAGAAATTCTTGAGACATTAGAACCTATACCAGAATAAACTTGCAATATCAGGAATGAAGGAATGTTGGAGGTTTCAATATGTGTCTATGTAGTATCTAAAACAACCAAAGCATAAAGGGGTGGACAGAAAATGGACCCATATGGTGGTAATGTTTTTACATCCAATTGAAGTGGTAAAATATTGATGCTAAGTAGACTGTGAAATGTTACTATCCACCTTGTAGTCCCCAGAACAACCACTATAACATCTATATAGTAAGTGGTATAGTCATTTCCCAACTTATTTCTGAGGCCAGCATGACCCTGACACAAAAACCAAACACAGAACTAAAAAAGAAAACTATAGGATACTAGCCCTTATGATCATAGATACAAAACTTCACAACAAATATTAGCAAGTTGAGTCTAGCCACAACCAGGTAAAGTTTGTCTTAGGGATGAAAGGATGCTCAATATTTGAAAATCCATGTAACCATTACATTAACAGTTTAAAGAAAACATATGATAATATCAACTGGTGAAGAAAAAAATATTTCCACAAAATTCAACATCCATTCCTGATTTTTTTTAAAAAAGAATGAATAAAAATAAATTTTTTTAAGAAAGGAAACTTATCAGCAAACCAGAAACAGAGAGGAACTTCTGCAATCTGATAAATGGCATTTACTTAAAAAGCCACAGCTAACATGGTAAAAGACTGAATGGTTTCTCCCCTAAAACTGAGAGCAAGGCAAGGATGTCCACTCTACCAGTGCTATTGAACAACATTCTAAAAGTCTTAAACTTCTGGAACTCTTCTGAACTTCAAAACTTAATTATTTGGGAGAAAATGACCCAATTTTTAAAATGGGCAACAGATGAGAATAGACACACCAGAGAGGACTTAAGTTTGGCAAATAAGTGCATAAAAGGTGCTCAACATTATTATCTATTAGTGAATGCAAATTGAAACCATGATGAGATAACTCTACACACATATTACAATAGTTAAAATAAAAACATACTGACAATACCAACTGCCAACAAAGACACGAAGCTCCTGGAACTCTCCTACACTGGTGGGACGGTAAAATGGGGCAACCACTCTGAAAAATGGTTTGGCAGTTTCTTACAAAGTTAAACATAAACTCGCTGTATTCTCTAGGTATGAAATGAAAACGTACTGGTTCAGCCACTATGAAAAACAATGTGGAGGTTCCTCAAAAATTTAAAAATAGAACTACCAGATGATCCAGTAATTCCACTCCTGGGTAGATATCCAAAGGAAATGAAAACAGGATATCCAAGAGATATATGTACTCCTATGTTTATTGCAGCATTATTTGTAATAGCCAAGATATGGAAACAACCCAAGTGTCCACAACAGATGAATGGATAAAGAAGCCATGGTTTATATATACAATGGAATATTATTTAGCCATGAGAAAGATGGAAACCCTGCCATTTGTGACAACATGGATGGACCCTGAGGACACTATGTTTAAATGAAATAAGTCAAACAGAACAAGAGAAATACGTATGATCTTATGTATATGTGGAATCAGAAAAAGCTAAAGTCATAAAAAAAAAAAAAGAGTAGAACAGTGGCTACCCAGGGGTTACCATGGGAATTGAGGATATGTTGTTTAAGGTACAAATCTGCAACCAGCAGATAAATAAGTCCTGGAGATCTAATGTACCAAATAGTGGTTATAGTAAAAAAAAACAAAAAAAAAACTGTATTATTAACTTAAGCATTGCTAAAAGATTAGATCGTAATCCTCCCCACCACAAAAAAATAAAGGATAAATATGCGACATTATAAAGGTGTTAGCTAACACTACAGCGGTAATCATGTTGCCATACATAAATGTATCAACACATTTGACATCTTAAAGTTACACAATGGGTGATTCATACAACTGAATACCAAAAGAAAAAAACAATTTACCTTGTGAAAATTTCTAAAAGAAAAATTAAAAAAAGAAAATATGAAATTAGAAATACGGCATGTGAGAAATACGTCTTTAAGAGCAAATCACGTAGCCTTAGAATACCTTTGTATTCTGTGCTATGCTGAAAAATATTTCACTCCATACTGAAAGGAAAGCAGAATTAAGACTTAGAAAGTAAGAAAGTTCATGTTTTGCTACAAGCTCTATCAAAAATGATAGATTTCTCTTATGTGTTTTCCTGCCACTCAGTATGTCAACAGGTCCGGGACTCTTGTCAAAGTGTTTCCTAGCTAGCCTGTCTTTCCTCATCCGATATGGAAATCACTCATTGTAGGGATGTCAAGATTTGTGAAATGTCTTAAGTAATTGAGGGAAGTCATAAAATATGGCTAGCATAGGAGATGGTTAATTATCCACCCTTTTTGTTCATCATTTCAGATATAAGTGACCTTAAACTCATTTATTTCTCTCTCCTTTCACACATACTATAAAAACCTCAATACAATGTCCCTTGATTTGGTATAACCGTTTAAACTTTGTTGTCTCCAACACTGCAGCTGTTTATAGACTTGAAATAAGCAACTGATCATTTTTCTTAATCTAAGCCACATCATGAAACATTGTTTCTTCCACAGTTTCAATTAAGGGAGTGGCAGTAGGAATGGGAGGAGATTTAGAGACACCCACAGAGGAGCCCTACCATGGGGCTTGGTAGTTTATTCAATGACAGGGGCTGGGGGGTTAGAGAAGTAGGGAGGCAGAGTGCAGTAAGGAATACTTAAGAATCAGATGACTTTGGGATTTCCTTTTTATTTTGTTTTTTTATTGAAGTGTGGTTGATGCACAGTGTTACATAGCGTCAGGTGTACAATGATGATTTGAGACACCTGTACATTATGTTTTGCTCACCATGAGTGTAGCTACCATCTGTGATTACACAACACTAGTACAATACCACTGACTACATTCCCCATGCTATACATTTCATGTCTTTGACCTATTCTATAACCAGAGGCCTGTACCTCCCACTCCCCTTCACCCATTTTGCCCATCCTCTCTCCCCCTCCCCTCTGGTAATACCAGTTTGTTCTCTGTATTTGGGGGCTTTTTCTGTTTTGTTGTTTGTTCATTCACATGTTTTGTTTTCTAGATTCCACATATGAGTGAAATCATAGGATATTTGTCTTTCTCTGTCTGGCTTATTTCATTGAGCATAATACCCTCTAGGTCCATCCATGTTGTCACAAATAACAAATTTCCTTATTATGTCTGAGTGGCTGGCCATGCTGTTATCTGAATTAGGTAATACAGGAAAAACATAGGGACTTACAAGATTTGAGAGGAGAGATATTTATCTATGTTTATTTATTTATTTATTTTTCAGCGTTTGGACAGAGTTTGCATTATCTCCTAACGTAGTATTTGTTAAAGGATCTCAAGTTTGACTTTACAGAGGATATTGTGGATTTTGACACAAAAGGAATCATCGAGGCTAACAGATTTGAAGTGAGCAAGGAGACATTATATTTAACAGAGAAAATCAGGTCTTAATTGAAGTAATGTAAATTAATAGTGAAAGTTCTGTTGGTCCATGAAACGCAAGAGGAGAGAGAACCTTAGAAACTGTAGTATCTCTAGTAGGGAAGTGAGGACTTCTCATACACAGTGAACTTGGTCCTCCTGGCGGCAAATGTCCAGGAAGCCAGACCCTTCCTGCTCAAATGATGTGGTTTCCTAGGGGACATATAAATAGTCTTTTCCCCACAAAAAAGTTAAGAATAGAAGCCAAGGACCCTCCCACACATCGGAGCGCAGCTGTCAGTGTAGCCAACAGAAGCACAGCATTGGCAAAAGCAGCTCTGGGAGAACACAGGGAAGGGTAACCACAGAGGTAGCAGGGAGTGAGGAAAGCACAGGAGACGCGGTCAGAGAGCAGAAATGGAGTGCAGAAAAAAGCAGCTGCCACTCAGGAAGTAGGTAAGAGGAAAGCAAGGAGAACAGGTGAAAGGATTTATAAGGCTGTGTAAAAAGGTAGCAAGGACCTGCTAGAAATAGACTCAATGCAAACTGGATGACCCTAGAGACCGCCTGTGTGTTTCTAAGAAAAGATCAGAAGGTGGGAGTAAACCAAAGCATGACAGAATCAGACCGAAGTATTGGTCTTCACCCAGGGAAACTTCCTGGAATGGCCCACCATACTGCTGGTTCAGAGGATTCAGAGGGTTGTTCCCACTGCCCACCCCCACCAAGTCCTGGGAGACAAATTCAACTTCTATTTATTTATTTATTTATTATTTATTTATTTACAGATTTCATTATTTATTTGAGAGAGAGAGAGAACACACGCATGTGTGGGGGGGGAGGGAGAGGGAGAGAGAGAATCCCAAGCAGACTCCCCACTGAGTGTAAGCCAGAGGAGGGGCTCGATCTCCTGACCCTGAGACCATGACATGAGCCAAAATCAAGAGTCAGACCCTCAACCAACTGAGCCACCTGGGTGCCCCAAATTCAACTTTTAGAAGGCAGTGCTAGGGGGCGCCTGGGTGGCTCAGCCGTTAATCGTCTGCCTTTGGCTCAGGGCATAATCCCCGGCGTTTTGGGATCGAGCCCCACATCAGGCTCTTCCACTGGGAGCCTGCTTCTTCCTCTCCCACTCCCCCTGCTTGTGTTCCCACTCTCACTGGCTGTCTCTATCTCTGTCAAATAAATAAATAAAATCTTTAAAAAAAAAAAAAGAAGGCAGTGCTAGGTCCTGGGCATACTTCACTGCCCCTTAGAGTTAAATTTCATAAGCCAGTTGAAAAAATTCATATTGTACATATTCTTGAAATATGAAACATAGTCTATACAGCAGGTTTTAATTCAGGCAACATTATGGTTTCATAAGTTGTTGCCTGATCTTCTAGGAGTTAAAAATCTAACAGAGGATATTTATAATTTACCATGGTCTTTTTTTAAAAACCCATTAAGGGAATACTAATTATTAAATGTAATGAGCAATTTAAAGTTAGTGGTATTCTTCAGATAATTAAATGACCTTTTGTTCCTTAAGTAAACCATCTGGTAATCTGTACTTAATTACTAACAATTCATGTTCTGAATCCCCTGAACTTTAAATAAGGATTTTAATTAATTTCATCATCATAACCATTAATTGCTGACAGCTATAATCAAACCTCAAAAACCTAAGGGTTAGTATCTTTCTTTATTCTCAGAGGCAATGCGATGTACCAGCTAAGAGACAAAAGCTGGAGCAAATGCGAGGATACATTGTGTGCATTCAAATGTACACTGTGTACAGCTTCACTGCTTGCCAGCCATGTGACCTTGAGCAAATTATTTACATGATGACTTGATTTCCTCATTAAAATGGGGACAACGATAATAGTGCTTACCTCATAAGGCTGTTGTGAGGATTAAACCAGCCTAGAACAGTACCTCACTAAGTACTTATTCATGAATACATAAGACACTTAGAGCCACGAATGGTTGAATAGTACACACTGCTATGTGTTAACTGTAATTCCATTGCTTTCTGATGCTCCTGCAGTCATTTTTGGTAGCTTGAAATATGAAGTAGTGTGACATTTGAAAACACGCCCAATGAGCTCCATGATTCTCAAAAGACCAGAAAATCACATTACAATAATAACATTATACTTTTGTTTTTAATATTTAGGTCATCTCAGCTTAATAAATCTATCTTTTGTGTTCACCAGAGTTGAAAACATGTCAATGAGATTGGAAGAAGTCAACGAAAGAGAAAATTTTATGAAAACTTCTCTACAGGCGGTTGACCTTCGGCTTTCTCAGCTGGAAGAATTGTCTAACAGAATGGTGAATGCTCTTGAAAATCTTGCAGGAATTGATAAGTCTGACCTGATACAGACACGGTCCCGAGCTGCTTCTGAATGTGACGCAACTTTTCTTCTAAGACAAAGCAGTATCAATAGTGCTGATGGCTACAGCATGTATAGATATCATTTTAATGGAGAGGAGTTACTCCATGAGGATGCTTCTCTCTCCGTGCCACCAGGGACAGGATTCAGGAAAAAAGCCTCTTCCTTCCGAATGAAGGAAGAGAAGGAGTCAAAAATGCATCTGGTACCAGAGCGTCAGGGCAGCCTTCACCTTTTACCCAGCACAAGCCCGCCAGCAACACCAGACTGCAGTCAACTTGCATTAGACAATGTCAAGAACTCTTCAGAGCTGAAATTAGGTCCAGATATTGGGATTTCAGCCGAAGATGATGGAAGGCAGGCAGTCTCTAAACAGGAAGAAACTGTTCCCCCAAGTGTAAATCAAACAGATGTTATGCATGGACAGAACAAATCAGATTTTCAAAACCCTCAGCTCACAGTGGAAACAACACAGATAGAAGGCACGATTTCCTATCCCCTGAAAGAAGTGAAGTTGACACGCTATCACCCTGATGAAACGTTCAGTGCTTATGAAACAATGAAGTCCAGAAGCTTTGTATATTCCCGTGGACGAAAGCTGGTCAGTGGGGTTAACAACTGGAGTACAGAGTACAGTTCAATCATGGACCCAGCACGCCCCTCTACAGTCCAACAGTGGACGACAGAATGGAAATACCAAGTTCAAAAGATCACACGTTCTCGCAGTACCGACATCCCTTACATCGTGTCAGAAGCTGAGAGACACGCCGAGAATAAAGAGCAATTCACAGACACCGAAGATGAAAACTGCGTGTCTGAAACGGTCCCTCGAATCTCTCGTTTATCTCTAGCTGTCACGGACAGAACTGAAAAGGAGAGTTTACTGTCTGTGAAACCAGACCAAACTCTGGGATTCCCGTCTTTAAGGTCAAAAAGTTTACACGGCCATCCTAGGAAAGCTAAAGCCAGTCAGGACAAACTAGACAGACCTGGACATGCCAGCAGTGTAAGTAACTTAGCAGTTGTGTCTGGGATTATGACAGAAGGACAGAAGGCCAGGCAAGAGAAAACTTCCACAGAAACTGAATGTTGACATGTCCTGTTTCTTCGATTTTTAAATCAAAACCATTCACGAATACCATCCTGGTCATCTAAATATCATCAATCTCTGAAAACGTTTTCATTAAAAAATGTTTGGCAATTTGAAGATTTAAAATTGAATGCACTAAACGTAAAGTAATATTTTGCTAGCATATGTTAGTAAACTTAGTTTGTTTTTAGTTGGAGTGGGATGGAGTGAACGTGACAATACTCCAGTTGAGATAAATTGCTTAATCAGTAAACGATTCTACAATCTCTTTATTAAGCAATCTCTAAATTGCTTAATCAGTAAGAGATTCTACAAACTCTTTATTTCTCTTTACTTCTACCAAGTAGCCTAAGAAATGCCTTTCGGTGCCACTAATAGGTTACTAAAGGAGTAAACAGCTATGTAAAAAGAGAAATTAAAGACAAAGCAAGCATGAAAAAAAGAAGAAGGGGGAGAAGAAAAAGAAAACTGAGGTGCAAGAAGTGAGAAGTGGAAAGGAGTCATCAGCATTATATTTTTATGGATTTTTGTTTTCTGTTTCAATGTTCTATGTTTTACAATTACACAGTGGAGACAAAAATACACAATTATATCAAAGATCACACTGTAATAGATTAGGGTGACCAGGAGTCTTGTTCATGTGTAAAAATTAAGTATCCAGTGTGCATTTTCCATTGTCATGGAGTCCCTGATAGCAAACACAAATAAATTGTACCTCTATTTATTCAATGGGTTGTGCAAAGCTGAGGCTAAAACCTGAAAGATACATCATCAAGGTGGAACTGTTGAGAATTGCAGAGACCATTCATGGCTGAGAATACAAGGTGTTATTCTTCAACTTGTAAGTTCAAAAACCCATCTGCTGAGCACCCCCATGCTCAGATCAGGGGCCACTCTCTAGAACTCTTAATGTCACCCCTACCACCACTACTCTTGACTATACAAACGGGCAGAGAGGGGCAGAAAGGGATCTTCCCTGGCTAGTGCAAAGGCCACCAACATTCATAGAAGTTAAGAGTTGGATCCGGGGCCCTTGCCATCTTGCAATAGGATCTCCTGGGAGGACTCAAGGGATCTCTGGAGCACACAGAGAAGGCCAGCCTCATGCCTGCAGTTACATGCCTACCATTACTTTAGTGAAGTGCCTCATGGGGGGAGGCAGGTCAGGCAGAAATGGGGATAATCACAAAATAACCACTACACCCATTCTCATAGGAGACTCAGACTGTCACATTGTCATAAACTGGCAAAGGGAGAGAGAGAGAGAGAGATTCACTGCAATTCTGCTAATTACATAGTTATGTTAGTTATAAAGACAGTGATCAGAGATAGCTAACAACTAAATGAGACTGAAGTAATAATCAGGTTAGAATCCCTGAAACAGGCTGAATTTATCAAAAAGCACTGGATACCATTGCATGAATGTTGGGGTTTCGAAATGTAAGAAATGATAACATTTAATAAAGCTACTGCTACATTGAGATACTGTTTAATCAATCCTGGTACGTGTGTTATTTGACCCATTACATTTTACCTCATTCCTAAATCTTTCCTTTTGGTGCCAAGAAACCTTTCAGCCCTTTGCCACATTCTAGAAAAAAAGGTTCCTCAGAATAAGCTGGAGAACTTATGACTGCTAAACAGAGTGGGTGTGAAGAAGGCGAAGCTTATCTTTGCAACCCCCCCTTCTCCATTCATTCCACAGCTTCCCCCCTCCCTTTCTGAGGTCTTTCCTACCTTGCCATGGGGCCAAGTCCATTCCCATATGTCTCATGAGATTTGTGACACCTGCCTTCTATAGAGGTGTTGGCTGAAAGGGATGTGATATTTTCCTTTAGATATCAGTCTGACAGACCAAAGGAAGTACATTCTAAAGGTGGAATTTCAGAACCTGTGGCCGGGACCTTTCTTGCACACCTGAAATCATACTATATGACTACGCACTCTACCAACTCAATACAGCTCAAATCCTGAAGACCTATTATGTAGGGCAATGTGCCAGCCTGCTGATGCTATTATTATTACTCTGTCATTCTAAGGTTACTAAATATGGAGCACTACATATTAGGAACTAATATCCAACCTGATCAAATCTAGCAATATCTAATACAATTAAAATAGGAACACTCTGTACATTCAAAGCATTTAATAAAGCTGTCTTAGTAAGGGCCCCTGGGTGGCCCAGTTGGTTAAGCATCTGCCTTCAGCTCAGTCATGATCCGGTGTCCTGGGTTTGAGTCCCACATTGGACTCCCTGCTCAAAAGGGAGTCTGTTTCTCCCTCTCCCCGCTCATGCTTCCTCTCTTGTTCTCTCTCTCTCTTTCTCAAATAAGTGCAATTTTTAAAAATTGTCTTAGTAAATAAATTATAAGCATATTTCTGTTCTATGTAAAACACAGTAAGAAACGTAGTAAGAAGGCTTTATTTTTATATCCCATAAATTCTGGCACACTCATAAATGTTATGATAGTTGTATAAGCTGAAAGTAAGCTCATTTTTTACTTTGATCAAGAGGAATTAAGAATTGAACTCATTATAAGTGGCCCTCTCCCTTGAGACTATATGCTTGCTTATTTTCTGAATATATATTGCATCACCTTGAGGCTTCTATAGGCTTACACAAGTTACGTTTCAAAATTTTTAAATTTAACTCTTAGCATCATCTGAGAGTTATTTCATATGAAAAAATGCATTTTTGGGGGCACCTGGCTGGCTCAGTCGATACAGCATGCAACTTTTTTTTTTTAAGATTTTTTTTTATTATTTATTTATTCGACAGAGATAGAGACAGCCAGCAAGAGAGGGAACACAAGCAGGGGGAGTGGGAGAGGAAGAAGCAGTCTCCTAGCAGAGGAGCCTGATGTGGAGCTCAGTCCCGTAACGCTGGGATCACGCCCTGAGCCGAAGGCAGACGCCTAACCGCTGTGCCACCCAGGTGCCCCAAAGCATGCAACTCTTGATCACAAGGTCATGAGTTCAAGCCCCACATTGGGCATAGAGCTTACATTTTTAAAAAAAGTTTAAAAAATGCATTTTAGGGGCACCAGGGTGGCTCAGTCAGTTAAGCATCTGCCTTGGACTCAGGTCATGATCCTGGGTTCCTGGGATAGACCCCCGCATCAGGCTCCCTGCTCAGTGGGGAGTCTGTTTTTCCCTCGTCCTCTGCCCCCCAACTCCTGCTATCTCGCGTGCACTCTCTCTCTCAAATAAATTTTTTAACAAATAAAATCTTTTTTTTTTTAACCAAAGACATGATTTAATTGGCTAGATTTTAACGGTTGCCTCGTTTGGGAAAGTCTAGTTATTTGGCTGTTAGCATAGTGGTTCTTTTTTTTTTTAATAAAATCTTTTTTAAAAATACATTTTGCTGGATATATATTGGAAAGAAAGACAAATTGAAGTCATCACCTTACTATCTCCACCATAAAAAAAGACTATTTTAAAGAAATTTTTATTATAAAGGGCACAGAAAATCACACAAAACAAATATATGACTTAATTATTTCAAGAACATCTTTATAGCCATATTAACAGAATTTCTAGCTACCCCAGAAGTTTCAGAAGTT
Organism: Ailuropoda melanoleuca; assembly: GCF_002007445.2. Classification (NCBI taxonomy): domain Eukaryota; kingdom Metazoa; phylum Chordata; class Mammalia; order Carnivora; family Ursidae; genus Ailuropoda; species Ailuropoda melanoleuca. The sequence goes on along the minus strand of NC_048226.1, from coordinate 20,893,096 downwards.
CCCATCTCAATCACCTTCCTCCCCACAAAAGTGACCACTATCTATTTACAGTAGTCATTTCCTTGTTGTAAAAAAAATGACTCTGAACCTAGATGGCTTAAAACACCTATGTTATTATGCTCATCGATGTTGTGGGTCAGGAATTCAGACAAGGCACAGAGGAATGCCCCTGATTTGTAGTATTTGCTGATTTCTATGGGGCAAATACTCCTACCACGACCACCTGCAAGCTACCTTGTGACATCACTGAACGTGAAGTTGGGAAAAGATGCTGACAATTGGCTCCTGCAAGCCAGCTGAAACGGGCTAGAACACACCACCATCTCTATTTCATGGTGTTTGAGCTGGGAGGACTCAGCGTCTGGAGGTGATTCAACAGCTGGAGGCTGATGTCATCTAGAAGCATCTTCCCTCACATGTCTGGGAGTGGATCTTATCTGCCAGCTATGATCTGAATCTCAGCTGGGACTATCCACCAGGGTACCCATGCATGGTCTCTGCACATGGCCTAGGCTTTCTCACAGCATGGCAGCCTCAGAGAAATCAGATTTCCTACACAGTAGTTCAGGGCTCCAAGAGTGAGTGTTCCAGTGAGGGAGGAGGAAATGTCTTTGATTTTTATAACCTAGCCTCAGAAGTTATGCAGAGTCACTTCCATTGCATTCTCCTGGTTACAGGTGAGTCACTAAGGCCAGTCCAGATTCAAGGAGAGGGAGGAGTGCTTAGAATTTTGTAGACATGGGGCTTTCTGTGTGGTGTAGTCAGTTAAGCATCTGACTCTTGGTTTTGGCTCAGGTCATGATCTCAGGGTCACAAGATTGAACCCCATGTCTGGCTCTGTGCTCAACATGGAGTCTGTTTGAGATTCTCTCTGCCCCCCCCCCACTGCACTCTCTCTCAAATAAATCTTAAAATAAAATAGTGCAGACATGTTTTAAAATCATCACACTTGCATTTCATTATAGCTTCATCACCTGCATGCCCTTTAGCACTATAACTGAGCTTTGCTCTATTTTTTTTTCCACTTACTGACTCTCTCCCATTCCTTTCTCTTCCTTATTCTATCTGTTGAAGAACATGGGCCATTTTGTCTTGCAAAGTTTCCCACAATCTGATTTTTACTAGTTGAATACTCATGTGCAGTTTGACTTGTTTCACTGTTTCTGCAAGTTGGCAGAATTTAGAGGCTTACTCAGGCTTGGATTCAATTCTTTTAGCGAGGCTATTTGGGTGGTGTTGCTTCTGTCCTCATGAGGCACATATGTCTATTTGCCTCTCTATTTGGGATGTGTGTAGCTGTTGATACTGCTTGACACTATGAATTAAGGTTTCTTAATTCATAGGAAGCTAAAAATCATAATAAACTACCCTATGATTTCTTTTTCCTTTATTAGTTGGAATACTTTATAAAGAAATGATTCCTTTCACCTGCTATTTAGTTTCATAGTAGTACAGTTCATACCAAACAGCAAGGACAACGATTGACTTTCCCATTTATTTGCCAGTTTTTAGGATACTGAATTGGTCCCCTATCATCCTCTAATCGTGACCAAAAATTGAAATATATATATATATACACACACACCATCATTACCTTATGGATTTTAACTTATGGATGTGTTTCAATCCCTGCAATTATCATATTCTCACATTTTTTCCTTGAGTATATTAAATATGTTGCTCCATTTTCTTCTGGCATAATGTATTGCTGCCAAAAAGTCTGAGGATAATTTAATTCTCTTTCATCTAAGTCACTTGCTCTTTTTGTCTACATACACAAAGAAATTTGCATTATTTTTTCTTTAAAATCCAGTATTTTTACAAGAATGTGTCTTAGTGTTAATAATTCTAGGTCAGTTTTCTCATGTGTTCTCTCAATGCATAGATGCAAATACATTTTTTTTTTTTAATGTCAAGGAGGCTTTCTTGAAGTCTAGTTTGTAGTATTTGTTGTTTTCTTATCCCTGCCTCCTTTTTTCCCCCCAGGGACTCCTATTACCTGAATGCTGGGTCTCCTTTGCCTATCTTTAATATTTGCCTTTTTCTCTCTGATCTTTTTTAAACCTCTTTTCACTGATTTTTAAAATCTTCCTCCTCTTCATCTTCCACTTCTCTTAAAGCATAATCAAATATGTTTACTAACTTTGGGTTTCTTTAAGTTTAGTCTTCATTTCCAAAGTATTTTTTTTCTTTTTTTTCTTTTTTAAAGATTTTATTTATTTATTTGACAGAGACAGAGACAGCCAGCGAGAGAGGGAACACAAGCAGGGGGAGCAGGAGAGGAAGAAGCAGGCTCATTGCAGAGGAGCCTGATGTGGGGCTCGATCCCAGAACGCCGGGATCACGCCCTCAGCTGAAGGCAGAGGCGCTTAACCGCTGTGCCACCCAGGCGCCCCTTTTTTTCTTATTTTTAATTCTATTCTGAGTTTGTTCGCTTCATTTTTATTGTTTCTAACTCTGATTTATATAGTTTGTTCATATCTCATATCATTTTCTTAGTGTCTTTTAAGTAGTGGGTGTTAGCTTTGATCTACCCTGTGGGCATGTCTTTCTGGCGTGCTTTTATTGTCTGTAGAAATGCTATTCTGTTCTTATTCTCTTTTTTACTACAGTAGTCTTCTATGGGATTTGACTTCCATACTTTCCTGTTGTTTATGTGTATGTGAAATGGGTTTTCTTGAACTTTTTGAAGGAGTCAGTTTTCAGGATAGATTTTCTAACTTCACAGAGAAACTTTTTCTGTTTTTATGGTGTGGTATTAACGTTTTAAATTTCTGGTCCTCTATTTTTTTTTTCTTCTGGACTTCCTCTTGCCTTTGTCTCTATCTGGTTCAATTTTGTTTCCATGTCCAGAAGTCTGTCCTCAGTGTGGGCCCCTTTCCTAAGAAAGCCCTGGTAGGTCAGTGTCAAGAGCTCCTACAGGTATACTGTTCCGATCTCCTCAGATCTTACCTGAGTCCCTTGCACTCCCATGATCTTGGAGATAACAAACACTCCTTCTTATATCAGCTGCTCTTCTCAACTTGACTGGATGGGCCTTCCAGTGAACACCTTCTGGCTATTTTGGAATTTTCCAGATGCCTCACCGATTCCCTTTGCTGATACCATAAAGATCTTGTGACTGCTATTGCTTTGTTCTCGCTTGCCTGTACCGGAGATCATGGGGATACCATTTCACTTAGAGTTGTTGTAGATGTCATCCATGGGTTTTGGTTTTGCTTTAGAATTGCTTCATCTGTTTTTATGTGGAGACCAAACAATAATGCTGCTGCTGTCATTTTCCCAGAATCTCCCCTCAATAAACAGATTTTTTAAATTACTTAATAGTCATCTTAAAAGCCCACATATCCAGGCAATGGCATAGTTTTGTAGACAGTATCCGTAGCCATGTCTTACCTTTCCCACGGCTTCCACCTTACCTTCTTTTATCTGGACTCTTCTAGTAGCTCCCAACTAGTCTCTTGGCTTCTACCGTGCTGTACCCCTACAGCAGTAGGAGTGATTTTAAAATATCAGCCAGATCATGTCACTCTCAGCTCAAAATATTGCAAAAGCTTTTCTCGACTTTCAGGCCCTCAGAGATCTGGCCTGTTCTTTCTCTCTGACTTCCTCTTCCAGTGGATTAGGCTGCATCAGCCGATTGGCCTCAAACACACCAGGCAGGCTCTCATCTCAGGGCATTTGCACTGCTATTCCCTCTGTTCCTAAGCTTTTCCTTCTGATTTCTACCTGGCTTGCTCCCTCACTTTGGTCTCTGCTCAAATGTCATCTTATCAGGAAGGCCTTCCATGACCACACCTCACCTCCCATCACAAAATAGAACTCTCATCATCTTCCCATGTTTTATTTTTTTTTCATGGCTCTTATTACCATATGACATGTTATATATTCATTTTTTATGAATTGTTCTACCCATAATGCTATGAAAGTAGGAACTTTGTCTTCTTGGCAACCTGAACGGTTTTTTTTAGCACAAGGGTAGCACTCAACACACATTTGGTAACTGAATGAATAAAATACTTAGCACCTAACAGGTATTCAAGAGATGTTAGCACTTTTTTTTTTCTCTTCATAGGGGAAAAGAAGTGATCTGTAGGGAATACAGAATATCCTCCATGATAGAACCAGTAATGGAATAGAGTCAGAAAAATAGGAGAACAAAATAGTGGCATTAGAGCCAAAAGAAGGGGGTAGTCAAAGTATCAAGGAGGTCAGGACTGAAATGAGGCTGTTAAGACTGGTGCTATGGACTGCACTATATCCTCCCAAAATTCATATGTTGAAACCCTGACCCCCAATGTGACTACATTTGGAGATAGGGCCTTTAGGAGGTAATAAAGTTTAAGTGAGATCATTAAGGGTGGGATCCTGATCCAACAGGATCAGTGCCCTTAAAAGAAGAGATGCCAGAGCACATGTGCTCTCTCTCGCTCTCTCTCATTCTCTCTCCCTCTTTCTCTTGCTCTCTCCCTTTCTCACTCTCCCTCTCTCTTTCTCCCACCCTCAGGCCTATGAAAACACAGTTACCATTGGCAAGCAAGTCAAAGAGCTCTTAGGAGAAACCTATCTTATTTGTACCTTGATCTTGGACTTCCTACCCTCTAGAACTGTGAGAAATAAAATGTTGTTTAAGCATAGAGTCTGTAATATTTTGTTATGGCAGCCCAAGCCGACTAATACAATAAGGTATCTGAAAATGTCATCAAATTTAGGGTTAGGTTAATAACAAATCTGGAAATCAAAGTTTTTCTACTTTTCAATTGTAGGGTCATATCTTAGAGTTGTAGATCCTGACAAAACCCAAGTTACAAAGTCATTTAAGTATAAAGAAAAACCCACATATTGCTTGAAGAGTATTTGTGGAAAAAAAACCATTTTCCCCCAGTGTTGAGATTAATTGACATACACATCTATGTAAGTTTAAGGTATACAGCATAATGGTTTGACTTACATATACTGTGAAATGATTACAGCAGTAAGTCTAGGCAGCATTCATCAACTTACACAGACACAAGAAAGAGAAAGCAAATGAAAAAACTTTCTTTCTGGTGATGAGAACTCATAGGATTTACTCTCTTAACATTTTTCCTATCTATCATACAGCTTTATTAACTATACATTACATCATGCTATCCATTACATCCCTAACATTTATATATCTTGTAGCCAGAAGTTTATACCTTTTGACCACCTTCCTCCAATTCCTCCTCCCCTACCCCTGCCTCTGGTAACCACAAATCTGATTTTTTTTTTTTCGCATGAGTTTTTTTTTTTTAATCCATTTAAGGAAGAAAAGTCACAGACTATTTATAAAAATTTTAAAAATGTATGTGAGCAAGTGTCTTTAACACCTATAACCACATGAACTTAACATTTTAAAGTACAGTTGTGGTTCCTGAGCAAATGAAATCATGTGTTACCCAAACAAATTAACAACAAAGATCAGTAGGGTTCTGAATCCAGGATAAATTGCTTTCAGAGAAAAAGCAAGCTTTTGAACCTTTGAAATTTTTACTGTTTCAATTAGCAACAGTTGTCAGCATGATTGTGATTCATATGACCACATTGCAGCTTCCTTGTGACATTAGTTATAAAATGCTGGATTAGGGTTTTATTCTTCAAAGGAAAAGAAGAATCAAGTCTCAACTAATTGATTCACCGAAATGATACATCACTAGCCCCCTTCCACCAAAGGCTGCTCCAGTTTAGAGTTAAGAAATGCCCTGTGCTCGGGATATGCTGAAATTCATCCGTTCTTTGCAATTAATGGGTGGATTTTTTGGTCCATAGCCTATTGAAGGCCCCCCACACTGATAGCTCACTGGGCTTTTGATAATTTTTCTGCTCACTAGTATCTTTACCTGTGAGGATGGCCAAGAAAAGAAAGGAAGGCACCTTGCTTAATATCTTTCTCTACATTAAATTTCAGGAAGGAGGATAAAAGTTAATAAACTAAGTTGAGTCTGGATTGCCTGCCAATGTCATCTCCCAATAGTTCCCAGGCCCGCGCATCCCACGGAAATCAGCCGTCAGCTCAGCTGTTAGGACATCCCAGCCTCAAAGCTTTGCGCAAAGACGACAGGATGATGGAAGAAAATCTTCCCCAATTGTGAGACCTTTAAGGGAGCTTTATCACATGCGGTACAGAGCGCACTGGACGTTTGATCCTGGTCACTTCTGGCAGCACCTGTCCACTTTCCCATGCGGGTCCCTCACACTCCGGATGCAGTGTGACTGACTGAGTCCGGGCCACCTGAGTCCCCTTCCCCAATGACCCGGCCTCCTCCCGACGACTTAAAACCACAATGATCGCGCGAGCTGGGTGACAAACCAGCAGGAGTCCAGGGAGCTGTCCCAGAAAAAGAGAGCTCGGAGCAGCCGAGAAAGAGAGGGATCTGAGCCAAAGTCGCCGGCCCCCACCAGCCTCGGCCATGACCCCCGCGGGCCGCCGTAGATCGCCGTGGGCTGCCGTGAGCCCTGCGGGCCGCCGTAGGAGCGCCGTCCCCAGGCTGCGCTCTCAAGATGGCTACCGATCCCCGCTCCCCCCGGAGCCCTCGCTGAGGTCCCGGCAGCGGGGAGCGGCACGAGCATTGCGTTACGGCACCTGCGCGGCCTAGAGGCCGAGAGCGGCCGGCCGCCCGCCCCGCACGTACCGTCTTTCGGGGCGGGGCGCCGGGCCCCTTCCGGGGATGGGCCCCGGCGCCGGAGTCGACCCGACTTTGCCCCGGCTCCTCCCCGCTCGGGCGGGCGCTCCGCCGTGTCCCCGCCCGTCAGTCCGCCCGGCCCGGCTGGCCGCAGACGGGGCCTGGGCGGCCGCACGGGGAGCTCTAAATCCCCGGTCGTCGGGAGGCGTCGGCGCTACCGCTGACCGGCAACGGGTCCCGGGTTGTGACTCGGCCAGAGCCAAAAGGCGACGACACCATGTTCTCCCTCAAGCCTCCCAGACCCACCTTCAGGTCCTACCTCCTGCCGCCGCCCCAGGTAAACAACCCCCTCCCCGCGAGCGCCCCTTTCCTTGGCGCTTCCTGGGAACCGCCGGGCCGACCGCCGGGAGGCTCCCCCGGTCTCTCTCTTCCCAGCCGCGCGATTGCCAGAGCCCCGGCGCGGGGAAACGCGCCTTCTCAGGAGCCCCCACGGACTCCGTGGAAACTTGTAAAACTTCGCCGCAGCCATTCTCAGCCCGGAGATCTGTGATCCGTAGTTTTGCCGTGTGATGAGGCTCCAGGGAGTGTTTGGAGTTGGGTTTATTTAGTCCTTCGCCTGGCACTTGTCCGCACTGTGGCCGCCAGCGTGATTACATCGCTTGTGGGCATCTGCTGGAAGAGGTTACCCGTCTGTCATAAATGTGAACACCTGGAAGCGGCACAGGCAGTTTTAATATTTTTGTCAGACTCCCAGTTGGTAGTGAACAGATCTTTAACAAGAGCTGGTAAAACATATGAAAGACTTCAAGGGGGCGGGGGAAATATGTGTCTGTTGCATGTGTCATCACTTAGAAAACAAAAATTGCTTTAGTATTTCACGGGGGAGGAAAAGTTTTAATCTTGATTTATTTTGCTAATGTATTTCAGACTGACGATAAGATTAATTCAGAACCGAAGATTAAAAAACTGGAGCCAGTCCTTTTGCCAGGTAAACGTCAGAGTTTCAAGAGATACTTTAGTAACGTGTTGTGGTCCAAGATTATTCTACCAACTAGTACCATGTGGTTAACTTCCCCCTTGTATTTATGTTAAACTTTAGCCGGTTAAAAATTTAACGACTGAGATGACAGAAAAACTTGGTTAGAACTAAACAACAGCAAGAAGTAGTGATTAATTTAGTATTTGTCCTTGAAAATGTAAGAACCCTAGAAAGCTGTAGAGAATACCTCATTTCTTTTTTTGTCTCCTGAAATGTTCATTTTTAAAGCAATCATTAATTGGTTAGAGTACTTTTTGCCCGTCATGTCTGCAACTTCTTGCATTAATGATTAATAGATCATTATTTTAGTAGTATGAAAAGCAACTTTTATTATGTTTGGGTCTCTATACCAATAACAAAGCTTAGTGAACCTTGAACTACTTACTTGGCAATTGTTTTTTTGAAGGTGTCAGCTGTGTTTGCAAATTTACTCGTTTCAGTTTAGAATGGGGTTTCCCAACAGAGGCTCTGTTGACATTTAGGGCCTGATAATTCTTTGTTATGGGGACTGTCCCATGCATTATAGGATGTTTAGTGGTATCCTATCCCTGGTCTCTACCCACCAGATACCAGTAGCACCCCCTTCTCCACCTCCTAGTTGTGACACCAAAATGTCTCCAGATGTTGCCAAAACTTTTTTTTTTTGTCTTTTGCCTCTGGGAGCAAAATCTCCTCCCAGTGGAGAAGCACTGGTTTAGAACAAAATTTACTTTGGAACACCTTAAGAGGTAGAGGTAGGAATTGGTGATAGATAGGAGTTAAGTTTTAAAGCATATAAAATATTATTTAATTGGTATTTTGAATTGTATAACAATTGTGTAATAATTAGGAAAATTCAGTTATTTAATATGATTCTTGCAGGGAGTAGCCAGATACTTAGGAAAGCCTGTTTGTTTGTTTGTTTTTTAAGATTTTATTTATTTATTTGACAGAGAGAAAGACAGCCAGCAAGAGAGGGAACACAAGCAGGGGGAGTGGGAGAGGAAGAAGCAGGCTCACAGCAGAGCATGGTGCCCGATGCGGGCTCGATCCCAATCACGCCCTGAGCCAAAGGCAGACACTTAATGACTGAGCCACCCAGGCGCCCCAGGAAAGCCTGTTTTAAACCTGAAATCTAATCAAATACCAATTTGTGCGGCCACTGTCACTTAGTCATTACTTAATGTTAAATCTAGTAAAATAATTAGAACTTTATAGGTAGTAATTGAACAAATATGGAAACTTTAAAATTTTGTGCTTTAAAATTTTAAATGTTAAGCAGGAAGAAACATATTACGGTCAACCTGTGGTTCAGTATTATAGATGCTAACTCTTAAAAATTGTTTTAAATGTTATTATGGGAGTTAGTTATAAATATTTTGCCTGTATTTTGTTAATGCTTTTTATCCAGCCAGTGTGTACTAAATAATCTTTTGTACTTTTCTTGAGAGTGAACAATAGAATTAATAAGTAACCTTTGCTCCCTGTGCGTGCTCTGTTTTAGTCTTAGTCACTCTAGGCATTTAAAAGTCAGTTGTGGGAAACAGTACTCATCTTAAATGAGTGAGTGCCTGTGAGCTATTGAACTTTGGCTTCCTTTACTTTGTCTGAATAGGCCCTGTTCTTAGGCCTTGATTTCCCTCTTCTGATATTATGATTTGGCATTAATAAACAACAGGTCTTAGATATAAATGATAGTGCTTGATTTTTTAGGATTGACTTTTATTTTTAAGATATACTTTTGAAAGTGTTACTAAATATCAGTGAGTGGGAAGAACTTCACACTGAAGGATTATGCCTTCTGTAGAATTAAACAAAAATTTACCTTTCTACTAAAAAGTCACAGTTCTCTGGGGAAGATATGAATTTATTTCCTGCCTGTAAGTGGTTTACATGTCCTAGAAAGGACAGCTAAATCTAGATCTTCTGATTGGTGTTACTTTTTCTTGCATTGGCTCTGGGTATGCAAACATGATGGCTCTGGTACCCTGGGTTCTGTTTGCAGCTAACCTATTTCTTACAAAACATTTAGCCAGTCCTAGATGAGTGTGTCTTTTGCCTTCCTTCCTCACCCATTCTGTTCTTACTTTCTTATCTTGGCCTTCCCATACACTCCCCAGTTTCTTTCTATCCGGCCACCCCATTTTGGTCTCTGTTTCCTGCTTCCCCTCTTGAGCTACCTGTCTGATTAACGCTAGAACCTCCATTGCTCCTCCTTTGGCCTGCATCCTACTACTCTACCTGTGAAATCTGGAAGACAGCTGGAAAGTTACTGAGGCATTGGTGATCTAAAGACCTGGGCTAGGCTAGGGTTTTTACTAAGAGGGCTTAATAATATAGTTCTTGCCTTCATTACAGTCAGAAACCAAGAGGAAATTTGGCCAAGTCACCTGTGGCTTTACACAGGCACATGGAACAAGAAGTAATTGTTCAGAGATATAGTATTGCATGTTATGCTTTGGCATAGTGCCTTGAGTTCACGGATATCCTACTTTAGTTGCCCAAAGTTTAAACTTTTACAAGCAGATGAAAATTAGACACGAAATGAATCGTTTGTGTGCAGTTACTGTGTGTTCCTTTGGAACTTAATAAGGCTAAATTTTAAATGATCTTCATCTTTTATTAAGTGAAGAAAATAGAAGAAACTGGTCATTTAATTTAGATTGTGCTTTTTGTTAGTAATTTGCAATTTGCCTGGTTCATGAACCTCCTTGAGATAGAGGTTGTACCCATTGTGGCCTTGATCTCTGGCATAGTGCATTGAGCTGCTGATTGAGTGAATGAGTAAATGAAAGAACCCCTAGAATACCAGCTGGAATTGTACTATAGCCATGCACACAGGCAGAGAGGCCAGCTCTCAGATTCAGTAGTGGAAGACTGTTACTTTATGCCGTGTGTCTCTGCTGTCTCCCAGAGCCACACTTCTTTTTTTTTTTTTTAATATTTAATTATTTATTTGACACAGAGAGAGACAGTGAGAGAGGGAACACAAGCAGGGAGAGTGGGAGAGGGAGAAGCAGGCTCCCTGCCAAGCAGGGAGCCTGATGTGGGGCTCGATCCCAGGATCCTGAGATCATGACCCCAGCCGAAGCAGATGCTTAATGACTGAGCCACCCAGGTGCCCCCCAGAGCCACACTGCTTAAGAGAATTATTATCTGAGCCTGGAATTGTGATACAGTGCCCTGTCACTGGGCCTTCTCTTCATCTTCCCATCATTACATGAATCTCGTTCTTTTCATGATTATGTGGTATATGTGTAAAATCACCCCAGTTCTTTTGAAAATAGAGTTTGAATTTTTAAATATATGTGTGTGTGCACGTATGTTCTAGCATATATTTGTTAAGGGCACATACTGCCAAACTGTTCATATTTTGGGGGGGAGGGGCAGAGAGGGGGGGAGAGAGAGAATCTTAGGCAGCCTTCACTGGGCCCGAACGGAGCCTGATGTGGGGCTCCATCTCAGAACCCCGAGACCATGACCTGAGCCAAAATCAGGAATTGGACACTTAACCGACTAAGCTACCCAGGCGCCCCAGACATCTTTTTCAGATAGCTGCTGGACTGGTGAAGCAGTTCACTGAGCACCTGAGCTGGGTGCCTGGCTCTGTCCTAGATGGGGAAAGAGCTGGAGGAGTAGTGTGCCTGAATCACAGCAAAGCCTGTGGACAAGGTAGAAGATAGTGACCTACATCACTGTTTTCCAGGGTCTGGCTGGCATCAGATCTGGATGAAGTTTTTACCAGCCCTTGGTCAAATTGAGAAAATAAAGAAAAATGCAGCTTTTCCCCCACAGAACTAAGTTGATTTAAAGGATTGTCCTGTATTCTGAGATTGTGTCCTTCCAGCTTCCTTGGTATAGATAAGTTCTCTGTTAAATGATGGTTATAGTAGCTTGGCTTTTAAGAAGTTTTTAAGTTAGCAAAATAAAAGGTTAAGAACTCTGTGTTGGTTGCCTGAATTGTTTTTATAGTATACCTGATTTGTGGACTCTGAACTAGATACCACTTAATGAGGTTTTTATGATACCATAGATACGATTTTTTTAAAAGATTTATTTATTTGTTTTAGAGAGCGAGAGAGCATAAGTGGGAGGGGTAGAGGGAGAGGGAAAGGGAATCCCAAGCAGACTCCTCGCTGAGCATGGAGCCCAATGTGGGACTGGATCCTAGGATGGTGAGATCATGACTTGAGCTGAAACTGAGAGTCGGATGCTTAACCGACTGCACCACCTAGGTGCCCATCATAGCTACAGTTTAATGAGCACTTACATGGAGAACATCAGTAATTTTGTCTGCCTAGGAATCATTTCACTATCTTCTGAAAAACGTACCCGCTCTCCTTTAACACGTTGATTTTCCCCATCCCACACCACCTTGGGTTCTAGCGCAGCCAGCAAGGATAATAGCCCACCCCCACTGCAAGAATGGGCACAGTAATGCCTCTGGATATTTTCAGATTGGTACTAAGGGAAGAGATCCTTTTTGGTAATTCTGCCAGTGGCCATAGTTCCAAAAAACCTGCCCCAAAGAGTTAAGTCCCATGTTTTAGAGAGATGGAGAGACAGAACAGTGAGGGGCACTTCTGAAGGTGTTCAGGCTCCTGGGCTCCATTTCCTTGAAGTCCAACTAACACAAAAGCCAAAGACTTCTTTTTGCTTAGCTAGCTCCAGGCACACTTTTGACACTTACAACTAAAATCCTTAACTAATATATAGCTTTCAGGTTACTCCTCATAACAGCTGTCTCAGGGAGCCACCCACTTATCTTCATGTGCGGGATGAGACCGGATGAGATGACTACAGTTGCGCATGTTAAGTGACTTATCCAGGTATCCCACAGCTAGCAGGGTCAGAGCCGGAATTCCGAGCCCAACTCCCAGGCCGTGCCTTTAACCACTAAGCAGCAGAGCCTACCTGACCGTGCTGGTGACAGTAGGGTACAGATTTATGCTTTGGAACTGGAGAGAGGGTAGATTGGATGTCCGCCTAGAAGTTCTCTAGTGAGGTAAAAAGAGCTCTGTCCTTGGCTGTGCCCTTCCACAGCAGTGACAGATTTTGACCCAAGTTGAGGAGCAACTTTCAATTCCAGCTGCCAGAAAACGGACTGCCTTGGGAGGCAGTGGACTTCCTGTCACTGGCTGTGCTGAAGCCGAGGCTGGTGGACTGCCAGTGGCTTTGTCATGAGGTGGTGTGATTTGCAGTAAGTGGGCTTGTTGGCCTTTTCCCTCTTCTAAGTCTGGGGCAGGATCTTGTTAAGGATCTGTGAGGTGGGAGGGAGGATGGCTTGAAACACTGTAGCTAACAGTAACAGTTGTTCCACAGGTATTGAGTGCATGTTCCATGCTGTTTGGCGGAGGCATAAAAAGCTGACTAATGAATCATTGAGCACTACGTCAAAAACTAAGGATGTACTATACAGAGGCTAATGGAACGTTAAAAAAAAATTTAAAAACTAAAAAAGTTGGGGTCCTGCCCTTAGATGGTTTCAGCTCACTGGGGGAAGTGCTTCAGGAGAGCAGAGGTTGTGAGGGCTCAGAGGAAGATGACCGAAGTGAGATTTGGGGTTGGAGAGGTGTCAGGAAATGACTTCTGCACTGCATCTTGGGTGCCTGCCGAACCTCCGCCTCTGTGCTAAGGCTGTGTGTCAGCGCAGCTCTTTCCCCCTTCCCATCTGTGACCCCAGCCTCGCTTTCAGCATCAAGATTAGCTATGAGATTGATCATGAATGCACTCATTGTCAGAGTCTTTTGTAATCGGATCAGGAAAGCATACGACCCTGGGCCATCTGGAAAATGAAAATAGCCATTGTTGGGCAGATGTCTTGTTTATTTTTTTACGTATTCATTGTTTAGACCATTTATGTACTGTTCTTGTCTTCTGCCTCATTGTAATTCTTATTTCCTCACTTGGATGGTAAGTCCCTTAAAGGTAGACATTCTTTTAGGGGTATTTTACATTTTGTGTGGTTTTTTAATATCTTTTTGTAGCTCAGCTTTAGAGACGATTGTAGACTGATTTTTTTGTAGTATTTTAATTCATACATACGTTGCTTTTGAAAGCCCCGAAGGACTTGTGACTCCACTTTGGAACAGTGAAGCACAGAACTATTACGTTTGTCCCTCACCTACGGAGCCTTTAGAGCGGTCCTCCTCAGACTGCCACCGCAGAACCGCAGGCCAGCATTTTGTGACTTGCTTCCTCACTTCTGACCGACCATTAGGCTCTCTGTATCTTAGCTCCTGCTCAGAATCTCTCCATGAACTTGCCCAAGTAAAATCCTGCTTACCCAAGATAAAAACCCAAATTCTGTAACCCCTGTAAGTTGCCAGCACTCCACCTTGCTGACCTCTGCCGTTACCCAGGGTTGATACTTGCCACAGTCAGGCTGGTTCCTTTTTCTCTCCCAGATGCCTGATTCCTTATTTAGGCCTTTGTCACTGTTGTCATCACATGTTCTCTATCTCAGTCCTTTTCTGCCTTCAAGATTTCCTTCTGGTTTCTTCCCAGGGTCTGCACTTCCTTTTTTTTTTAGAGAAAAATTGAATTTATTAGGTCGTAGCTTTTTTTTTTTTTAATGATTTTTTATTATATTATGTTAGTCACCATACAGTACATCCCTGGCTTCCGATGTAAAGCTCGATGATTCATTAGTTGCGTGTAACACCGAGTGCACCATGCAATACGTGCCCTCCTTACTACCCATCACCGGTCTATCCCATTCCCCCACCCCCCTCCCCTCTGAGGCCCCCAGTTTGTTTCTCATAGATCATAGTCTCTCATGTTTCATTCTGCCTTCTGATTACCCCCCCTTTCTTTATCCCTTTCTTCCCCTACCGCTCATCCTAGTTCTTATGTTCCATAGATGAGAGAAATCATTTGATAGTTGTCTTTCTCTGCTTGACTTATTTCACTTAGCATTATCTCCTCCAGTGCCGTCCATGTTGCAGCAAATGTTGAGAATTCTTTTTTTCTGATAGCTGAGTAATATTCCATTGTATATATGGACCACAACTTCTTAATCCAGTCATCTGTTGAAGGGCATCTCGGCTCCTTCCACGATTTAGCTATTGTGGACAGAGCTGCTGTGAACATTGGGGTGCATATGGCCCTTCTCTTCACTACGTGTGTGTCTTTGGGGTAAATACCCAGTAGTGCAATGGCTGGATCATAGGGTAGCTCAATTTTTAACTTTTTAAGGGACCTCCACACTGTTTTCCAGAGTGGCTGTACCAACTTGCATTCCCACCAACAATGTAGGAGAATCCCCTTTCTCCACATCCTCTCCAACAATTGTTGTTTCTTGCCTTGTCAATTTTTGCCATTCTAACTGGCGTAAGGTGGTATCTTAGTGTGGTTTTGATTTTAATTTCCCTGATGGCTAATGATTTTGAACATTTTTTCATGTCTCTGTTAGCCATGTATATGTCATCATTGGAAAAGTGTCTGTTCATATCTTTTGCCCATTTTTTTATTTGTTTATTTGTTTCTCGTGTATTGAGTTTGAGAAGTTCTTTGTAGATCTTGGATACCAGTCCTTTATCTGTAGTGTCATTTGCAAATATATTCTCCCATTCCATAGGCTGTCTCTTAGTTTTTTTGACTGTTTCCTTGGCTGTGCAGAAGCTTTTTGTCTTGATGAAGTCCCATAAGTTCATTTTATCTTTTGTTTCTCTTGCCTTTGGAGATGTGTCATGAAAAAGGTTGCTTTGGCCGATGTCGTAGAGGTTGCTGCCTATGTTCTCTGGAATTTTGATGGATTCCTGTCTCACATCGAGGTCTTTCATCCATTTGGAGCCCAGGGTCTGCACTTCTAACCGTCCTTCAGCCCACGTGGGTGGCACTTACTGGACATGCTACTTGATTACATGCTTTTCTGTATCGTGTGACCTGCAGAATTGGACCCTTAGTACCCACAATGGTATCAGATGTTTTGTGTTTGTCTTCCATATAGTTTCAACCTCCCTTAATAATTTTTAGGCCACTTTAATTCCTGAATTTATCTGTAGCTTGGGTGACAACTGGTCCCACTTTGCCTGTGACCATCCTGGTATTAGTGCTGAAAGTCCCGTATGCGGAGAATCCCCTCAATTCCAGGCAGCCAGTCACCATATGTAAAGCTACATATTTGAATTCTATATTGGCCTAAACACATTCCGTAGGTTAATTAGCCACTGTATGCAGTAAGGCTTTGTCTTAAACTGTTTTCCAAGCTAAAATGTATTATGAGAAAATTTATTCATCAAACATGTATTGACTTTCTAAACGTGGAGGGTATTATGAAAGATGATACGATTTTTTGGTTCTCTGGAAGTTAAAAACTTTTTTAGCTATACCATTTTTGAAAATTTATTTATTTATTTTTTTAAATTTTATTTTATTATATTATGTTAATCACCATACAGTACATCCCCAGATTCCGATGTAAAGTTTGATGCTTCATTAGTTGCGTATAACACCCAGTGCACCATGCAATACGTGCCCTCCTTACTACCCATCACCAGTCTATCCCATTCCCCCACCCCCTCCCCTCTGAAGTCTTCAGTTTGTTTCTCATAGTCCATAGTCTCTCATGTTTCATTCCCCCTTCTGATTACCCCCCTTTTCTTTATCCCTGAAAATTTATTAATTTTAATTATATTCCCTTATTTATTTTTATGGGTAGAAGGGTTTTGAGAAAACAAACTTTGATGATTTCTTGATCCCTTCCCAGGTTGTAGTAGAAACTCTTGACCCATCATCTGATTTAGATAGCTTTTTCTGCAGTGCCTTTTGCTTACCCCACAATGAAACAAATTTCCTCCTTTATTTTGCGTGAGGCCTCCCTGTGGCTTCCCTCCAGTGGTGTGCTGGAAGGTGCTTGGTGGTGAAAATCCTCCCATTAGAGCTGATTTCAGGCTGTCAACTTGAGGGCCCAGAGCCAGGGCTTGGGGGGTAGGGCGGGGGGTGGGGTGGGGTGGAGAGGAACTGGAGATTATCCTGAGCTGGTGCAAGCCAGCTAGCACAGTACTGGTCAGCCACCTGACAGGCACAGGAGTGCAGTCCCTGGGAAAACTGCATGGTCTGCTGCAGATTGAAGCTTTTGTTAGGCGCTTTCTTTCTTAGGGCTCACTAATTCAAGATGCAGCGAGGACAGTCTCAGTACTCTTCTATTTATATATCTATTCTCTCTAGGAACAGGCCATTTCCTATCTTTTTCTTTCCTGTCTCTAAGCTAGTGTTCTGGCCCCTAGTACCGCAGTACTTGCAGTAGCTTTAACAGTTCCTACCCACTGTTACTGCTTTTTTATGGAGTATGAGCAGAAAATTATTATGAGAGCAGACAGCTGTGCCACATGAGCCAAACATTTTAAAGACTGGTTCCATGTGAACATAATTTAGCATTATCAAATAAAACTCAAGCCAGGTTAACTTGACACTTACTTAATTATATGCTTATAATAAGACCCAAACAGAGGATCTCTCCAGCAGTGCCCTCCTTTTTGTCCTCCCCTCCATCCCACCCGACTTCTCTTCTCTCCCAAGGGTTTGTTCCCATTTTCCACTCTCAGTGCTGTTTGACACTTCAGTTTCCTTAAAAGACCACAGCCCCGAGAGTCCCTATTCAGCTTTTGTTGTTGTCGTTTTCTATTTCTTGTCCAGTTTTCTCTCAGTAATTTTATTTTTAAATACACTTGGATTTATAAGAGTTGTATAGAAGAGTGCAGCTAGTTAACATATACTGTTCACCCAGCTTCCCCTAATGTTATATCTTACCTGACCTTGTTAAATTTAGCTAAATTAAGAAATTAGCAATGCAAGTTTTATTCACATTTCCCTAGTTTTTCCACTAATGTCCATTAGCTGTTCCAAGATGCCATCAGGGATACCATATTGCGTTTAGTCGTTATGTCTCCTTAGCATCTTTAGTCTGACAGTTTCTCCATTTTTACTGATGGACTGATGAATTCTTTCATGTTGGTGCCTGTATCCTTTTGAAATGTCCTCCCCCATACTCTTTCTCCTTCCTTACTTTCTGGCATTCTGGAACTACCAGAGACTCCCTACTTATGTTGTGTTTCTTCTGCCCTGGCCCTGGAATTAGCTGTTTTTGCAAGGATCCTAGGTTCCTGTCATTGGAGGATGGTCTTTAAATACCAAGATTCCTGTGCCAAATGTGCTTTGTTTGTGGAGTGTCACTGATTTTAGGCCTGTAGGGGCAGGAGTAGAAAATATGCACCTGTTTTACTAACCCATGTGTATACACATCTCTTTATGTTTCTGTATCCATCTGAATATATGTAAAAGCTCTTAAACCATGTCTAGCAAACTTTCTGTAAAGTACCAGGCAGTAAATGTTTTGGACTTTGAAGGCCATAAAGTCACTGTTGCCAGTACTCAGCTCTGCCTTTGTCCCATGAAAGCAGTCATAGCTGATACACAAATAAGCATGGATATGTTTCAGTAAAATGTTACTTACAAAAACCAGGATGGCTGTGCTCAGCCATCCCCTGGACTCATTAAATGCATTCTCCTTTTATTTTTGGCTCATTCTTACTGCATTCATGGGCTTGACATTTTACATTTGTGCCATCAGTAAGAGAATCACGTTGCTAGAGAAAAGGGGCTGTCCTTGAGTATGTGCCTCATAAATACAATTGGCTGATGGTACTGTGAGGCTGCCATGTCCTGTCCCACAAGACCTCCATTTCCTTCTTTCCATGATTATGTCTTCTCCCCTTCTCAGAAACCTAAAATCCTGTGATATGGCTTTTTTTTTAAGTAAACTTTTGAGTATAACATATATAAAAAATGTATATGAATCCTTTGAGTTATAACCGAATGAATTTTTGTGGCATTGGTTTGAGAGTCCTTGGGTGGATGAGTTTGCTAGTTAAGAAAAACAGCACAGCGTGAAGTGATGTAGGCTCTGCTTTGTGAGCCAGTAGTTTACTCTGAAGAAATCAATGTTACAAGAGTACAACATCTAACTGTGTGCAATGTGACTAATTTAGGGTTTTGCTTGTTTTAATTTCAAGTTAAGGCCCTCTTATAATTGGTAACTAAGATTTCTTGGTGGGAAGAAAGGGTTGAATACTCACTAGCCCACATTCTGATATTGGGAGGCATTGGGTTCAAGGAGTTATGGAAGATTTAAATTTTATGTATTTGAGTTATTTGATGAGTTTCAATATATATTTTTGTCATTTAAAATTTTTTTCTCATTAAAATCCAGTTAAGACTAGTACTTTGAAGCTTTAGTTCACTTTTGGTGCCTCCTGTTTCTAGGTACAGTACATTTAATTTTGTGTAAGCATAGAGAAATACTGGATTTGAAATCTGAACACTTGGTTATCCGTTGAAAATTTACTTCTTACTATCTTTTAAATCTTAGGAAAGTGATACAACTTCTTTGGGTCCAAGTCCCTTATCTGCCATACCTGTTGAAAGAATCAAATAGGAAAAATGTTGAGAAACTCCCGTTGGTAGATTTTACGGCTCCCTATGTATGTGGTAGGCAAGCACAGCAGTTCTGTTCCTTTTTTCTAACTTCATATGAGTTTACCCATGCGGTTTATCTCCTCACCCTCTTGGCTGCTGGGCCATGTTAAATTCCTTGTTTCTGTTCTGTCTGGAGCACCTTCTCTTCCGTTGGTGGTAGTTGCCGGTGAACCAAGGAGAAGTGAAGTGATTTAATTCATTCACACATTCAGCACTTATTTAATAGGCACCTACCTTGTGCTAGGCATTTGTCTGGGAACTGAAATTTCAGCATTGAGGAAAAATCAGTCCACCTTCTACCCTCACGAAGCATATGATCCTAAGGGTGGGACAGGCAGTGATTTAAAAACATATGTATAATTGTAGCTGTGTAAATGCTAGGAATTACAAGTATATGATGCTAGGATTGAGGGATTTAATCTAGGCAGAGGGATTTAAAAAAAAAAAAAAGGCATTTATGAGAAAGTCATTAGGCTAATGGAGAATATTCCAGGAAGTGGGAACATGTGCAAAGACCCCATCCAGTGGAAGCAGTATGATCCCTAGGAGGGATTAAAAGAGCACTGTGGTGTGAGTGTGAAGGTGAGGTGGACAGTGGCAGAGGGGGAGGAGGGCAGGGCCTCACAGGCCATGTGAAGAAGGCTTGTCTTCAGGGTGGAAAATTACTCAGATGGTTTAAGCTGAGAATTTGACATGAGTAAATTTGAATTAAATCCTTAAGTAAATGGTAGGTTGCTGTTTTAAAAATAATCTTATGTATTTTTAAGAACTTGGAATAAAGATTATTATTGCAACTCAAATGTGTTGTAACAGTTTTGTTGAGAGAAAGGATCATTTTGAGTCTATAGTGGCATTCTTGTATTGGTAGGTATTTGGTGCTTGTCAGCAAACAGGTTCTGTCCACCACTCTTAAGGTTTTTATAGTGATAAATATAGATGAAGTAGATCAGTACCCTCACTTTTCTACCGTTGACCCTGGAAATGGGTGGCTTGAAAATGTCCTTGGGTATAGTTGAATTTTAGATCTTGAAATTGAGGTTATTTTAATGAAGACCACACTTTAAATAAGTTATTCCTTTCAAAGCACATTGTAAATTTTGTTTTGACCTGTTATATTTCTTTCTTTAATCTTCCTTTTTAGCTCTAAAACTGTATTTTAAAGTTTTATTGCCAAGTAAGTTATAATTTGGGTACAGAGAACTCACTTCTCTATGGAATATACCTTATTTAAATTTTTTTTAATTCAGTTTTTTTAAATTTAAAAAAAAAAAACCAACCAGTTCACCCATTTCTCCTGTCCTCGACTTCTGGCAAACACAAAGTTGTTCTCTGTATCTAAGACCTTGGGTTGTTTTTGTTTGTTTTTTAGATTCCACATATAAGAGAAATTCTTAAGTATTTGTCTTTGACTAATTTCAGTTAGCATAATGCCCCTAAAGTGCATCTGTGTTGTTGCAAATGGCAAGATTTCATTTTCTTTTATGAGTGAATAATACTCTTGTGTGTGTGTGTGTTTGTGTGTGTGCCACATCTCTTTCCGTTCATCCACTGATGGATACTTATTTTGTTTCCATATTTTGGCTATTATAAATAATGCTGCAGTGACATGTGGGTGCATATGTTTTTTCATGTTAATGTTCTAATTTTTTTTGGATAAATACCCAGAAGTGGAATTGCTGGATCATATGGTAGTTCTGTTTTTAATTTTTGAGGAACTTTTGTACTGTTTTCCAATGTCTGCACCAATTTACATTCCTACCAACAGTGTAGAAGGATTGCCTTTTCTCCACGTCCTTACCAACACTTGTTGTTTCTAATCTTTTTGATAATAGCCATTCCAACAGGTGTGAGGTGATGTCTCATTGTACTTTAGATTTGCATTTCCCTATTAATGATTAGAGCATCTTTTCATGTACCTGTTGACCATCTGTGTGTCTTCTTTGGAGAAATATATATTCATATCTTCTGCCCATTTTTAAATCAGGTTTTGTTTTGTTTCAGCTGTTGAGTTGCATGAGTTTTTATGTATTTTGGATGTTAGCCTCACATAATTTCAGAGTATTTTCTTTCATTCAGTAGGTTGCCTTTTCATTCTGTTGATGGTTTCTTTTGCTGGCAGAAGCTTTTTAGTTTGATGTAGTCCCACTTGTTTGTTTTTGCTTTTGTTGCTTTTGCTTTTGGTGTCAGATTCAAAAAAATCACCAAGACCTGTGTTAAGGAGTTTACCACCTATGTTTTCTTCTAGGAGTTTTATGGTTTTAGGTCTAACATTCGAGTCTTTAATCCATTCTAAGTTAATTTTTGTGTATGATGTAAGATAGTGGTCCAGTTTCATTCTCTTGCATATGGCTATCTTATTTTCTAAATACCATTCATTGAAGAGACTGTTCTTTCCCCATTGTATACTCTTGGCTCCTTTGTTATAAATTAATTGGCCATATATGTGTGGGTGGGCTTATTTTTGGCCTGTCTATTCTGTTCCATTGATCTATGTGTTTGTTTACAATGGCCATATTGTTTTAATTACCATAGCTTTATAATACAGCTTGAAATCAGGGAACATGGTGCCTTCAGCTTTGTTCTTTTTCAAGATTGCTTTGGCTATTTGGTGTCTTTTATGGTTCCATACAGATTTTAAGATTGTTCTATTTCTTTGATAAATGCCACTGGAATTTTGATAGAGATTGCATTGAATTTGTATTGCTTTGGGTAGAATGGGCATTTTAACAATATTAATTTTTCCAGTTGTGGGCATGGGATAGCTTTCCATGTATTTCTGTCATCTTCAGTTTTTTTTCATTAATATCTTATAGTCTTCAATATTCAGGTTGGGTTTTTTGTTTTGTTTTGTTTTGTTTTTTTACCACCTTGGTTAAATTAGTTTTAGGTATTTTATTCTTTTTGACACAGTTGTAAATGGGTTTCCTTAATTTCTCTTTCTTATAGTTCATTATTAGTATATAGAAATGTAACCAAATTTCGTGTATTGATTTTTCCTGAATTTATTAGTTTAGCAGTTTTTTGATGACATCTTTAAGGTTTTTTGCATCTGTGTTCATCAGGGAAATTGGCCTGTAATTTTCTTGTGCATTTAGTAATTTATTCAAATTATTGACAATAATGGCATCCCTAACCATTATTATATTGCTGTCTTATTTCTCCCTTTAGGTCTGTTAATATTTCCTTTATATATTTAGGTTTTATATTTTTATATATTTTTATTTCCTTTATGTATTTAGGTTGGGTGCATAAGTGTTTACAAATGTTCTATCTTCTCATTGGATTGACCCTTTTATCATTTTGTAGCACCCTTCTTTGTTATCACAGTCTTTGTTTTAAAGTCTATTTTGTCTGATGTAAGTATATATACTCCAGCTTTGGTTTCCATTTGCATGGAAAATCCCTTGTTCATCCTTTTTTTCCAGTCTGTGTCCATACATCTAAAGTGAATCTCTTATAGGTAACATATAGGTGAGTCTTGTTTTTTTTTTAATCCATTCACCCACTCTGTGTATTTTGATTGGAACATTTAGTCCATTTACATTTAAAGTAATTATTGAGAGGTATGTGCTTATTGCCATTTTATTACTTGTTTTCTGGCAGTTTTGTAGTTCCTCTCTGTTCCTTTCTTTCATTGTTCTCTTCCTTTGTGGTTTGATGGTATGCTTATATTCTTTTCTCTTTATCTTTTGTGTATTTAGTATAGGTTTTTGCTTTGTTTTGCAACCATGAGGCTTGCATATAACAACTTCTGTTACACTCTATTTTAAGTTGATAACAGCTTAAGTTTTATCCCATTGTAAAGCTCAAGATTATTACTCTTCCTGCCCACACTTTGTTTTTGATGTCATATTTTACATCTTTTTTATTTTCCGTATTCCATAACCAAATATTATAGTTTTAGGTATTTTTATTACTTTTGTCTTTTAACCTTCTTAATAGCTTTTGAAGTAATTAATCCACTACCTTTACTGTATGTTTACCTTTCCAGTGAGATGTGTTCTTTCATATGTGTTCTTGTTATTAATTAGTACCCTTTCTTTTCAGTGTAAAGAGGTCTTTTTAACATTTCTTGTAAAGCTAATTTAGTGGTGATAAACTTCTTCAGCTTTTGCTTGTCTGGAAGATTTTTTATTTCCTCTTCACTTATGAATAATAATTTTGCTGTGTAGAGTGTTCTTGGTTGAAAGGTTTTTTCTTTCAGCACTTTGAATATATGGTGTCACTCTCACCTGGCCTGTGCAGTTTCTGCTGAAAGGTCTGCTGATAGCCTTGTTGGGCTTCCTTAGTTGTAAGTTGTTTTTCTCTTGCCACTTTTAATATTCTCTCCTGTCTTTAATTTTTAACATTTTAATTACAGTGTGTCTTGGTGTGGGTGTCTTTGGGTTCCTCTTTTTGGGGACTCTGAGCTTCCTGGATCTGGATGTCTGTTTCCTTCCCCGGGTTAGGAAGTTTTCAACCATTATTTCTTCCAATAAGATTTCTCCCCCTTTCCCTTCTTCTGGGAGCCCTATGATGCAAACGTTAGTCCATTTAATGTTTTCCAGTAAGTCCTTTAAGCTATCCTCACATTTTTCCATTCCTTTTTTTCTTTTTGCTGTTCTGATTTGGGTGGGTTTTATTGCCTTGTCCTGAAGTTGATTGAGTCTTTCTTTTTTTTTTCGTCTAGTCTGTTGTTGAACCCCTCTGGGGCATTTTTGGTTGGTTATTGTATTCTGTGACTTCTGTTAAGTATCTTCTTACATCTTCCATCTTTTTGTTGAAGTTCTCATTGTGCATTTTTTTCTTCCCAGTTTGGTGATCATCTTTTTTTCCTAAATTTAAATGCAGTTTTTTTAATCTGAGTATAGTTGACACAGAGTGTTACATTAGTTTCAGGTATATAACTTACTGATTTGACAGCTTTACACATTGTGCTCTGCTCACCACAAGTGTAACTACCATCTGACCTATTATGTAGCTATTACAATATCAGTGATGTATTCCTTCTGCTCTGCTTTTTATTCCTGTAAGTTACTTGTTCCATAACTGGAGACCTATATATCTCCTGCTTCTTTGCCCAACCACCCACTCTCCTCCCCTCTGGCAGCCATCAGTTTGCTCTCTGTATGTATAGTTCTGATTTTGATTTTTGTCTGTTTTTATACTTATGAGTGGAATCATATGGTATT
The DNA here is from genome assembly GCF_002007445.2 of Ailuropoda melanoleuca. Classification (NCBI taxonomy): domain Eukaryota; kingdom Metazoa; phylum Chordata; class Mammalia; order Carnivora; family Ursidae; genus Ailuropoda; species Ailuropoda melanoleuca. The sequence goes on along the minus strand of NC_048226.1, from coordinate 20,868,785 downwards.
TGTCTTTCTCAGTCTGACTTATTTAGCATAATACCCTCTAGGTCCATTCATGTTGTCTCAAATGGCATGATCTCATCCTTTTTATGGCTGTGTAATATTCCATTGTGTTTATATACCACATTTTCCTTATCTGTTTGTCTATTAATGGATACTTATGTTGCTTCCATGTCTTAACTATTGTAAATAATGCTGTGATAAACCTAGGGGTACATTTATCTTTTTGAGTTAGTGCTTTCGTTTTTCGGTGAGCACCTTTACCACCATTACTTTGAACTCTTTATCAGGTGAATTACTTATCTCTGTTTAAGTTTTTTTCCTCTGAGGTTTCATCTTTTCTATCATTTGGAACTTATTCCTCTGTTTCTTCACTTTGCTTGACTCTCTGTGTTTGTTTCTGCAGAGTAGATTAAAAAACTACCTCTCCCAGTCTTGAAGGAGGGGCCCTGTGTAGGAGATGAACCTTATGGTTCAGCCCTCCCCCAGCTTTTTATTATCTCTCAAACCATCCTGTTTGTCCAATCAGCCTATTAGATTTTTAATAGTTCCCAGTAGTTTGGGATGTGCCAAACCAGTCATTGTTCCAGAGGGGAGGATCTCAGCACCTAGATTCTGGCTGACTGGATGCCAAACCCTCAGGCATCAACTTTTTAAGGTATGCAAATATATATAGTCTTGGGGGACCACAAGCATAAGCCCTACTGGCCACAAAAGCCAGGAGAGCTGGAGATGTCCCTTAAGTAGCAGTTACAGAAATCAGTGCTCCAGAAAAGTGTATAAGCTCTTTTCTGGGTGACCCTGGTAGGCTGGTGAAAGGCAAAGGGAGAACATCAAGATGGCCTCCACAGCCCACTTTCTTTGACAGCAGTTCTCTAGACCACTAAATGTATGCCACACCTGAAGCCTGCTCTAGCATAAGCAGAGAGGCCTCCTTCAGAAAGACTGGGGAGGGGGGTGGGGGTGGTGCCTGTCTCCTGTCTGCATACCACCCTAGGGGTGGTTGCCTGCCAAGAACCATCTTTCTCATTGCCACAGTGTCATGGGATCCAGAATGCAAACCCTCCTGGCCACTAGAAGCCAGATGATCAGCGGGTGTCCCCTGGGCAGCAGCTGCAAAAACTAGGACTCCAGACATAAAAGCCAGGACACCAGAGGCACATAAAGTGTCCCTCCGGGAGACCCTGATGCCCTGAAGTTCTGCAGAGCATGAGCACAAAGATAGCACATACCCTCCGAGGTCTCTGCAGTGGATTACAGTAGACCCTAGATGTGTGTGTCATTAGAAACTTGCCTTTCAGGCTGCAGTTGTGATGATTAGCTAATGGTCCTTCTTCACAGAAAGACTGTGCTCCTGGGTCTGTTGCCTCTTACTGTACCCTGGGGGTGATAGCTGTTTAAGAACTCTTTCTCTGTTGGTTACAGTCCTGTGGGACCTATAAGTGTACATCTCCTACCAAAGCCACATGATGTAGAGATGTCCCCTGGCAGCAGTCCCAAAAATCAGAGCTCCAGGCAGATGTATGAGCTCCTTTCTGGGTCTCAAGATTATTATATCCCATGGGACAAAGAACACAAGCTCCCCTGGCCTCCAGAGCCAGGCAGTCAAGAGGTGCTCCCTAGTTGGAAGCCACAAAAATCAGGGTACCAGATGTATGTAAAAGCTCCCTTCTGAGAGAGATTGGTGCTCTGAGCACAGCAGAGAGTGTGTTAATGTGGTGCCCACTAGTCTCTGTCCCCAGAGAGTGTACAGGGTCCTACATAATATGTTAAATAAGGCACCTGCCCTTCAGGCCAATGCTTTAATATAAGCAGGTGAGCCTCCTTCACCTTACGTCTGGGCACCACTGCTGTCTCTGACCTGGACCCCCGTGTGTATGAGTCCAAGTCTCTCAGCCTTTTAAGAGCAGTTTCTCAGATCTCTAGGGTCTTACAGGTCTTGGGACACAAGCCTCATTGGTTTTCAAAGTTCCATGTTTTGGGGGCTTGTCTCTCAAGGTGTGTGTTAAAACTTGGGATGCCTGATGTAGCATTTGAACCCTTCACTCCTCAGGGAGAGCCTCTGGGTTTTGAGTTCCATCCTGGTTGTGGGTCACCATGCAGAGATGGAGTTTATAGTGAGATTATGTCCCAGCCTCTCCTACCTGCTTGCATATGGTTTAGTTCTCATTTACCCAGTCCACGCGTAGCCATCGCTCAGCTAGACTTTAGGGTTTGGTTTTGTTTTTTTTTTTTAAGAGGAACTTGTCCATATGTAGCTATAGACTCAGTATGTCCACAAGAGGAGATGATTTCAGGGTCTTCCTAGCTCACCATCCTGAACCCTATTTACCAATAATAGATTGTATTATTAATTTTGAGGTTAAACCCAAACTCTGTTTCTCATCCCTTAGTGAAGGAATTAAAGACATTGGTTTGGGATGTAAAGTCACATATTGTTAAAACACAAATATTCCATCAAGTAGTACTCTGAAGAAGAGAGTGTAGTTTATTTCTTCTCCAGAATGCCTTTCAATAAAAGATTATGAGAGGCAGTATCGCCTAGTACTCAAGAATGCAGGCTCGGTTTTAGCCTTTCTGGTTGAACCACCTCAGACCCCTCAACTCTTCGTGCCTCAGTTGCTATATCTTACAAATGGTGGGCAGTGCCTCACTGTCAGTGCTGCTGTTGTGAGGATGAAAGCGCTCCTGGCACCTGGTGAGCCTCTGGAGTTCATTCTTGGTCTCGTTGTCATGAAGTAGTCCTTGTAGGCCACACAGTGACTGTAGATATTTTGTGGTATAGCTGTAGCTCACACAATCTTTTTCTTTTTGAAAAGGAGAAATTGTCGTAAATGAAGTCAATTTTGTGAGAAAATGCATTGCAACGGACACAAGTCAGTACGATCTGTGGGGAAAGCTGATCTGCAGTAACTTCAAAATTTCCTTTATTACGGATGACCCGATGCCCTTACAGGTGTGTGTTGTTTGTGTGCTATTTAATTGTATCAAGGATTTGACTCTAAGCAGTACATACAATTACATAAAGCACAGATATGGAAAATTATAATGAAATCATTACATGATTAACAGTGTTGGGAATGTATTATATTAAAATTCAGAATAAAGTGTAAGGAGAATATTGAGACTCAAGGAGTAGAATTAGTGAGATGGTTGAATCACCTTGCTTTTTTATCTCCTGCGATTATTGCTTAGATATCCTTTCAATAATGGAGTTAGTATTTTCTTTCTTCTACATATTTTAAACTGCTGTTAAAAATGAAGCTGTCCTTATTTTTTTACTAGTCCTAAAGAGAAGAGCTTAATTATTTAGCAAATAATTGTATAAACACAGGACATTTTATAGATTTCATAGTTTGTTTTTTTTTAAGATTTTATTTATTTATTTGACAGACAGAAACAGCCAGTGAGAGAGAGAACACAAGCAGGGGGAGTGGGAGTGGAAGAAGCAGGCTCCTAGAGGAGGAGCCTGATGTGGGGCTCGATCCCAGAATGCCCGGGATCACGCCCTGAGCCGAAGGCAGACGCTTAACGACTGCGCCACCCAGGAGCCCCAGATTTCATAGTATTTTTAACTAATTCCTTTTCTGAAACATCAAATTCTAGTTTGAAATTTCAAATTTATAGTACAGTTAGAATGAAGAAAAGTATTAATAAAATTTTTCTTTAATAACCCTCTTGCCATTTTATAGTCTCACTGGAAGACAGTAGTACCATTTAATTTTGGTTTTTAAAAGTTCAGGTATTCATTTGGTTAACTTAAAAATTCTGGACTTTTCCTTGGCTGTTCTATTTTGGCTTGTAATGTGTTATATACTTTCATCCCTTAGACTTTTATTTATAATAGGAATTGTTCTCTAATCAAATATTTGGATATTAATGTAAACTTTTGACTGAAGTGTCTGACTTGGGATATTTCATACAGTCATTCATTAGTTTACCAAAATATTTACTTTATATTTGTGCGTTTATTGCAAACCATTGTAGGTATATTTAGACTAAAGGCATTTACAGATACCTAGTGTGTAGACACACTGACTTATTTGGCTGTAGGCTTGGGTTTTTCCCCTTTGTTTTTAACTTCATTATTATCTGTGGCTGCAGACTTCACTGTAAATGAAATGCGTGTACTTAAAATAGCTCACATTCCATACCACTGATAGGGGAAATAAACCAGTGCTATACTGACAGCAGGTAAATTGCGTCAGCTATGTTCTCAGTTTAAAAATGGGTATAAAGTGTTTGTTGATGGGTTAAAAAAAGAAAGAGCTATAGTTTGCCTGAAGATTTTTATTTCTAGTAGAATTTCTGCTCTACTTTCTAAAGAGTGATTTTCTAAAGTCTCCTTTGTAAAATCAAGCCATGATTTTACCCATTAAAATCTGATGACTTAAGAGTCTGTCTTTATTATTTAATGACGGTTTAACCAGAACTAGATGTGCAAATGGTTGCCTATGAAGTGATTGATAATATTACATTTGTTGGATGTTATGGTATTATCGTATACAGTTTAACCTTATTTCATATTTAAAAGTACGGAGAGAAAGGTGGGGAGAGTGTGAACACAGCATGTTTCTTTTTCCTTTTCATGACTGAAGTGTGTTCTAAGATACTCCCTCCTTAGAACTGTCATAGTTCTGCAGACAAAAGTTTTTTGTTCTTTTTAGAGATAGTCATCATAGCTTCTTATCACGTGTAGAAGTAAGGCTGTTACTACCATTTGAGGTTGTTGGAGAAAAACTTAACATGAACATACTTTTTATTTCAGAAGTTCCATTACAGAAACCTTCTTCTTGGGGAGCATGATGTCCCTTTAACATGTATTGAGCAAATTGTCACAGGTATGTAGTATTCCTTACTAAGTCCATAAAAGCTAATTCTCAGGAAATACTGCTTGAAGCATCACACCTCTCAAATATTTGGGTTGGAATTTTATTTCTGTAGGTTTATGTTTTCCCCCTATTTTTTGAGTCCCAAGAATATTAATGAAAGAGAAGTCAATAAATTATTTTTTTAAACATTTATTTGTTTTAAGAGAGAGGGAGAGCAAGCTCGAGCAGGGGGAGGGGAAGAGGGAGAGGGAGAGAGAGAATCTCAAACAGAATCCCCGTTGAGTGCAGAGCCTGATGCCAGGTTCAGTCCCATGACCCTGAGATCATGACCAGAGCTGAAATTAAGAGTCGGACGCTCAACCAACTGAGCCACCCAGGTACCCCGAAGTCAATAAATTATTTTCAAATAGAAATATAGCATATTTAGCTTTTTATGCTTTCTAAATATTTTCCTCTGTTTTTTTTTTTTTAAAGATTTTATTTATTTATTTGACAGAGATAGAGACAGCCAGCAAGAGAGGGAACACTGGCAGGGGGAGTGGGAGAGGAAGAAGCAGGCTTCCAGCGGAGGAGCCTGTGTGGGGCTTGATCCCAGAGTCCCGGGATTACGCCCTGAGCTGAAGGCAGACGCTTAACTACTGACCCACCCAGGCACCCCTGTTTTCCTCTTTTTAATTAAAATTTTAAGCATTAAATGTGTCTAGATGATGGTGGTTTTGTACAAAGATCATTTAAAATATAGTCAAAAGCAAAGTTAAAACTGATTCCCTTTCTAAGTTCCATAAATTGTAGACCAATATGGAAGATTACAGAGAATCAGTTTTAAGTAGTGGGTAACCTTCTAATTATTTTCAGTAATAATTTGTTAAAGTATACTAAAGAGTAACAAAAAAGAATTTTTACACATTTTTTCTTTACTTTTTCATTTTTAGTAAATGACCACAAGAGGAAGCAGAAAGTCCTAGGTCCCAACCAGAAACTGAAATTTAATCCAACAGAGTTAATTATTTACTGTAAAGATTTCAGAATTGTCAGATTTCGCTTTGATGAATCAGGTCCTGAAAGTGCCAAAAAGGTAATACTATTAAGCTTTATCACATTTTGGGTTTCGTACTGTATTACCAATAACAGTTCTATATGGAAGTTCTCTTTTCTCAGTTGCTCAGATTTTTTTTTTTTTAGGGGAAGTCATCAGATATCTCCGTAGGTAAAGTTAAAGTGAGGAATGTTAATAGAACTATTTCCTTGGACTAATTTATGGCTGCTTTAAAGTATTCTGTATAGGTTTTTTTATTTTTTGGGTTTTTTTTTAATCAGCTCCTACAATACTAGAAACTGTGATGTGGAAATTAGTATATCTTTTGAATTTAGACCATGACCAGCTGGTTTCTTTCTCGATTAGAACTTTAGAAAATACCTCAGAACATCATCAACAGATTAAAAGCTAGACTTAAGTTACATAAGGGTTAGGTAAAGGTACAGTTACGGGAGAGGGCTAATAATGACTAGTGCTTTAAAGAAATCTTAGTGAATTAATTTGAGTGCTATTGCACAGGAACAGCTAAAAGCTAGGGACTTTTTAATTGGCTTTGTTTTTCTCCTGCCTTCCGGGGAATGTTTATTGCCTGCTGATGGATTAAGATTCAGGGGCAGAATTCCCACTTCCTTGATCCCACATTTTGGCTTTGGCAGAGGAGTGAAGCTGGTGGACCTGACACTCTACTGGGCTAATCTATGATGCAGTGAATGGAGAGAACACTTCCCAGGAAGAGTCTGCTCCCACACATTGGGAATAAAGGAACGGTTTCTTAGTGAAGTGGAACCTTCTCTCAGAAATGAGTCAGCTTTTGCACCACCCCTCAATGCACCGGTGCATTTGGTTTTCTTGGTTAGTAGACATATTGCAGTGAATTTTCTGTTGATATCAAAATGAGGTTGCCAGAAAATTCTTAAGGCAGGTGTTTTCATACAATTTGGTGAGGACATTGTAGATTTATTTTTAAAACTTAGAATCAACAGTTTCTTCACAGGAAGGCAAATATAAGATAACTATCTGAACATGCTGGACCTCTAGGACTAGATTATCTAGCAGAGTGATGGCAGGTTCTATGGCTGAGCGTTTTCAGGTGGAGTCTGAAACCATCTTTCGGCATGCTACGTTATCGAAAATTCAGCTAGGTAGCCGTAACTAATTGGTTCACATTTTGTAGGCCCCTTTGATCTGTTCAGTTCTGCAGTTTATGATTTTGGCATTTTACTAACTTGAGATGCCTACTCTTATATAGAAAGACTTTAAGACTGATTAGGTAGTAGGCTATATAAAAACATTTTAGCTGAGTTACTTTCTTGAGCTTAAATATATAATTGTAATTAGTCAAACCATCAAGAATCTACATATGAAAATCTTAATTTCAGGATGTATAGCATTTCAAAAATAGGGACACCATAGAACTTAAGAGATTTAGTAGGACAGGATTTTTTTTTAAGTAAGAAACTGATACAGTGGCCCAATACACTTTCAGAAAGTTTCCCTCTCTCCCACTCTCAGCTGTATTTTTCAGATGATTCTGTTTCAGTAATTGGAATTCATACTTACTTGGCTTCATTCTTGAGCCTTCTAATAAACACCTGCTGGTCCTTTTTAATGTGTGAGGCAGTGTGCTTAGTTGAGAAGATAGAGCATGACAAATGAAAATTGAATAGTGGCTCAAAGTAGTGGCATAAAAGATGTTTTCACGTAAGTGATTAGTTGCCAAATGAATGAAACAATAAATGCTCTGGAAATTCAGGATATCCCTTGTCTGTTGTGCTGCTGGTAAGTGGTGAAGGGGGCCACACTGAACTGTCTGCATGAAACAGCCTAGTCCAGCTATTTATGCCCTTACCCAAGACTTGTGGCACAAATTCTTTCCCCTCTGTCTTAAAATATTAAAAGCATGTAACCTCAGGCCTGAAAGAAATGCTCTTTTTGTCTTTTGTACAGTCATGTTGTGGGGAGGGGCAGGTACAGGAAAGAAAATTAGAGGCAATAAGAATATAAATAGAGAATTTTTCCCCTGATTTACGTTTCGAACACAGAGGTTAGGGCATGTGTGCTGCCAAAGCTTGCTGGCTTCGTGAGTTAAAAACAAGAATTCTAGCATATTCTTTTATTTCAAGTGAAAGTTTTCATCTAAAATTAGGTAACAGTTGGGAAGTTACAGCTTGATTTTACCTCCCGGAAATTTTGAATGCTAAATTTTCTCTGGAAATGCTCTGATTTTATAAGTTGTTTTAAAATGACCAAATGCACATTTGGAGTTCGCTGGTGGGTCAGCCACTGATTAGCTTTGAAATACCAAAAGCATTTATATTTCTATCTGAAATATGAAATCTCGAAATGCTTAATTGGTTCACATTTTGTTAAAAATTACTCTGTAACCTTCTGGTAGGCTAGTTGGTGTTGCCTAAATTGTGTTATGACAAAATTAGATGACACTGTGCTCCTGCATCCATTAGCATTCGTCCTCCTCATCCTTGGTCTGTCACAAGTAAATAAGCATGTTTGGGACAGATCGATATTGCAGAATTGGATGTCTAGCCTCAAAGCAACTTGGAGCCACCCTTTCCTTTTGAAGAACCTCTGTTCAGAACTGAGGAGCAAAAAAAAAAAAAAAAAAAGGTTTTTAATGATTTACCACTTATAAAATATGTATGTGTGTGTACATATATATATATAAAGATGGTAAGTGAAATGTATGCCCTTTGTTTCTACTTTATTCTCAAGATGAGTTGGTTGTGAACCACTTGTCAGGCATACTTTCTAAAAGTAAAAATTCAGCCCATCTATTTGAAGAATAAGTTGGCTTTCCTGGACTTTTTTTTTTTTTTTTTTTTTTTTTTGCCTTGAATCTGAGACTTAACTCTTTGATGGCTTTCAGACTACAAAATATAGGAAACCAGTTTTGTTTGCCCGTGTTCTAGAACTTGATGAGGTTTGAGCTTCTCCACTGCTGCGCCCCCAGCTGGTCTTAGAGGAGGAACCAACTGTGGGCACTTCTGGCTTCTGTCCACAAAATTGTTCTTAGTCCAAAAATAACTTCAGAAGTAGTTTACTTTTTTCCAATGAAATATTTATCATAATTTAATGTCTTTAATACCAAGATATTCTTTGTTCCCTATGACAGCCAGGGCAGATGAACTATTTTCAGAAGCAGTTTTTAAAGATACAGAGTTTTTCTAAAAATTTTTAATGCTTATGGAGTACATTGCAAAATTAGAATAATTTTACATGAAAATGAGACCTACTTTTTTAAGTATTTCAAGCTCTTAGTGATAGAAGCTAGGAATGTGGACATATGCTTTTTAAAGAGCGTGTATGGGAGAAGCTTGAGGGAGAAGATTCTTGGCTTTATTTCTCTTCTCAAAATGTCCTACATAACAGCATGAATGTAACCCAGGTAGCACAAGTGGTATGTGCCTTTATCTGGGTCCCCAAAGATGCCCCTTACTTAGGTTACACAGAAATAAGTTATACACACGTGTAATTACACTACTCAGTACCAGCTTTAGTTCAAGTTGTGCCCCCTCTCCCCCCCCCATCCGCCATTATGCATGTGATTAAACTGTTTTGGTTTCACAAGATAGTTTACAGTCTTCTTGCAATGGAGATGCTATTAGACATACTCATTTGTTTCCTAACCTTTATAAATATGATGTGCTATTCTAAAGGGCTTTTTAGAAATGGGCTACGTTGGGTTTGCCTAGTTGGGTTTGCTTTGTTTTTTTGCTTTGTGACCATAAACAACATACTCCATAATGATCTGTGAATTTCTTTTGTGTAAACAAGGCCTGTGGCTGCTTTCTAAATGTGTTAGACAACGTGATATGCTCGTTTCATTGGCTTAGAGCATTTTCCTTACTATGTTGGTAAATAATTTTGTCAACTAGTATTTTTAGCGCAGCTGCTTTTGTGCACAGAGCACCTTAAGGAAGCTACTGAGAAAAAGCAAAAATGCAGAAGTCTTCAGCTCTTCACTCAGCTCTGCACAGAGAGGTCTTTTATGGTCTCCTCTAAAGTATTAACCTACTCCCTTCTCTGCCTCACCATAACACTTCATATCCCTCCCCTGCTGGACTTCTTTTTCCTTTAGCACTTACAATGATCTCACATACTGTCGTTTTTCTTGTTTATCTTGTTTCATATCTGTCTTTCCCCCTAGAACATAAGCTTCACGAGGCTGGGGATCTGTGTCTTTGTTGCCCATTGCCACAGCCCCAGGGCTTTGGATGTGCTGGATGTGCAGGAAATACCTGTCGAATGAATGACAGAGGCAGCATCTACCCTTGAGGGATTGAATTAATGGTGGAAGTAAAAGAAGCCCTATGCCCTTTTCATCTACACTCAAAACTATGTCATGAAGGCTTTGAAATTCATTCAGCTATACAAGCACAGCTAACTGAAGAGACACTTTATATCAGAGCGGTTGTTTTTCAGAGAGAACAGAAGGGTTTCTGCAGTTAATACTGTGAAATCAGCGTGGTCTAGGAAGGCCTGTGAAGAGATTGGAGTTGAACAGAGCTGGTAGTTTCAGAGACAGCATGGTTGGCTGAGCAGTGGAGAAGGATTTCCCAGGCAGAGTGTGGCGGAGGAGGTGGCTGGGAGGCAGGCAGGCAGAGTGCAAGGGTGTTGTTCTCTGCAGGAGACCACTGTGGGAACATTGGGAAAGGAAGGGATGTCTGGTAGAGGAGAGCCAGCTTGGTGAAGAATCAAGAATGAGAAGATTTCTTTTATTAGGCAGGTATCTGGGAACTACAGCAGGTTATCTGGGGAACAAAGTTGTTGGTCAGAGTTCATCTTTAGAAGAGACTTCTTAGGCATTGTGAATTTTTTTTTTCCAGAATGTAGGGAAGTTCACAGAGATGCCGGGAGGTGAGTGTGGCTTAAGAATATGGCTGTGGTAGTTCAGAGAAATGGAACAAAAATGAAAGCTAACCTTGAGGAAGGTACAACAAAGCTTATAAACTACATATGGTGCCCAGAGGAATAGGAAGTGGCTGAGGACTTCATCAAGGTACCAATTCCAGTAGTTTCGCTGCTAGAAGCAGCTCTCAAGAAAGACTGTTGGACAGAGTAGAGATGGGAATGTAGATTACCGTCTCCTACTTGCGTAAATGGGACTGTTCTAGAAAGCTCTCCTTGTAGTCATCGAGAAAATTGAGATATTACATAAAAGTTTCAAGAACCTTTTGTTACTGTTTTTAGTCAAAACTAAAGCTAGTGATAAACTCTGTCCTCTTATTTGTACATATATTCTAATTCAGTAAGACAGGAAACATCTTGTAGAAGACTTTTAAAATATGTTTTAAACAAGAACTTGACACCTGTTAGTAGAATTTGCATCAACCCTCCCACACACCACTAATTGACATGGACTAACAATTAACTAAACTTTTCCTGCTTGCTCGCTGTGAAAAGTATATTGTTCTGGCTTAATGCTTTTCCTTCTACATGATATTTAATCTTTTTAAGATCTTCTCTTCTCTTCTTGCATATGTCTTAAATTTCTTCTTTCTGCTCCAATCATTTAAGAGTATTTTCTTCTGCAGTCCAGTCCAGGGCATTGTCAACGTAGAGCACTGTCCATCCTTCCTTCTCGCCAACAGCATTTGGGACTAATGTCAACCATATTTCTATGTATGGAGCTTCTGCAGAGGCCAGGCATGCATTAAGATTATTAATCCTCAGCATAGCCATAGATATTATCTTCATTTTACAGTTGCACAAACCGAGGCTCAGAGAGATGAACTGATTTCATACCATTTGCGTGACAAGTGTTTGTAGACCCTAGGATTCAAGCCCTGATCTGTTTGATTGAGAAGCCCACACTTTCTCTACCCTATACATAGTCTCAAACCAATTTCTTAAACACAGTTGTTCTGTTTTGTTTTGTTTTGTTGATGTACCTCTTTGAGCCACCCTGTACTTTTGGGTTTCTTGCTAATTTTCATTTTTTGTGATTGTAGCTTTTTTATTAAGTCTAGATTGTTTTCAATCCATCAGGTATGAACATTAGAATTTCATACCTTACATTAAGCCTTACAGATTGCTGGTATTAAGTCATTATAGTCCACCAGAAATGAAACTTTTTAAATCCTTTCTTTCGGAGTGTATATTTGTGTGTGTGTGTGTGTGTGTGTGTGTGTGTGTGTGTGTGTGTGTGTGTATGTATATATGTATATATCACTGCCTTTTTGGAGAATGCTTCTTTAGGTTTCAGGTTTCTTTTTTTGAATAAAATTACTTTCCTGTTAAAATTCAACTCCGCAAACACTTACTAAATTCTTACCATGTACTCCCTAGAGATGATAAACAGTGTCCTGGGGGCACAACAATGAATGAGATACCTGGCCTTAAGGAGCTCTTTCACATTCTAGGTTCAACAGAAAAAAACATGTAAATAAGTACCTATAATCACTGGCCCACCCAGGATGATGCTCCCCGTAATCAAGGCCTTATTGTACATTTCATTTAAATAAGTGTGTTCAAATCAAATTCTAAATGTAGAATTTTTCCTAGGTATGCCTTGCAATAGCTCATTATTCCCAGCCAACAGACCTCCAGCTACTCTTTGCATTTGAATATGTTGGGAAAAAATACCACAATTCAGGTAAATATGAAAATATTAAATATTGTGACTAACTTTACATTGTATAAGTTTTATTATGTTTATCAGAGGCTTCCAAGTACATGAGCTTTAATGATTGTAGAATTATTAGCTTCATAACTGCTAGAGAAGAAACCTCTATATACTAAAAGAGACAATATTTGTTAGATGATTTCTTAGAAAGTGACCAGGAACAACCTGTAAGCAGCTATAAACATAGGCTCATAAGAATCATGTCAGGTCTTTTACCTACAGTCCCTGGCTTGTATTTTATGGTGAAGAAAGATCCCCCTCCTCCCTACTTTTAATTGACAGCTTGAGTTGAAATAATCTCATCTTTTAAGAAGACTGACAGAAAATTAAAAGATATTTGAAATGCATGATCTTTTCTGACATGGTGTGATTTCATGCAAAAGCTAAAGTGGTTAAACTTTTTAGTGGAGAGATCATCATTGAGATCCTCAAAATACTGACTTTATATTTCTTAATAAGATTGAGGAAAGAAAGAGGAGCATTTGTCCAGAGGACAAGTATATTCTAGGCAGTTTTTGTAAAACTAAAATAGTACTGTTCATATACTGAATATGTAATTACTCAGTGATGACATCACCAAGGAAATTCCAGATGATCCTGTAATTCTGTACCTTTCTTATATGCAAATGTAATTTTAATCAGCCATTTAAAAAATCTCATAAAAGGATAGAGGAAAAACAAAGGGGTCAATCTCATATTAGTCTCTTGTGGATTAGGGACCACACATCAACTCAACCTACTAAGGCACGTGTTCTCCCACTATTAAGGAAGAAAATTAAATCAGTTAAGTATTTACAATGAAAGATCAGTTCATCCCAACATAGTCTGGACGGGGATCTTACAAATTATTAATTGTACTGGACTTTCATTTTATGATCTCGAAACATACTGTAGTAATTTAATCTATGTAATAAAAGCATATTTGAGTATCACTATATTGTAAATACATTAAGACGTAGGAACAATACAGAGTATCTGCAGATGCATATGGTATAAGTATATTTTCACTACTTTAAAAGATATTTGTAAACACCATAGAGATGGTATATGAAAGTCACGCTTTGCAGAAGGAGTAGCTTTTATCATACGGTGCTGTATTTCTAGAAATTGGATGACAAAGTATTTCTAATTTAATTAGAAATTTGATAAGAAATATCAAAATGTAACCAATTGTAACTTAGGCTTGAGCAAAATAATTAATTTTTAAAGTTTATTTCTTAATATAAATTGCAAAATTCACTAATTGTCTAAACAAAAGTATTTAGATCCTGCACTACTCATTAGGTGAATATTTCTTTGGAGCATCGTCAAGCTACAGACCATGATCATCAAGGTTATTTTCAATAAGATCCTCACCTACACCTGCAAGGGAGTAGCTGAAATGAAAGTTTCAAAAGAGGTCCAAGAGGTGTAAGAGTCTTTGATTCCCACTTAAGTTTATGGTGCAGATCAATTCTTGATGCTATTTTTTTTTCTAGTAGAAAAGATTCCGTCCAGGATATAGATCCATGATTTCCGCAGTAATGTAATGATCCTGAGCTCAGCATATGCAGTAAATTTCATTACGCGTGGGAACCTGATGCCTGCTCCAGTTACTTTGCAGTTTTCTTCATCCGTTCCTTGTGGGCATCTCTGGGTTAATAATACTTTAAATAGTTATTCTACCCATAGCTCTTCTACTGCCGGGTTTTCTTATTTTTATCAACCAGTTCTGTATGTCTTCTTATATATAGCTTGTTGATAAAATTTGATAATTAATACTTAAAATATTCAGGAACACTTTATTACATCCTTCAGTCACCTCCTGCTTTGATAGGTACTTCATAAACATAACACTTGGCCAGAGTTTTGTTAAGATTCCTCATAGGGTAACACCCTTTAATATCCTTCCGTGCTGTTGCAGAAGCATAAACTGCATCCTTAAGATCAAAAGAAGCCTGAAATATCCACACACTGCAGTCAGAATTCATTAATTTGTGAGTGAAAGATGCCCAATAATCCACTCTTGAACTTCTGGATGCCACCTTGATTCATTGGCTGGATTAAAGAATAAAGAAGTCCTTTTTGCAGGCAGGTAGGTGACAAAGCTGTTTCCACGAATAAGATCTGAAGTTAGAGGATGTCCCCTGCAGTTGTCTAAGGAAAGAGTCTTTTAGGTGGCCTTAGGCACTCTAAGGTTTTCTTCCATGTTCAGCATCCCTTGAGTGAAAACACCATCCCTGCAGCACTCAGCAGTCATCCAAGTGCTTCCGTGAGGATCCCGAAGGAAAGGGACGATGCATTGAACCCCCAGGCTGGGAACCCCTCAGGAGGCGCTCGCACCCCTTCAGGAGGCGCTGGCACAAACAAGCACAGTGGTTCTGGTTTTTTTCTTTTTTAACTTGAAAGAAACCACAAGGACTTTGCTTTCATCACTCAGGTTATTATTGGGCAAATAATGTCACAAAAGTACAGATTGATCTTTGTGATAAAATTGATAAGATGTCAGATTATGTTTCCAGTCTGAAGAATTGAAAACCTTATGGAGTTGGGGTGCTTCAGTGGCTCAGTCAGTTAAGTGTCCAACTCTTGATTTTGACTCAGGTCATGATCTCAGCATGGTGAGATCGAGCCCCACATCAGGCTTTGCCCTGGGCGTGGAGCCTCCTCAAGATTCTCTCTCTCCCTCTTCCATTGCCCCCCCCCACCTAAAAAAAGAAAGAAAGAAAGAAAACCTCATGAAGTTATCTGCAGCCTCAATGTTAGTAGCTCTACTCCATGGCAGACATTGAGCTTGCAAATGTTGTGATGTAATCTCAAGTTGTCATGTAGTCTTACAGCAGAAAATGTACATTTTCAGTGTTTTATTTTGTAATTTTATCCTTTTTATTAACATAGGCCTTGATATTAGATTTTCCATTAAATGCTGGTTTGAAAACCACTTACAGAGTACGTAGTCCATTTGAAATTGTAAAAGAAGTTTGTTGCCTGTCAGTTCTAAGATTCTCAGTGTAGCTATACATGGTTGTGATTGACCCTTCTGTCTCTTGAATACTAGTGTTTCCCAACGAGCCTCCTGTATCAGAATCCCTGGAGGAACTTTTAGACATGCAGCCATTCCCAGCTCTGCCCCAGGCCCAGAGTCCAAACCTCCCAGTCAGAACCACTTCGTTGACTCACCCTGTCGAACTTAACATCACAGCTCTGTTTTTACCCTTGTCATCCTTTATGACTTCTGATTTCTGCAGTATCCTCAAAGCGATAGGCTTTCTTCTCGTATGTTGACCACTTTTATTGTCTTTGCTGTTGTTCTAAGTATAGATGGGGCTAGTTAAGTGGAAATTCTCTGATAATTTCAGCACAGCATGGGATTAGACTTCTGAACTGTATAACAGAAGATAAACAAGGTGGGGCACACCTAGGTGGCTCAGTCGGTTGAGCACATTCAGCTCTTGATTTCGGTTCAGGTCATGATCTCAGGGTCCTGGGATCAAGCCCTGCATCAGGCTCTGCGCTTGTTGGGAAGTCTGAGGATTCTCTCTCTCTCTCCCGCTCTGCCCTTCCTCCATCACCCCCTCCCCAGCTCATGCGCACATGTGTGCGTGCACTCTCTCTCATTCTGCTGTCAGATAAATCTTAAAAAAACAAGAAGAAGAAGAACAAGAAGAAGATAGCCAAGGTCAGGAGTGCTTACTATCTAGTTTTCACTTTTAGTTGGCTGAGGAGCTGTCCGAAAACCTCAGGTAACTCTCAGGGAAGCTGGATCTTCCAAAGATGACTGATTTTGCCAGTCTGTGGCGCACCCGTTAGTAATCCACTAGTAGAGCAGGCCATAGGCATCAGGCCTTTGGGACTTTCTAGAAGGCATTAGAATTTCCAGACTCTCTGATGCCAGATTAAGTATCTGCTACACATTCTCTAATAAGCTCTCACCGAAGAAGATGTAGAACGTATAACCTGGTCCTGATTGTTGAGAAATGGACAGGTTTTCAACAACCGAAATCTGTAAAGTAGTAAACAGTGCGGTAGTCTATAGTTTTTGTCACCCGGTGTTCAGAAAATTTATCTTTTCATGGTTAGATCTTGAGACTAAATCTTGCCAGAGAAACAGTCTTGTAGACTGTATGTTCTCAGCCTAGCTTACTAAAGACTGTAACTTCAAAACACTCAAAAGTATTCAGTTCTAGACTCCTAGCTGAGGGTATCCTGCCAGACTATTGATACAGCTCTTTAAAAATGGTGAATTGTGCTCTTTATACTTCTTTTTTGGTGGTAGCTGTCTCCTTGCGTGGCGAGGACCTCTGGTACAATGTTGGATAGTAATCAGGATAGCAGGCATCATTTCTGTTCTGGATTTTGATAAGGATGATGTTTACTGTGTGTTTCTGGTAATTACCCTTTGTCAAGTAAGGAATTTCCCTTTTATTCCCAATTTACTGAAGTTTGTTTTGTTAAATTACGAGTAGGTGTTGAACTTGAGCAGATATTTTTCTGCACTTTGAACTGATCAGATGGGTTTTTTTTTTCCCTTTAATTTAATCATATGAATTGCTTCTATTTTCTAATGTTGACTAGCTTTCTGTGGTTTTTGGTGTTGTGGAACACCATGTGTAAAGTGACGGTGGCCTGGACATCCCGTGAAGGTTCTGCATCCTGGAGAGATTACAGCTCTTGAGTTCTTCAGCACACTGTCCAGATGTAGCTACTCTGGAGAAGGCTCGGCGATGGAGCGGCACTCCAGGATATGTGCTTGCTTTAGCAGTTTAATATGAAACACGCTCTGCTGAAACCAGAACCACTGGGTGATTTTGATGCCACTTCAAGTATAAAATTCAGAACTCCTAGCGTGGTGCATAAGACCATTTCTAATCTAGAGCAGCGCCGTCCGGGGAGGGAAATGTCTCCTCTGCATCGTCTGCTATAGGAGCCGCTAGCCACATGCAGCTGTTGAGACCTGGAAATGGGCCTGGTACAAATGAGGACCTGCATTTTTTATTTTATTTTATTTTGTTCTCTTTCAGTTTAAATCGTGTGGCTAGTGGCTCCTGTTTTGGACAGCACAGACCAAGAGTCTTGGCCCCATCTCATTTTCCAGCCTCTCTTCTGCCATCCCTTGCATCCCTCATGCTCAGCTGCATTTCATGGCTGGATGTTATACAATTATGCCGTGTTTTTGGTGTTCTGCTCTGCCCAGCATGCCTACCTCCTTATCTCACCAGCCACCTGGCAATGTTTGGCTCATTCCTTAGGTCTCTGTTCAGGTGTGGTCAGGTCCTGAGGCCTCTCCTGACCCAGCCTCCGTCTCCAGTGAGCGCTAAGGGCATTCTTCTCTGGGCTCTCATTGCGCTTGTACTCCAGCTCACTGTGACTGGTGCTGAGCTTACCCTCCACCGTCTTGTTGGCGCTTTCAAGATACGGATAAAACCTTACTCATTTTTAAATTTCCAGGCCTTAGCACACGGGAGGGTCTCCAAAACTACCTGTCTTGCACCAGGTGTTAAGAAATGGTCCATAGAAGTGGGCATGGCGTGTTCATGGGATAATGAAGGGGTTTCCATGGCTATAGGGGAGATGGGGGTTAGGCAGTAATGAAAGGTCAGGTTGATTATCTAAGGGCTTTTTAAGCAAAACCATTTAGTTTTGCTTGAGGAAGTTGGAAAACGAGCATGAGGGAAAGTTTGGGACAAGGGTATAGCACCATGAAAGCATGATTTTGGGGAATTGTGTCCTGTAGCAGGCTGCAGTCTGGTTTGAGTGCCGCGGGACATCGTGTCGGGCGTGTGGGGCCGGAGACTTGCCACCACCATCACAGCCTGCACCGTGACACACGGTGAGACACCGGACCAGGAAAGATCATGCCGTCTGTCAGCCCAGATTACCAGGGTAGATCAGGCTGACTGCTGAGATGCCCTCTTTCCTTCCGCTCACTCCGCTGGCCTTCTTGAAGCTGTGGGCATCTCCCAGAGCACAGCAGTTCTCCTTGATGAGAGAGGGCTCCTTGCTAAGGAGATTCAAGTGTGGGCTCTCTGCTGAAATCCCCAGATGGGAGTGGCCCTCTGGTGGAGCACAAGGAACCCTTGTGAGCTTCTCAAAGGAAAATTGAGTAGATATAGGAGACCAAGAATTTTTTAATGAACCACAGAAAAGAGTAGGGCGTCAGTATTAGAAGGATGAAAGATTTGGTCGAAAACAGACATGATTGGATGCATTCGTTGTTCCAGGCAAAACTGTGGGGAAAATGAGCCATGATTTGAATTGACCCCACAGTTTAGGGCAGGGGGTTGAGGGAGGCTCATGAGTGGCTTCCCTGGAATGGTAGGGATAGAAGATCATTGAAAAGGAGAAAATCTGGGCAGCCGGTATTGTTCATTGTTTTGGGAAGACGGTCAGTAACGGGGAGGAGGGAGAATGTGTATAGCACAGTAGCTGGAGTGGTGCAGCTTGGTCAAATGAAGGTCTTCAAAATCAAGGTGACCTATTTGTGTTTGAAGGCGGAAGAAATAGAGCCAGTAGAAGGACAGAAAAACATTAACGGTACTGAAGGGGTCGAGAAAGTGCTGGATAAGGACGAGACAAAAGGAGTTCTGACAAGAGGGCTGCCTCTTTCTCAGGACCCTTGGGAGCAGTCGGAACATCTGAGGCAGACTTGAAAGACCCGTGGGGAGGAGACGTCCCATCCAAGTGTGTTCCTGACGGGAGGCGCCGAGAGAGGACAGGGCACATGGGACGAAATGTGACTGTTGAAACAAAATTAATAATATTGCTTTTCCTTTTAGCCAATAAAATTAATGGGATACCCTCAGGAGGCGGCAGTGGACCTGGTGGTGGTGGCGTCCAAAAAACTCCGCTCTTTGAGACGTACTCAGACTGGGACCGAGAAGTCAAGCGGACAGGTGCTTCCGGATGGAGAGTTTGTTCTATTAACGAGGGTTACATGATATCCACTTGGTAAGTCCAGTTTTAACAACCTTATTTATAGCTGTGAATGACTGCTTATGAATAATTGTCAAACTCTGTTCTCTGATAGCTTTCACGTTACGGTGAGTGGAATATTTTTTAATAATGCTTTCGTGAATATTTTAAAGATAAGGGAAGAAGAGAGGAAGGAGGATGTGTTGTGGTGCAGTGAGCCTGCCCACTAGGAATTGCTGTCCAGGCAGTGTCCTGCAGTCCGGGTGTCTGGGGATGGGAATGGTTAGAAGAGGGAGCTAAGGAGCTAAAGCTTCTTAGATTTGTGGATTTGGTTACGTTTTGTCTTGTGTGCCTTTTGTCCTTGCCCATAGAGAACAAAGGTGGATATGTTTTTCAGAAACTGAATACATCTTTGATTAAAAATCATTTTTTTTTTTAAGATTTTATTTTTATTTTTTTGACAGAGATAGAGACAGCCAGTGAGAGAGGGAACACAAGCAGGGGGAGTGGGAAAGGAAGAAGCAGGCTCACAGGAGGGGCCTGATNGGGCCTGATGTGGGGCTCGATCCCACAACGCCGGGATCACGCCCTGAGCCGAAGGCAGACGCTTAACCGCTGTGCCACCCAGGCGCCCCTAAAAATCATTTTGATTAAAAATCATTAGCCATCAGGGAAATTCAAATCAAAACCACACTGAGATACCACCTTACGCCAGTTAGAATGGCAAAGATAGACAAGGCAAGAAACAACAATTGTTGGAGAGGATGTGGAGAAAGGGGATCCCTCCTACATTGTTGGTGGGAATGCAAGTTGGTACAGCCACTCTGGAAAACAGTGTGGAGGTCCCTTAAAAAGTTAAAAATTGAACTACCCTATGACCCAGCCATTGCACTACTGGGTGTTTACCCCAAAGATACAGACGTAGTAAAGAGAAGGGCCATATGCACCCCAATGTTCATAGCTGCATTGTCCACAATAGCCAAATCATGGAAGGAGCCGAGATGCCCTTCAACAGATGACTGGATTAAGAAGCTGTGGTCCATATATACAATGGAATATTACTCAGCTATCAGAAAGAACGAATTCTCAACATTTGCTGCAACATGGACGGCACTGGAGGAGATAATGCTAAGTGAAATAAGTCAAGCAGAGAAAGACAATTATCATATGATTTCTCTCATCTATGGAACATAAGAACTAGGATGATCGGTAGGGGAAGAAAGGGATAAAGAAAAGGGGGGTAATCAGAAGGGGGAATGAAACATGAGAGACTATGGACTATGAGAAACAAACTGAAGACTTCAGAGGGGAGGGGGTGGGGGAATGGGATAGACTGGTGATGGGTAGTAAGGAGGGCACGTATTGCATGGTGGCACTGGGTGTTATACGCAACTAATGAAGCATCAAACTTTAAATCGGAATCTGGGGATGTACTGTATGGTGATTAACATAATATAATAAAATAAAATTTAAAAAAAATAAAAATAAAAATCACTTTGGAGACTATTTCAAACTCCTTTGGGTATTTTCGCCTGCTATATATATGTTTTGTGATAATTGACCACATGAAACATGTTTTAGGCAGAGATGTCTGGGGTCAGCCCTGTCTTCCACGGTAGATGCCATGTGGCCGCCAAGTAGGGTACACGTTAAATGGGGATGAATGTGTATATATGGGACCTGCAGAGCACCCTTGCCTGCCTAAAGCACAGGACTCTTAGGTTACGGTTTGCTTTGTCCTCTCCAGCCTTCCAGAATACTTTGTAGTGCCAAGTTCTTTAGCCGACCAAGATCTGAAGATCTTTTCCCATTCTTTTGTTGGAAGAAGAATGCCAGTAAGTGATGTCTATTGGATTTCATTCGCACCGATGTCTTTTTTTTTCTGCCCGGTTTAGTAAAGGCTCTGCTTCCCTCCTAGCTGTGGTGCTGGAGCCACTCGAATGGCAGTGCTCTTGTGCGAATGGCCCTCATAAAAGACGTGCTGCAGCAGAGGAAAATTGACCAGAGGTAATCAGGACGTGGCCACTGTTGCTTTAGACATTTTTAGTTGTGATGAATGAGTAGCTCCTAACTACTTGAAAATAGTTGGAAAACGGCATAGTTTTATTAATTAGTTAGCTCCATATATTCTCTACACGAATTACCATTTTGAAAAAAATAGTACATATATTAAAATTAACATTTAAGTTATACTAAATATAATTTAACTCTTTGGCTTGTAAGACACTGGAGGATCTTACGTTGCTGATGTCTTGTTATAACAGTGTCGCCTTTAACATACTTCCAAAGTTTAGGGATTTCCAGTTGAGATACTTCCAGATAAATCAGACTTTTCTATTAGTTCAGTGTGTCTTCGGTCTTAGAGTCACAGTAGCTTAGATGATGGTAAGCTGTCACAAACAAGTTTGGCGTCGTCTGCTGAAGTCACCAGTAATCCCCGTATCGTTAAAGCAGTAGGCATTCAGCAGTCGGCGGGCATCACTACTGGTCTGTCTGTCCCTAAAGTTCTCTGAGACCTAGGCTCCTGCCGTCCTGCTCGCCTGCAGCGCCTCTTCCTCACCGGCACTCTGTGCCTCCCGCAGCCCTGGCTCTTTGCAGACTACCTAGAACCTGTCTGACGCCACTGCTTTCTATTCTGTATTTCCTTCCTAAGGAAGTTCATCTGTGGCTGTGGCTTTAGTGACCATCAGATTTCTATCTCTAATGTGACATCTTCCATGGAAGTCTCCAAGGCACTTTAAACTCATGATGTCCAAACCCAGATTCCAGCACACGGGCACCACACCCTCTCCCGGCCTGCTCTCAGAAACCTAGGAGTCATCCTGGATATGTTCTCTTTCACTTCCTTCCCCACATTCAGTCCTTCATCAAATTCTGTCTCTTCACTTTCTTGAAATCTTATAAACCCGTGTGTGTCCACCGCTCCCCGGTGCACGGTTGGGTGCCCTCATTTCTTCGTTCCGTGTCTCATCCATTACCATGCCTATTGCTCCGGGCCCTGGCCCCATGGACTGTGCCGGGCTTTCGCATCTCATGACATTCGCCAGTGCCGTTCCCTTCTGGGCTGCCTTTCTTCATGCACTCGAGCATGAGTGAAATGAGTGAGCACTCGAGTGCTCTCTACCCGACCTGCTGAGTGCTCACTCATTCTTTATATCTCCATTTGAATATCACTTCCTGAAGATAAGCTTTCCCTCACCTCCTAAGTTAGACCAGGCCTCAAGTTACACATTCTCCATGGCTCTCTCAGTTTTCTTCAGAACACTTATTTCGGTTTTTAATTGTATATGTGTGTTAGTTGATTTCTGCCTGTCTTTGCTACTAGGCTGTGAGCTTGTGAGCTGAAAGGGCTATGTTTACACACCTTTGTACATTCAGCACTCAGGAAGTACCTGCCATATCAGATATTTATTACTTACTTTATTAGTAGTATTTATTAATACTTACTAAATAGATGGGGAACAAAGGAACGGATCTTAGAAAACCGACTCAGAGAGCCTCTGTTATTGGTACAGCCAGGTCTTGAGTTTTTTCCCATGCTGCCATACCTAAAAAAGCCATGGTTGCTGAAGCAAATAGCCGTCAAGTGGCCCTTCAGGTTTCTGGAAAGGAGGGTGACTGCCTTCGTGTAATCTCTGATGGATATTTTTTACCTTGGTCATGTTTAAAATGACCTGTCAGTCGTGTCACTCGTAGGCCACTGTTGACTGCCATGTCTGCTGGTTGAGTGTTCAGGGAGGGCCGCTGCTATTAGAGGGAAGCCTGCAGCGCTGCTGGGCGAGAGTTCATTCTAAACCCTTACAGCCAGTGGCATTTTTAACCTTTTAACTTTATTAAGCTGTGGATTGTTTTAATTTCTTTGTTTTTCCAGCTCTCCCACCCTGCATAAGTAAGACAGATTCTCTTCATTGTCCAAGCTCTCTCCACCCCTTTCTGCTTAGACACCTCAGCTCAGCCCCACTGGCCTTCTCTAGGTTTCTTCACAGCCAAGCTCGTGTCTACCACAGGACCTTTGCCCTTACTGTCCCTCTGCCTAGAACACTTACCCACAGATCTTGGATGGCTCCTAGTCATTTGGGTTTTGGCTTCAGTATCATTTTTACAAAAAACCCTTTCTAGCCACATGACTTGAACTAGCCTGCGTTCACTCGGTGATGCCACCATGGCCTTCACGCCAGCGTGTTACTTTCTCATTTATCCTCCCACCACCAAGAATAGGAGCCTCGTGAGAGCAGAG
Organism: Ailuropoda melanoleuca; assembly: GCF_002007445.2. Classification (NCBI taxonomy): domain Eukaryota; kingdom Metazoa; phylum Chordata; class Mammalia; order Carnivora; family Ursidae; genus Ailuropoda; species Ailuropoda melanoleuca. Next base: position 20,845,152 of record NC_048226.1, on the reverse strand, counting down.
GCCCCACCAGTCTTTTTCATCTGTCTCCAGCTCTTAGAATAGTGCCTTAGCTCATAATAGGTCCTCAAAAAATATGTGTGGCATTAATGAATGACTCATGGATTTTGTCTTTATTAGGATTTGTAATGCAATAACTAAAAGTCATCCACAGAGGAGTGATGTTTACAAATCAGATTTGGATAAGACCTTGCCCAATATCCAAGAAATACAGGCGGCTTTTGTGAAACTTAAGCAACTATGCGTTAATGGTGATTTCATTTTTATTTGCTTTTTGTGTATGTACGTATGTATATAGTGCACGGGGGTACAGCATTGCATGAGGTATGTCAGAAAAAGTGGTATTCCTTGAAAATATAAAAATAGATATATTCAAGTAGAGGCTCATTGAAATATTTGTACAAATTTTATGTGACAATATCAGAAGCTCTTAGAAAAGGAAGTTTAAACTGCTTTTCGGTTTGGAGGAAAAAAATAAACCAATGAAATCACTTTCGAAGCATGAACTGTTGTAGTAGGATCCTTTTGTAAAAGCGCCAAGGAGAGCGACGAGCTACCTTACAGACAAACCTACTAAGTTTTTAATGCAGTTACGTTTGAGACACGGGCCTTGACACGGATTTCGGACAGAGCCGTGTTGTAGTGTGTGTGGCCTCGGAGTTCTAATACATGTGTTTGAGCAGGTGCTTCTCAGTTGCTCTGTGTGTCCCGGGGTGGGGGTGACTCTCACGAAAGCATCTTTGGTGTGAAGTGCGTCCTCCCTGAAGGGTGCCCGAAGAGAGCCCCCCATTACCTGGGAGCCAGGAGAGGCAGCCACTGTGGCAGGTCTGCAGTGATGCGGGGGTGCTGGCCTGGAGGGAGAGCAGGGGCGGCGGGGGGGAGATGTTAAAAAAAAAGTACAGTGATGTGAAGGACTGTCAGCCATCTGGCAAGTGGAGTGTGACTAGAGCCTGGAGTTCATGAGCTGAGAGACACCTTGAGACAGGCCGGGTAGGACTGGGCAGCATATGAGAGCCCTGCCGGGAAGGTGCCCACGTTCCTGCTGCGGCCGTGGTCATGGAAACTGTGCGCTGCGAGGCAGTGCAGGCGGCAGGGGAGGCGGAGAGAAGCAGGGAGGGCAGGGTTTGCAGGCAGGAAGCCCCAGACTCCAGGCATGGGCTCACCAGGACGGTGGGAACCGCTGGTTCTTAGGAGGCGAGGTACTGAGACTCTCCGGGGTTTCCCTGAAAGCCAGAGTGAAGGAAACCGAGGCCCAGGGGAATCCTTGTTTTCTTTTTTATAGAATCATAACACGTCTTAATGTTTATATTGTTAAATGGAAATGCATAATACTTTCTTAAAGCCAACTTTTAAATATGAAAAACTGAAGTGTATCACTTAGCTTTGATATTGATCACGTAAAGTTGTTTAAAAAGCCTAAACGTGTGTGTATACATACGTTATATTTATGTGTGTGTATATATATTTGCCATATTTATTTTAGAGCCTTTTGAAGAAACTGAAGAAAAATGGTTGTCTTCACTGGAAAATACTCGGTGGTTAGAATATGTAAGGTTTGTACAACCACTTTTTTTATTTTTTATTTTTTTACCTTTTTTTATTTTGAAATAATTACAGATTCAGAGGAGGTACAAAAACAGTACAGTGCTCCATTTGCTCCTCGCCAGCTTCCCCCAGTGGTAACATCTTCCATAACTAGAATATGGTATCAAAGCCAAGTGGTACAGGGGCACCTGGCTGGCTCAGTCGATTAAGCGTCTGCCTTCAGCTCGGGTCATGATCTCAGGGTCCTGGGATCGAGTCCCGCATCGGGCTCCCGTCCCCTGGCAACCACTGATCTCTTCTCCATCTCTGTTTTGTGATTATCATTTCAAGAATGTCGTGTCCTTTTTTATAAAAGGGTTAATGAATTTCCCTCATATGAGAGTCAAAATGTACTCTGTTGAATAATCACATAAATACTGATGAAATTCATAAGGGTTACTGGGAATACAATATAGTGAAAGATTGGGTGTGTTTGATTTCAAGTACTTTTAAAGGAATATTTATAGGGGAAATCTGATTTTTTAACAGTATTTTTCCCTTTCTCTTTTCAGGGCATTCCTTAAACATTCAGCAGAACTTGTGTACATTCTAGAAAGCCGGCACCTCTCTGTCGTCCTACAAGGTAATTTGTTACTGAAAACACTGGTCATGCCAGGCAGCTTGGTGACTGACCACAGTCCAGTCAGTTACATGACACCTAGCCGTCTCTTACCGCAGTGCCGGCAGACACACTACAGCCTCCGCACCTCATTCGAGAACAGCAGCGGTACCACGGCTTCAGGCAGAAGAATAGAAAGGAGTCCAGTATTCTGCCCTGTGTTAAACCTTCCTTCCTGTAGCGTGAGAAGGGTGGGTCACAGCTCCTGTTGGAGTCAAAGCGTTAATCTTGGCGGAGCATCCTTTCTCTCTCATCTTGCTACGTTTCGAATTCATACAAATTTTAGTTTAAATGCCTTTGGATCACACTGGATTGGACTCTAAAGAAATTGTTTGGCATCAAAAAATTGACGGAGTTGAATAGCCAATGATATGAATTCTCTCTGATGTTTAGGAAGAGTAAAATTAATATAAAAATATTTCAGTTAAAGGATAATTATATGTGAAATAACTTTATGGCTAAGAGAATTTCTGAGCTTATTGATAAAGTTTCATAAGCCATGAACTACTTTATTTTATGATCTATTCACATTGCATAGTTTATGAATATGCTATGCTACTGAACCTTACAAAAGTATTTTTACCAACTATTGAATTTAACTGACTTGAGCAAAGTAAAGATATTTAAAACCCTTAGGGGAAGAAAAGAATAGTGATGCACTATTTCAAGTAATCCTGAACCGATGCAATCAGAGTTATTTAATTCACAAATGCATGCAGAGCCCAGCAACCAGTAATCTCTCCTCTCAGCCAGTGGGTGTTCTCATGTTCTCTGAGTGTGGATATCCATAACTTTTAGTAAATATACAGAGTACAGGTAGAGTTCAGAGTCCAGTTTTAGAAATTTTTTATCACACCAAAAGGATTCCTTGTGTCCCAGCCCCAGACAACCACTAATCTGCTTTCTATTTCTATAGATTTGCTCTTTTTGGGTGTCTAATATAAACAGAGTCATACACTATGTGAACTGTTGCTTCTTGCTTCTTTCATTCAACATACATGTTTTTGAGGTTCATTCATGTAGCATGTATCAGCACTTTGTTTCTTTTTGTTTCTGAATAGTATTCCTTTGTCAGTACCACATTTTATACCTTTAGCTATTGATGTATATGGGGTTGTTTCCATTTTGTGGCTATTATGACTTATGCTGCTGTGAACATTCCTGTCAAAGTCTTCGTGGGGACATATGTGTTTATTTCTTGTGGGTAGGCGCTTAGAAGTGGAATTGCTTGGTTCTAGGGGTTACCATCCTTAGAGAATGACGTTGGTTGCAGGTTTTCATAGATTCCTCTTGTCAGGTTGAAGTACCCTTCTATATTCCTAGTTTGCTGAGAGTTTTCATCCAGAATGAACTTTGAATTTTTATCACACATGATTTTTATGCATCTAATGATTGTTATTTCTTTTTCTGATTGTTATTGTTATCATTTATTTTATTTATATGAAGTGTTACTTTAATTGATTGTTAGATAGATTTTAAACCAACCTTGCATTCCTGGAATAAATTCTTGCATTCATGAGATAATTTGATTTACTCATATTTTGTTGATGATTTTATAATCTAATTACAAGGGGTACTGGTGGACAGTTTTTTCCTGATTTCTTTGGCTGGCTTTGATATTAGAATATTTATAGGCATTATTGAAAAGGACACCAGCTATTAAAGATGGGAGGAAAATGCCACCTTTTTAGATGATGGTGGACAGTCCCATCCCCCTCGTTCACTTCTGAGTCACCATGTCTAGTTGCCAGTAGAAAGATTACATTATATTTAATATTCTTAGGAAACAGAAGTAGAGTGGACTCATGAAAGATTTCCGCCACAAGCCACTGAAATGTAAAAAGTGTGAGGGCTGTGCTCTATTTTCTGGGAAATACTCATGTCTAAAAAACTATCTCCCATTAAACACTAATTGATCTGAAAGTCTTGTAATGTTTTAGAGTTGCTGGAATCCAGCAAACTTTCCTAACTTGGATTATTTTGAAGGCAGCCTAGGCAGAGAGTACTGTATTATCCACTTTACCCTTTCTTCCCTTTCTCTCAGCATTTTTCTATGTAGTAGTCATTTTCTTTCCATTTTCTTGACAGAGGAGGAGGGAAGAGACTTGAGCTGTATTGTAGCTTCTCTCGTTCAAGTGATGCTGGATCCCCATTTTAGGACACTTACAGGATTTCAGAGTCTGATCCAGAAAGAGTGGGTCATGGCTGGATACCAGTTCCTAGACAGATGCAACCACTTAAAGAGATCCGAGAAAGAGGTAAGGAATTGTAATGCTCATTGGGAGGGAGTCTTCCAGTGTGCACAAGAAAAAATTCATGTCCTCATGTGAAGAGGTGTTCTGTCTATAGAGACGAGGAGCCTTATTAAATATTGCATTTGGTAACTCTTAGCTGCTTTAGTCTAAGACTGAACGCTGGATTAACATCCAAACTGATGCACTTACGAAGATTATTGTAACTATATAGGTGAAATTCAAAAAAAATTGACTGTTGCATTTCTCCAAGTTGAAAACTACTTGAAAAAAATGCTGTATTATCACTTCTGCCGAGTAGATAATGAGCACATTAGGTATTTTGAAAAATCAGTTTTGGAATATCACATTTTCTTAAAATGGGGCACATGTGGGGAATGGAAAGTTGGGGAAGGACGTCTTTGTACCAGCTGTGGGCATAGTGGCTGCCTTGGATGCAGAGGTGAGAGAGCTGTGCACGGCCCACCAGCGTCTCACGGACGTGCTCGTTGCAGAGAGCACAGTGTGATGCATGCAGTCTCACAGTGCACGACAGACTGCCCCGCCCGAGGAAATCTCAGCAGTGACTACTTCACTTGTAAGCTGCCGGGACTCCAGGTACAGTCGCTGTCATCAGCTGCTGTCCTTGGGGATCCCCCATGTGATGTAGACGCTAGTGCCAGCCGCTCCCTGAAACTCCGGGAAGTTTCTGGATGCTGAGCCTGCACGGTCCACCAGAAGCGAATTACAGAAGTAATTTTTTTCTTTGGGGTTACTTTTTTCTTTTTTTCAGTGTTCTAAAGAATTATTTCCAGGACAGGCTTAATCACGTATTTTAGTGTCCCCCATTCATACAGTGACACCTGTCTGTTTACTTCGCCATTTCAACTTGCTATGAGTGTTCGGCAAGGAAGGGCTATGATGTCTGGCAGGTGAACCTACCTCTGAGCTTTGACATAAGCCCTGTTCCGTCTGTCCGCATAGCCTTGGCTCAGTTTAGGCTGAGATTATTTTCTTCGTAATCTCTTCCTTAATGTGAGCCATAGATTTGGGAATAAATGGGAACAACTGAAGGACAACATTAAATGATCCCGTGTTCTATCTGTGTCTGCCAGTCCCCCTTATTTTTGCTGTTCTTGGATGCCACGTGGCAGCTGCTGGACCAGTACCCAGCGGCCTTTGAGTTCTCGGAGACGTACTTAGCAGTGCTGTACGACAGCACCCGCATCTCCCTCTTCGGCACCTTCCTCTTCAACTCTCCTCACCAGCGGGTGAAACAGAGCACGGTAAGCGAGGTTGTGGCAATAGCGACTTCTGGGTCCTACAGCTTTTTTGTTGTAGAATTAAAGTACAATTAGCTGCATATTTAAAACATAAAAATTAAAAATTAAAATTAAAACTATCTCAGCTACCGTTTTAAGCTGCAGTTTCTGAATGAATTAAAGATGTGAAAAATCTAGGAACCTCTTTCATTTTTATGGGTGAGCACTTTAGGTATTTTTCTTGATGTACATCGTTCATAATAAACCAGTTTTAGGGGTGCCTGACTGGCTCAGTTGGTAGAGCATGCAATGCTTAATCTCAGAGTCATGAGTTCAAGCCCCTTGTTGGGTGTGGAGCCTACTTAAAAAAAAAAGAGAGAGAAAGAAAATGTGATATGTAATAATTTAAAAAAAGCAACCAGTTTTTAAAGATGTATATTATTTTAATCACCTTAAATGTGCTTTTTTATTTATATTTTCACATTTAGGCTATCCGGATGGATAATTAAAAAGGTCCTGTTAGAGGACTTTTATTTCCTAGAATAAAAGTTGTATAAAGCAAGGTTATTTGCTTCAAGAGTTCTGTGGAGAGGGACTGTCAGAGATGAAGGGTAGCCATGGTGCTAGACTGAGATTCTCAGTGGGTGCTGCCTTACCCAGTAATCACAGAATCAGTCCCACCTGCCACACAGCTGTCCCTTTGGGATAGGATTATCAGTTTTTAGTCACATTTCATTGATCTAGAGGAAGATCATGACTAAGTAGGGTGTCTCAAGCCAAACTTGAGAATAACTTCCAATTGCCACTGGTAGAACCTTCCGGAACCACGGGTTCTGGCTCACCCACATTTGAACCAACAATGTGAATAGCTGGTAAACGCTGCAATAACCATTGAGAGAAACAGAAAGGGCAGATCTTTTGGGCCCCTAGGAAGACTTTCTAAGAAGGGGGTTTTCTTTACAGTGAGATGTGGGGTCCTCAGCCTTGGCGGTAAAGCCCTTGTCCAGGTGATGTGGCCTGGAGTAATGTGAGTCCCACCCAAGGTTTGGGAGAATGGTGAGCCCGGGTTCCTCATCTGTAAAAATGGATCCACCAAATTAACAGTATTACCTTTGGTCTCATTCTGTGAATTGAAAACATTTTGTAAACTGTGAAGCATTATGCTGCACTATTTCCTAAAGAAATGAATCATTCTGGATGTGGTTGTGAAAGACAAGTGCACTGGACATCTAAGGAGACGATTGTATTCAGGCTGTTGCAGTAGGAAGAACTTTATTAATGAGGAACATCCCAAAGTAAAGGAGGGGACCTGGGGGCTTGTTACGAGAAGCAGGAGGCAGGAGACGGGAGGGAGCAGGTCTGACCTCAGGGCAGGTGAGCCGTGTCTCAGCGGTGCTGCTCTCCAGGGGCTCAGCTTCAGAGAAACTCAGCACTGTCGTAGGCTATTTATTTTAGGTTGGAGAGTTTGGAAAGGAGATTTTCATAAAATATATTCTCTACTTCCCTAGAAGAACGTAACCTATCCCAGTTCTCTGCTGAGACCAGCAGTGGGCTTGGGCTCCTGAAGTGTGGGAAACTATTTGTTCCTAAAGTAAATAGCCTCCGGGTTGCTCCTTTTCATTTCTTGTCCACTGAGCATTATTAGTCTTGTGCCCCTTGTCGTCTGGGGGCTGTACTGCACATGGCAGTGTTTGCCTGCCCCTGGTGCTTCTCCCTTCCCCCGCTCCACTGCCTGGTGAGCACACCTGTGCCCTTACCCAGGCACGCTTGCACACATGCCACACACACACCATTTGAGCCTTCAAAATGTACACGAGGCTAGGAAATCAAATAGCCTTGTTAGAAGTAAAACATCAGATGTAAAATGCCAGTACGTCGGCCTGGAGGTCCCAGTGACCGCAGTGCCTTGGGTGGGTGCCGGGGGAGGGCTCTGTGGAGCCCAGGTTGGCCTCCTGGAGACACTCACTCCTCACCCTGAGCCTTGGCTGGATTCTGGATGTGCCGACATATGTTTACAAATACATTTCCATCCAGGAATAAAAGTTAACAAATATTTTTTTTAAAGTGTATAATCTGTTTTTCCTGGTCTGTGCTTCAGTGCTGTATTTTTTTAACTTGGCTTTTTTCAAAAGCTTTTTCTGGCAAGTACTAACATTGGATCCCTCCCTTCCCTCAGCACTTCATATTCATGATTTAGTGTAAGAGCCAGACTGGAGGCCATCAGTGCCTCCTCCGCCCTTCCTGGGAAACTGACTGTTGGTTTAAGGTCCTGATTTTAGCATGACCAGTGTTCTCAGTCCCTTCCACAAAGATGTTTCCTCCTTTTCTCCACTCTGAGGCCATCTTGGATGCTCAGGTACTGTTTGTGGAAAATCTCATCTTCTTCCTTGGAGATATTTTTAGTTTTCACATTTGAAAAAAAGATGACTGATTTCCATGTATTTTCCTGAGGGCCATTAAAACAGGTTGGGGTTTATATTTTACTAGATTCCAGCTTTTAACAATGCTGAATGGGTTGTTTATATATGCACATATGTGATGAAATCTCATATAACTAAAAAAAATTTTTTTTAAATATATTTAGTACTTAGTTCAGTTTTACTCATTTGAAATAGACAATGTTGTAAAATGCCCCGTGCTGCTAGGTAGCTTACCTGTTTCCTGCGGGCCCCCAGCCGACATGGCGGCGTGGGTCACACCTGGTCACCCCTGTGGCGTGGAGTTGGCCTCCTCACGGCAGTGCTGCTTTTCTTTTCTTTTTTTTTTTTTTTAATATTTTTTTTAAAGATTTTATTTTTATTTATTCGACAGAGATAGAGACAGCCAGAGAGAGAGGGAACAAGCAGGGGGAGTGGGAGAGGAAGAAGCAGGCTCACAGCGGAGGAGCCCGACGTGGGGGCTCGATCCCATAACGCCGGGATCACGCCCTGAGCCGAAGGCAGACGCTCAACCGCTGTGCCACCCAGGCGCCCCAGTGCTGCTTTTCTGATGACATTTAGTCTTTGCCTTTTTTTCTGATTTCCAAAGAAATTCTTGTTTTTTTGGAGAATACTGAAACGTCCAAAGCAGAAAATAAGAATCCATCATCATCTACCATCCAGAGAATCAGTATCTTGAGATATTTCCCCCAGAGAGCCAACAATCTGCTTTTGTCCCTCAGCCGAGATGAGGGTCATGGTTTGAGGTGCTCCTCACCTCCACGCGGAAGGGGCGGACCATCACCCCGCAGCGTTGTGCCTCTGCCTCACCGGGCCCCGGGAGCCAGAACGGCCTGGAGGTGGGATTCCCTCCTCCCCGCTCCTGGGCTGTGGTTCAGGTGTCGAAGGTCCCTGGGTGGTTAGCGGAGGGTGGCTGTCCACCTAGAACAGCGGCGGGCAAATAGAGGGCAGTGATTTCCATCCGAAGATTGTCTTGCACATCCATTCACCAAGTTTTATGCCCAGCAGGTAAACGTAAGTGTGCAATCACGTGCTCCAAAAGTTAAATGCTCCAAGTACAAAGTAACTGCGACATGTTTAAGACTCTGTGGTATCATTTCTGTGAAATTTCACCTATAATAACATACTCATTGCTCAGAGGGCCCAGCTTCCTTGGTGGCTTCCAGAAGAAAATGCCCTCTCCTTGCTCACACACAGCATGTGAGGTGTCCCTCTGATCCGTGGTGCCAAGAATGTCTCTTCTCTCAAAGCAAAACATGCTGCTCTCAGGGGCTAGAGTTGCTGCAGTCCAGAAAATTCCACTTAAATAGCGATGAATGGCTCGTCACAAAAAAGGAGTATATTTAAGAAAATCTTTCATTTGGCATCTTTTCACAGGTGTTCAAATATTTTATTTTGCAGGAATTTGCTATCAGCAAAAATATCCAGTTGGGTGACGAAAAGGGTTTAAAATTCCCCTCGGTTTGGGACTGGTCTCTTCAGTTTACAGCAAAGGATCGTACCCTTTTCCATAACCCCTTGTACATCGGAAAGAGCACGCCTTGTGTACAGAACAGTTCTTTGAAATCTTTCAAACGGACAAAGGTAAATTACAAAAATGCACTGACGATAAAAACCTGGTGTCTGCTCAACTTCACGCAAGGCGTATGTTCAGAACACTGAGTATTAAGAGCCAAGTCACGTCCCTACACAACACTGCCAGTGCAGGTTTTGAGGGATCACTCGCTTTGTAACCGAAATGACCCTGCCCTGACTTTTCTTCTTGGTGACTGAGGCCCACAGAGCTGCTCAGCCTCTAGGGTTTAGCAGATAGGAGCTCTGAGCCTGGGAGGCCTCATTCCTGAAACCCATCCACTTGCCTGTTCTTTCTAGAATGAGCCAGGTCTACATTGTTTCCTAACGCAGAAGTCTCAGAAATTTGCACTTAAGCGAATTAATGAACAGGGTGTATCACCTCCCCACCCCCATGCAGGCGAGTGCTAATAGCCAGGGTCTGTTCCTAAGACAAATGGGTCTTCAGTGAAGGAGGATCGCAATGAGTATTACAGGGGAAGGAACAGAATGTTCTTTATGGCTGCAGTTCCACCGTTTGTCATGGTGCTAGGCTTCTATTTGCCACTGCCTCTTTACTGTCTTTCCAAAAAGGGGAGTTCTGCAGAAATAATGCTAAACTCTCTTCTGCACAGAAAAACTACAGCTCCACACTGAGAGGAATGCCAGCTTCCTTAAAGAACGGAATCATCAGTGACCAAGACTTAGTTCCAAGGAGAAATTCATTAATATTAAAAGCAAAGCCCGACCTTCCTCAGCAGCCCGAGAGCCAGAACAGCGGGATGGAGCGATATTTTAGAGAGTGGTTTTCCAAACCAGCCAACCTGCACGGCGTCATTCTGCCACAGCTGTCCGGAACACACGTGAAACTCTGGAAACTCTGCTACTTCCGCTGGGTGCCCGAGGCCCAGATCAACCTCGGGGGCTTCATCACTGCCTTTCACAAGCTCTCCGTGCTGGCCGACGAGGTGGACGTGCTCAGCAGGACGCTCCGGCAGCACCAGGCCGGCCCGCTGGAAGCCTGCTACGCGGAGCTGGACAAGAGCAGGATGTACTTCCGAGCCAGCGGCCCGCACGACGCCTCGGGGACGCCGGAGTTCCTCTCCTCCTCCTTTCCCTTTTCCCCCGTGGGCAACCTCTGCAGACGAAGCATTTCAGGAACACCATTAAGCAAATTTTTAAGTGGGGCCAAAATATGGTTATCTACTGAGACACTAGCAAATGAAGACTAAAATGTACTATTTTCTGAACGTTTTGAGGGAAGCCATAAACTTTCCCTCTGCGTTAAAATTGCTAACCTAGGCATTTGAGGCTCTAAGAATTTTCTGTGTCAGAATAATAGTTGAAATTTGCACTAATATTTAAGAACATGTTGAATTATGCTTCCTTCATAATTTTTAAAAAATATATGCAGAACTTTTATTTTTTATGGCCTCTTTTTGTCATTTCAGGTCTGGCTCAGTTCGGTGATCTGTAGGCAGACATTCCCCCACTCTTACTACTGTGAGCAAACGAATCAGGTTTTATCTGTGGCACTTATTTTGTCCGCGTCCATTTTCTTCGGCCACCTCCTAAAGGTTACCTGTCCTCAGATGGGCACCCCACAGAAGCAGACACCAGGAAAGTTAAGAAATGTAACGTTTGATAGATTTTCAACACGCATCCGGTAAGCGCCCCTCACAGGCGCGAGGAGGTATTCGTATATTTTTCTGGTCACTCCGTTCTAATTGAACTCACCTGAGGGTTCAGTATTTCCAAGGCCATAATTTATTGTAGATCACCTTGTTTGGGACCGTAGATCACTGTGTTTTAAAATCATGAGTTTGCTTTTACCTTCGTAGGACTAATATGCACTGTTGACTTTAAAAGCATTTGCTGTAGATAATACAAACTTAGAAGTGCCTTTGACATTAATATTAATTAAGGTATGCATTAACACAAAGTAAAACACAATTTCAGTTTTTAAAATTAGGGTGTTAAAAGCCTGCAGATTGGAAAGGCTTTTCACCACTGAGCTTCATACCAATAGCCAGGAGTCCCCCAAACTCCCTTTCCTTCCCTCTGAAAGTCAGCAAGGACGCAACGGGCCTGTGGGGAGGTCTGGGTTGGTGTGATAGCAGCAGGGGGTGAGTGCTGTCTGCACTGAAACCCCCCTTCAGAAATGGAGGTCTGGCTCAGAGGCGTTTGGGGCATTTCCCATCAGGATTTCCAGTGTGGTCCACTGTCGCTGACACTTTCCCTTGGAAGTAACTGATGAGGCCGTGAGTCCGCTCACCTGTACAGAAATCCCTCTCCCACCGCCAAAGTTCTTAGTGCCAGCAGGAGAAATAGAAGTGTACTTCTCTCCAGATACTGCCATTTTCATGTGGAGAGAAGCCCCCGCCCCCGGCCTCTGCCGGCAGTGTCGACATGGAGGAGCACGCAAAGTTGTGTGTTGGTCCGATTGTGGGACAGGAACCCAGCCAGAGCCATGGGGGCCGAGCCGAAGCTTCCACCCCTCACGCCAGCACACACCCCGTTTACAGGATGGATGTTTTCAAATTGGGCTATTAGTTTCTTAAACTGCCATCTTAAGCTTTAAAAAAAGTTTTATAGTGAAGTGGTTAGTTTATCTTTTCTAAAACAGGTTTTTTCAAAGCAGTGTTTTACTGTTACGTGTAACGAATAGCTGTTTCTTTTTGAATTATTCGCCTTTTAAAATGGATGTCTCTGGACTTCAAGGGACAGAAGTTCTTACAAATGTCTTAGGAAATTTGTCTTGGGGATAAATCCAATGTTTTTGCCAGCTAATTGCCTAGAAAAAAGGGCTTTTTTCAGTTTATATAAAAAAAAAATAGCATGTTGCCATTAAACATTTTATAGTCCTTGATTGGAAACCAGTCCCAATCCCCTTAAGATCCCACAGCATATCCTGCCATAGAAAGTGTAATAATTCTCCCTTTTTGATTAAGCTGCCTTTCAATTATTACAAATTATTCTAAATTGGGGGGTTCTGGAGAGGGATTGTTGAGCATTTATTTCTTTATACTTCTCTTTCCTCACACATTTATTTCAACTCCTTTAGCAATTTTTTGTTAATTTACAAGTTTAAAAAAGATTAGGTACTATTAATACTGTTTCAAAATAGAAAATGCGCATATTTTTGTATGATAATCAAATGTAGTAAAATATGGTTTTTCATTTTATTTTTGCTGGACAGTTGTTGTATCATGACTATTGTGCCACAGTTTATCGTGCATAATATGAAGAACGACTATCACAGCTTTAAGTCCTGGCCATCGTAAAGCTGCCTGGCACCTCTGCTGGCAGAAAGGATGTGGTGGCGACCGAAGCCCTACATGTGGTTACGGATGCCACACCAGAGAGTGCCTCACGCTCCGGCCCCACTGCCCTGTGAGCCAAGTGCGTGCTGACCGGACGCCACGTGGGCCCCAGACACCTTGGGACTTCCTCATACTGAACTGAAAGATGTACAATGTCTTACTGTTATTTTATGATGGAAACCGGTTTTAAAACCAAAAATGTCTTAACTTTATTTAAGAAAAGTATATTAATTTGTGCTAACAGAGGGTGAAAATTAGTCAATGTACCTTCAACAAAACCTGCTTGCCGTACAGTAACCTCAAGTAGTTAGAACTTGATTTTGAGAGAAAACTAAAACCTTTGTGCCTAAAATTGATTATGACTTGAGTTAAAGTAGGATGAGCAGGAAGATGAGAGATCTTGTTCAACAGTGATGAATGTGAAGGAAATTTTGACTGCTAAATAAAATTTCCACAGAAATTGGTTGTTGTGTTATCAATGTGAAATCATCTGCAAGAATGCAGTGATTCAAGAAGCAAAGGCATCTTCTTCCAGCTAGTGCGTGTCATCCACTCAGTTTTTTTTGCCTGCTCTAAAGCAAGGTAGTGATTGGTAACATTTTTAACATCGATTCAGAACTGGCTGTAGTTAAGGCCATGTGGGTATTAATGGACTTGCCCTAACCTGTCCTTTCAGTCAATAAATTACCAAGTTGGGGAGTAACATTTCCCTAAGAAGTTCTCTGAACTAGTCTGTGGGGAGACTGGGGTTCCTGTCCTGGACTCCTGGTCCTATCATTCTGGTTAGTTGCCTTCCTACCATACACCTTCCTTGGCCTAGGGCTCTTACGAATAGCCCTGTTGCATTTACACCATCTATACAGAATATGGCTCCTCTAGTCATTAGGGAGTTTAGGGATGAAAAGGGACAGTTGCCTTTGATAAAGACTGTTGATTCCTTTGATGATCTAGGCCCAATTAGTAAGAGCAAGTTAAAAGTTAAGGAACTTAATGAAAATTTATTTTTAATTCTCAGAGAATTTTCATTTGTATCCTTCTTAGATAATCATAAACCAAGAATGTTTAAGAGCTGAGTGTATCAGGGTATCTCCAATGTACTTACCTTAGTCTCTCCAGGGTCCTACAGAAAACCTTAAATTCAGTCTCTCCAACGTACTTACTAGAAACACTGGGTATGCTGCTACTTTTATAAAAGACAAAAAGCTGTGAAACATCCCATTTGTTTGGATTTTTGCCAGCTGTTTTGCAAGTCTAGTTCAATAACGTAGATGCATCCATTTCCTAAAATGGCCACCAGGGCTCTGACCTTCTAGAAAATTCATTACCTGCTATGTGTAATCAGGGAGTACATTCAAGCTAAGACCAAGTTTTATGACACAGACACGGTACAATGATGAGTTAAACTCTCAGGTTTATTACTGACCTAACAAGATCAAAGTTAAATAAAATGTAATGATGCTTTATGTGTTTGAAAATCAACTCATGTCACCAGACACCCCCACCTCCACAGCTCTCAGTTAAGTGAGGCTTTTGCTCTTAGCTCCCACGGCAACCACGTGGCAGACTTCTACGTCGGCCCCCAGCTTCTGCAGTTCATCCAACCAGAGCATTTGCTTATGAGAAAGACGATCGTTGGGGCCTTTAACTTCCACCAGCTGGAATGTAAGTTTTTAAAAAGTTAGTTATTAGTATCTTCCTGAAACAGAATAGCCACGTACACTAGAGTAGTTTTCACTTCTGCTGCTCTACTTAACATGCATAAAACAAAGACATACGTATGAAATTCGCTGAGAATTATTCCGAAGAAAGTAGGCAGTTCTTTACAGAGAATTAGTAAATGGATTCTGAATCTGCAGTTGAAAAATAGTTTAAAGCATGCACTAGATTGTTGATCCCCTGCTTAAAACCCTTTGATTATCTTCTATTTGCAGTTAAATCCAAACTTTTGCCATCACCTACAAAACCATGGTCTGGACCCTGCCAACCAGTCCAGAGCTCCTGCCAACCTCTTCGCAACTGAAGGGCCCTTCCATAGCTTGCTGTTCCCTCTGCCCAGGACATTTCTTGCTGTTCCTCACGTGTCTGACTTCTTACCCTTCAATGCTCAGCTTAAATTCACCTCAGAGAGGTCCGGCACATCTCTAAGCAGGGTCCTTCCCGTGCACTCCCTCCACGGCATTTATCAGAAGACAAGACTGTTCATTACACAGCAGCTCCGTGAGGGCGGAACTGTGTCAGTTCTAGTCACTGCAGATCACTGAACTTCGAAACAGCAATAAAACCTATCCGGATTTTCCAAATTGGATGGAAACTATAAACCCAAAGATCAGTGAACCCCAAGCACAGAAACATAACACTATACAAAGAAACATAATTAAGTTGCATAATTGGTGATAAAGGGAATATTCTAAAAGCAGCTAGAACTTTTTAAAGCCTAAAGGGAAAGACTACACATTTATCATTAAAAAACAATGCAAGGTAAGGACAATGGACCAGTATTTCAAAATACTGAAAGAAAAAAAATATTAACACAGAATTTTTTCCTCAGAGAAAATACCTTTCAAAAGCAAAGATGAAATAAAGACTTATACATAGAAAACCTAAATAGTTCATTACTAGCAGTCCTCCATTTCAAGAAGTGTTAAAGTTCTTCAAGCAGAAGGAGGACAACAGCATGTGGAAATCTGGATCTTTACAAAGGAATAACAAGCAGTAAGAATTTTTATCTAGGGGGCACCTGGGTGGCTCAGTCAGTTGAGCGTCGACTCTTTTGATTTCAGCTCAGGTCATGATCTCAGGGTCCTGGGATCAAGCCCCGCATCGGGCTCCATGCTCAGCAGAGGCTTGAGGATTCTCTCCCTCTCTCTCCCTCTTCCTCTACCCCTCCCCCTGCTCGTGTTCTCTCTCTCTCAAATCAATCTTTGAAAAAAAAAATTTGTATCTAGGGAAGGAAAAATAATTTGTATCTATGTGAGTAATTATAAAGATTCTTAAATCAACTGTAGAAAGCAAAAAAATGTAGAGTTTATAACATGTAGAAATATGATGTATGAACAGTACAAAGGCCAGGAGAGGAGATATAAAAACATTCTTGTTCTTTATACTACACATGGAATGGCATAACATCACTTGAAAGACAGGAAGTTTCAGATCTACAACTGTCCACGCTGGAGCGACCACTTACAACAAAGAATTATAGCTAACAAGCCAACAAAGGATTAGAATAGCATCTTTAAAAAAAAAAAAAAAAAGGTAGAAAAAGGTGAGAAAAGGAGAACAAGAGAGCTGGACAAACAGGAAATAAGTATCAAGGTGGTAGCTTTAAAGCCAATCATGAATAATTACATCAAATGTAAATGGTCCAAATAACAAATTAAAAGGCAAGAGGTTGTCAAACTGAATTTAAAAGTCAGACCCAGCTATGCTGCCTACAAGAAACCCATTAAAGATGAAATAAGTTAAAAGTAAGAGAATAGAAAAAGATATGTCCTATTAGCACTAATCAAAAGAAAGCTGGAGTGGCTATTTACTAATACCAGTTGATTTCTGAGTGGAGAACATTACCAGGAATAAAGGAGGGTCATTTCACAATGATGAAGAGATCAACTCATCAAGAGGATGACAGGCCTTCAGGTTTATACATCTAATCACAGAGCTTCAAAACATATGAAGCAAACTGGATAGAACTGTAAGAAGTACACAAATCCACAGTCCCAGTCCGAGATGTCCCATGACTCCAAAAGCATGATCTGTTAAAGAACAGAGAAGCTGGACTTGACCAAAATTTAAAACTTCTGCTCTTCAAAAGACACTATTATGAGAATGGAATGATAAGCCACAGCCTGGGATGAAATATATCTGATACAGGACTTGTATCCAGAATTTTTTTTAATCTCAGAACTCAGTAATAAAAACCAGCCTGGGATGGGCAGCAGGGAGAACCAAGGTGAGGCAAGGGTGGCCCTGAACCAAGAACATGTGGCAAGGTGCTCACTGCTGGGGAGCTTAGAGAACAGCTCCCAGTCATCTCAGCCTCCTGGTGTTCACACCTGCAGAATCCCTTCCCTTGGAGGGGTGCTGGAATCTGTGACTTGCTTCTAACAGAATAATACAACAGAACTGATGGAATGTCCCCTCTGAGATCACGTTGTAAGAGACTGACTCCCGTCTTGGTCACACTCTGGCTCTCCTCACCTGCCTGCTCTGATGAATGAGCTGCCAAGTGGAGGGCTGCATGGTGGAGAGCAGAGGAGCCCACAGGAAGGGCTGAGGAGGAGGGTCCCGCCAACAGCCACCAAGGAACCGTGCATGGCCTTTGGTCCAACAGCTTTCGAGGGACTCAATCTTGCCAATAACCACAAAAGAAATGCCTAAATTGTAGCCTTTGATTAAGTTGCTAATAAAATTATTGTAGAAATAGGACTTTCCTTCTGGCACAACTGACCTTAAAGTGACGACTCTGGGAGTTCCACACCACCAGGTCAGGGAGGCCCCCTCGGCAATGTCGAAAGTCCGCAGCCAGGCGCCGGCACACACCACTGAGGACGGGGCCGCCCAAGCAGGAAACAAGATCCTGAACACAAAATATGTGAATGGTTAGCCATTCCTTATGACAGAGATCCTGAAATACTTTCACTGACCACGAGATGGAGAAAACTGTGTAATTCCACAGAAATGGATTCCAAGGACAGCAGGGGTCATTCTGCCTCTTGGGCCAGGTCCGCCAAGCCGCCAGCCAAAATGCCCACTGGCAAGCTCTGGGAAATCAGGTTTCCTTTGGTCAGTCAGACTTCTGTCCAGCCAGGAAAACCCTGGGGAACAGCTGAGGAAGAGGGAATTTGACGTAAATACTCAGGAATATGACGGTGACAAAGGCCAGTAGTTGCAGGGACAGGAACACATCCTCCCTGCTGAGGGTCACAGGTCAGGCAAAGGGAAGCTGTCAGCTAAGGGGAAGAAGGCATCCTTGGGCTTATTTTGTGCCCTGACATGTCCCACCGTTACCAATAGCATCTGAACTAGGGGATTCTCATCTACATAGATGTATGCAGAGGCGCCGTGACATACAGAAACACATGTGCACACACACGTACACACATGTACGCAGATCTTGCCAAAAGGACACCCGGCATTGGGAGGGGTTCCTTTCTGACCAAAGCCTGCCGCTGATTTTCACCTGAGCTTGCTGAAGAGAAGCAAAGCGATCCCAGCTGACGATGGAAGCCACTCTGCCTTCCTGGGCCTGCCACGCGGCTGCCACCCAGGCTCGCAGGCTCTCAGCAGGCGCACTGTGAATCCGCTGCAGCCTGGCCTCGATGGCCGGCCCCCGGCTGGCGAAGAAGCTGTCTGTGCACAAGTCCAGCGGGGAGGCCTATGTCACAGGAAAAACAAGCTCTCGTACTGTGCCGGGACAGAACCGTTCATCAGAAGAACACCCGATACCCATAAAATCTGGAAACTGGCCAATCTGATTACATTGACACATTCTTCTCAAAAGATATGTAAAAATTATCTAGGTAATCTAAACATAAAGCCACGTATTGCCCTAGTTTGTCAGAGTCGTAATCGGTGAAAAGAGACTTCAGTTTACATCGGTGGCGCTCTCAGCAGGCACGTGCGACAGCACACGCGAGGGCGCCAGGCCCTGGCAGGAGACTGGTCAAGGTCGAAGCTGAAGCAACCCCCACTACAAGTTTCCAGTCGAATGAAGGTAAAGTAGGTTCAAGTTGAACACTGAACAGACTTACATTGTAAGATCTATGAATCCGAATGTAAAATTAACAACTATTCTCACAGAGACTTAGCACCGTCCCAGACCGTCACTGGCAGGTTTCTGATGGCTGCAGACACACAGCACGTGGCTGGGCAAGAGTCACAAAGTGCAGAAGCATCTGCTCGCCTAAAAGAAGCACACGTCGGGCAGGGCGTCACTTGAGCACCTGGTAGGCGTTTCTGAAGACGTCCGGTATCCCGTCCATGAAGATTATGTCCCACAGGAGGAGGCCATACAGCGTGCTGAAGGTGGACCCTTCCCCGTGAATCCCTGAGACAAAGGCCACACGAACAGGAAGTCAGGTTTTTCTGCTTTTCAAAAACCATCACCATAACCTACTGCTTACTCAATTTGAAGGAAATAATAGATTTTAGTTTCAAATGCAAATGCTGTCTTCTTGCCATTCCTAGCTCATTTGTTTACATTACATTGCTTATATACAGAAGGCTCGTTTAAAAGCAAAAATCTTAGTAATTACGAGAAAACTCAAATACACATTTCAGAGCCGTAAGTAACAGTTCCTCAACTTTAGTAAGAAATGTAAGGAACGTGTTTAAAGATAAATAAATAAAAGCAGATTCCCTCCTCAGGCTTCACGGGTTCAATCTGGTGGGTGTGGGTGGGCTAAGAACGCTGCGCGGGGCTCCGGTGCAGGGCCCCTTCGCCACACTTGCAGAAAGGCTTCCCAGAACAGATCTATCAGAGACAGACCAGCACCCAGCAGCCCGTGCCCTCTGACCTAGCAGGTGCTGTCTCCATCCACCTCACTGGACCTAGCATTCCACTGCTTTGTCCTGGACAAGCATGCCCAGTGTTTCTGAGATTTGGGGCTCTTCTAGAAACCTTCCACCTCAGAGACCACCTAGCTCAGACCCCTCCCCCTCACACCACATACAAACTGTACTGATTGGGCCACGAGCTCAATCGACCAGGGCCAGGCCACGTAGGTGTCACAGCAGAACTGAGGAGACCAGGGGCTCGGTCTTGGCACAGCACGCAGACCTGTCTCCCAGTGCAAGTCCTCTGCACTTCAACACGCCTGACCAGGAATGGTGGCCATGTGGGCGCCTCTCTCCCCACATTATGACCTTGGCCAAAGGAGGTGCTGACCCCACGACCCTGTCCCAGTAGGCAGGAAGAAGGGCTCCTCTGGCTGGTGGGCCCTGTTCCAGTCTGTACAAGGTCATGGTGCCACGCAGACCAGGCTGTGCCCGCACGTGGATCCCGTACAAAAGTACACAGACCAGAGCCTCTGTCAGAAGCAGCACAGCCAGGCCCCCTCCACACTTAGTCGCTGAGGCTGTGCCTTCTATCTGCCTCTCGGTTCTAGCGCCTCGTCCTTGCAGCCTGTCTCAGAGATGAAAAAAGCAGCAGGAACAACCAGATCTCACGCAGGTCTCTGGGCTGGAGCCGAGCCCTTCTCACCAGCAAGCTCTACACTGGGATCCTGGGCTCCTGCCCAGCCAGGGGTAAAGCTGCCTCTCGATTTCCAGCCTGCTTTCTGCCCCGGCGTGCACACTGTCCCCTCTTCAGGCAGGAACACTGGCAGTCAGAATTTCTGCACTCCTCAGTGGTCTACAGCATGCATTTGTATTGGAAACGAAATCACTTTTGGTGAGCTCCTTCTGAGTAACTCCAAAATAAACTGCCCTGAAGGGAGCTTAAGATTGACCTTACTCCAAATCTCCTCTCAAACAGAAGACAGCAAGGGTTCTGCTCATTTTCACTGCATCAATTTTAATAAATGAAGGAAATATTTTATATAAAAATATTTTATACTCTGGAAATGGAATCATCTGTTTTCAGGCTCATGGCTAAAAAAGCATTTCGCTGTGTTCGCCTCACAGCCTGCCCACCACATGCCCTAATATCTGTGCCCTTCGCCCTCGACTGCCCCGTTTATGTGTCTCCTATGGCTTCTCTGGGGACAGCTGCTCATTCTATTCTTTTATTTCTAACCTTTCAGGTCTGTGGTATCTCTGTCTTCACTGGGCTTTGTACTTCTTCCCTTATAGCATCTCCCTTCCCTGTGGGTAAGAAAGATACCACACAGATTAATCTTAACCATTCTTACACTCATCATTTTGTGGTCCTCATTAACCTTCTGAACGCTGACATAATACTCAAGAGAAACAATGTCCTGATTTTCATGTATTTGAAGGTATCAGCATGTTTTTAATCCCTGTGACCCCTCGGCGGGGGCAGAGTGGACTCCTGCCTGGATGAAGGTTGGGATTGGAGGGCCCCCCCGGGAGTGAGCACGTGGGCCCAAGTCCAGGGCTGGCCTCCAAGGTCTGAGAGTGGGGAGGGCAGAAGGAACACCGCAGCTGGGCAGTACACGGCGCTGACTGCACCTCTCCGCTTTTGTACAAAGGCATGTACAATAGCTTCCATAATAAAAAGTTTTAAAAAAGAAAAAACGACTAGAGTGGGCCCCTCCAAGAGAACTGCCCTCCCCCTTGTCTCTGGTGGGGCAGACAGGTGCTTCCTCTGCTATTCTTCTCTCACGGCGTTCGATGTGACTTGTTGTAGTCCGTACTACACTTTGCTAAGGACAGTCATCAGAAGGCAAATTCCCAACATCTCTCTTCCTGGGCCTCAGATAAAGCACTCTTTCTCTGAGAGCAAAATCAAAACGAGAGTAAGAGGGAAGAGGGGCTGATGTGGATAAAGACACAAACACCAGGAATGCCAGAAGACACAAGAGATAATTACTTAAAAACAAAACAAAATGCTTTGCTGCTCCTGTGTTAATATAACCTGTATGTTAACGAACTAGAATTTCAATAAAAAACGCACAAAAAAGAAAACAAAAACAAAGCACAGCTCTTTCTAGCCATTTCCCTGGTTCTTCTGGTGCTATGCCATCCCAGGACTTGGTCCTTCAATCCCCTTTAGGTTGTTAGCTGACTGAGGCCCACTCACTCTTTCCAGAACAGCCTGGCCCAGCTCCACAGCTCCTACCTCCTCTAACGGGCTTTGCTACCAGGCAGCACTCCTGGGAGTCCTCTGCCCTCTCTTCTTCTCCCAGGCCCAACACAAGCTCTCTGAGAGCAAAACCAGTCCCACTTGCTTCTAACATCCCACCAGCAAGCACTGCTCCTCACAGGCCTTGGGTGGTGGATGCTGGTTAAATGGAAGAAGATGGCCTTTAACAACTATAGTGAGTAAAATCCCTTTCCACACCCTCCCAGATCAGCAGCATCTTCCACTGGGGCAGGACGGAGACAGCAGCCACCCGCTGCTGACAAACCATCATCAAGGACCGGGCCAGGAGAAACGCCGTGTGTTACTTACCCTGGTCGAAGCCACTGCGTCTGTAATAGGCCAGGGCCACCTCCTCCACGGAGCACAGGACTGTGGCAGGGGCGGTGGGCCCCCCAGCCTCCATCACGAACACAGACTTGCCCATCCCGCGCTGCGGGCACAGCCGGCCCGTGATGGTCACCTGAGACGGCAGCAGCAGAACATCCATCAGCCTCGCTCGAGCCACAGTCCCTGCAAACCTGACTTTCATGTCCTAAGGACACACCTTCCTACGTTCCCCCAAGCCACCTATTCTCAGCAGAGTGCAAGGCCACGTGACCCACGTTCTGGTGCCTGCAAGGGTGTGGACAGGTCACTGCCCTGGCCCCGGGGGTGGGGGGACATGGACCCCAAAGCTGCTCTCTGGGCACCCCAACCAAGCAGCAGACACTGGCAAAGGCTGTGAGCTTCTAACTCAGGAGTTTTACAGAAAGTCACTCAACCCAGGGCACGAGCAGACTAACCCCCCGGCCAGCCCAACTTCTGATGCAGGAGGCACTGTTGTGAAAACGGAGTCCTGTCCTAAACGAGCACTAGAGTTTTCTAAGCCTAAAAGAAAATGCACACAAAAAACTGTTCTTAGGCTGTTTCCACTCAGGAGAAAAAGCATATGCATTTAAGTCCAAAGTGCCCAAAGGATATTTACTTACATGTTTAACGTCACCCACAGTTACTTCCGGTAGCTGATGGAAGAGGTGCCTGTACTTCTGGCAGCTCGGAGACTCTCTCAGGCGCAAAGCTCTCTGATAAAGTGAGAGACGATGTCCAGTCCTGACTTCCGGATCTGCCAGCCCTTCTGTGATGCACTTAATAGCCTAGCAAAGAACATGGTCCCACATCAGGATCCTGAAAGACTTCATGGCAGCATCCGCTAATTTAATGTGACAGGAAACCCCACTGTTAATTAATTATTCAGTTTTGCTAATTAGCAAATGGGCAAAGCAATACTTCCAGGGATAAAGGATGTTTCCTTTTATCTCATTCTGCTACATTTCTTCTTCCTTCCTTTCTCCCTCCCTCCCTCCCTCCCTTTATTTATTTATTTATTTTTAAGTAGGCTCCATGCCCAACATGGGGCCTGAACTCCTGACCCTGAGATCAAGAGTCGCCTGCTTTACTGACTGAGCCAGCCAGGCGCCCCATCATCCTGCTACTTTTAATGCTCAGGGGCACTCAGGAACCACAGAGCTGGCCCAGAGTCCTCATTTACAGGAGAATCTTGGGTTTGGAGAACTTAAATGCATTTCCTAAGGTTATTCAGAATTGGACAAAAAAACAAAAGTACTGAAAATACCATAGCATACCACTTCACGCCTAATAGGATGACTATACTCAGAAACAAGGAAAACAGTAAGTGCTGACAAGGATGTGGGAGAAACTGGAACGCACGTGTGCTGCAGGAACGAAAGAATGATTCCACACTGTGGAAGTCAATGCAGGAGTCCTCAAAAAGCTAAACACAGAATTACCGCATGACCTAGCAATGCCACATCTGGGGACTGGGTATACCCAGAAGAAACGAGAGTGGCATTTCGAACAGATATTTGTACACCCGTGTTCATAAGCAGCGTTATTCATAAAAGCCAAAAGTGGAAGTGAGCCAAGTGTCCATGTTGAGATGAGAAGACAGACAAAACATGGCCTGTCCAGACAATGGAGTATTATTCAGCCTTGAAAAGGAAGGGAATTCTGATACTTCCTCCAACATGCATAAACCTGGAGAACAAGCAGCTGAGTGAAATAAGCCAGAGACACGAAAGACCAAATAGAGGAACCATCTAGAACAGGCAAATCCATAGAAACAGACAGTAGATGAGCGATTACCAGGGGCTGTGGGGGGAGGGGACAAGGAGCCACGACTGGCAAATCCATAGAAACAGACAGTAGATGCGATTACCAGGGCTGTGGGGGGAGGGGACAAGGAGCCATGACTGGCAAATCCATAGAAACAGACAGTAGATGAGCGATTACCAGGGCTGTGGGGGGAGGGGACAAGGAGCCACGACTGGCTGGCCACAGAGCTTGTTTGGAGTGATGACAAAGTCTAGAAATACACAGGGGCGATGCTGGCAACACACACTGTGATTATAACTGATGCCACCGAACTGTCATATATTAGTTACTACAATAAGAGAATAAAAAGTAAAACACAAACAAATAAAAAAACACCCTGAAACTCAGTGAAAGAGCAGGCCATCAGGAGCAGAATGGTCAAAGGACCAAGGAAGAGGGACGGAGACACGGATGCGGCTCTGTGAACCCCTCCACAGGGAGGGCCCGCCAGCGCTTCACGCTCTGCTGACAGATTCCTCCACCGAGACGGATGTAAAGAAATGAACAGACAGTAACAAAACGATGAAGACTGAGTGCGGCCAGGAAGATCTTTGAGAAAAGGCTAAAAGGAACTAGGATTTTCCATCAATCTCAAAAATATCTCCATGGCTGTCTACCTCTGTGCGCCTGAGGAAAAGCTCCTATTAGTAGAACTGTGAACCAGGGGGAAATCCAAACCCTTTGGAACCTTTATTTCAGGGAAAGAAAGAGGCAGCATAAACACAGTCTTTCTCTGCGTTTGGCTGCGGGCTACCAGACGCTGTCTCCGGCTACTTCAGCCTGAGCAAACACGGAGAGGTAAGGAGGCACCACACCCACCCCCAAGAAAGGAAACAGCTTTCACCAGCTCGAAGCACTTTAGGTAACAAGGAACTTTTTCAGTTTAAGACAGTAAAAATAGTATGTCCTATTTCCACACCCATGGTCAACTTTTCCCCCTCCACATCACCCTGATTCACTTAATGTTGCCACTGGAAAAAACAAAAGCTTCCAGAGGCACGGTCCCCTACGTTCAGCGCAAAAGCAAGGTTGGCAGCGAGGAA
Organism: Ailuropoda melanoleuca; assembly: GCF_002007445.2. NCBI lineage: Eukaryota > Metazoa > Chordata > Mammalia > Carnivora > Ursidae > Ailuropoda > Ailuropoda melanoleuca. Next base: position 20,820,192 of record NC_048226.1, on the reverse strand, counting down.
CCCCAGGCAGCCACACAAAGAGCCACTGTCACCTCTGGGCTCTGCAGAAGCTGCCTTTGGAGGCCCTGCCCTGCTGAGGCCTGGTGGCAATCAGAATCCAGGACTCCAGAGAAGATCCCTGCCAGAGAATACCAGTGCCCGGAGAAGGTGGCCTGCTCAGCATTCGGCAGACAATGCACTTCCCAGTGGAAGGAAACATCTTTCACCAGACTTTCTACGTGGAGGCCCCACGCAACAAATGAATAAAATCACCATTTCCAAAACAAAAAGCACCTTCCTTGAAAGCACCTGCTGAGGATAGGGACCTCTAACTCTCCTGCTCCCCTAATTCCTAAACCCCAACATAGAGCCCACTACCAATCCATCTCCCAAATCAGAGAAGAAAAAACTGTCCTGTCTTTGTTGTAATGCTTTTGTTAGCATGTGGGGGGTTGGAGGAACAGAGACAAAAGAAGAATGTTAAAAAAATATATTCTCATTACATTTAGGTTTCTTTTTTTTTTAAAGATTTTATTTATTCATTTGACAGAGAGAGAGAGACAGCCAGCGAGAGAGGGAACACAAGCAGGGGGAGTGGGAGAGGGAGAAGCAGGCTCCTAGCAGAGGAGCCTGATGTGGGGCTCGATCCCAGAACGCCGGGATCACGCCCTAAGCCGAAGGCAGACGCTTAACGACTGAACCACCCAGGCGCCCCTCCATTTAGGTTTCTAAGGTATTAATAGCTGGCCATGTATTTTAACTTATGCAGAAGTTAAAGAAGGCTCAGGTATATCTAGTTACTGCATACCGGTTCAAGGCGTTTCAAGTGCTGGTGTAAGTTTAGAGCCAGTCTATCCCACCACCGGCCTCTGCTGTCAGGACAATACACCCTCTGGGACAAGAGGCTTTCAAGTTCCTTGACTGCTTCCTGTTCCAACAACAACAAATAAAGTTCATTAGACTCGTACACTCCAAAAAAAGTAATTACATTTAGTAACTGATAAGGTTGGCAAAGTACATTTAGAAAGCCCATCTTCCATCCTAAAAGGAGGCCAAGGACCCTGGAATGAGAACAGGACTCTGAGACATCCCTCTGGAGCAGGCCTGAGCCTGAGGCATCCCTACTTTTCTCCCAGGTCTCCTGCCAACCAGTGAGTGAGCGTACAGAGCTCTGTGAACATGCATGATGTTCTCTGCACACCAAGTCAACTGGCGCAGGGCCGCACACAACCAAGTTCTAGGCAGCCAAGCACTGGTCTAGGGCTGCATGCCTACATGCTTCTGGGGACACAGCAGGTCACGGGGTGATGGCGTGAGGAATGGGGCGAGCAGACAGTAATGAGCGGAGTCTTCATCTAAACACCCTGGCTCAACAGGGAGACTTTCGGGTCTAGATTTATACACACCTATTCAGTTTTTGTAGTTCATGGACCTCTTTCAACATCTAATGATTCCCCTCAGACAGTGCAGCAGAAACCCCCATATACTTGCAGTTCTGGGGTTCACAGATTCCCCAACGCCAATCCCATGGGTCCTCTTGGGTTTCTTGGACCCATGTCAAGAAGCCCAAGTTCCGTGTATCCTCTTTGTAAAACGGCATTTTTCCATAAATGTTATCATAACAAAAGTTAACTCTGGCAATCTCACAATGTTTTGACAGGAGGGATAAGACCAAATCTCTGATGTGTGATTTTAAATTATTTCCAGGAAGACCACGCCAGTTGTCAGGGAAACACAAGCACATGCGAGGTCTCCACCTCACAGCTTTCTGAGACCTCCCAAGCCTTGACAGAGACCCAGGCTCAGGCTGCAGAAACTCAGTCTGGGGCTCCCTGCACGGCTCCATCCAGGACCCCCAGGCCGTTCTGGTGCATGCACAGCAACTAACAGGCAGGCAAAACGGTTGGTCCTCTTCGGCCGTCTCCCCACTAACCGTGCAGACCGCAGGCGGCCCACATCAAGCATGCTTTCGTGACATTACTGTATGCTGACCAAATATGTGGAAAATGCTGACGGGCAGGCTCTCCCACACAGCTTAGCACTGACGTATCAGTAAGCCAGGGGTCGGGGCTTGTGCTCTAACCTCATACATGTGGAGTCGCTGCAATATTTCAACAGTCCGAGACAAAATCCTGGTATAAATCCACCCAACAGTAAAACAACGCAGAAAGAGTGGTAAATTCTCATGGTATCTAAAATGAAGACGGACACCAGTGTTTAGCCATCTGATTGATTTGTGGCAAGACAATTGTAAGAAGTGACAAAACAGACTGAATTCTTAGCTTTTAAAAAGATATATTCCAAGTACTGTCAGTTGTACACAATTTTCCACACCACAAGCCTACATTCTTCTAGCCAGCCACCATTTCCTGGGGCACCCAGTGGGTAAAATAAGAACAACAGGAAACTTTCTAAGCTGGAGCTCAGCAAACAAAGGCCAAATCCTGGGCCCACCAAGCTGATTCTGTAGGTCCCTGCAGACTAAGCACCGTTTTCGCATTCTGCAATGGTTAAAATAAATCAAAAGGAGAATAAGTCTGTGGCCTATGAAAATTATATGAAACTCAAATTTCAGTCCATAAATAGTGTTGGCATACTGCCCTGCTCGTTCGTTCACATTCCTCCTGGGGCTGCTCCTGCCCGGGGACAGCAGAGGTCAGCAGCTGCCACAGAGGCCGGCCGGCCGGACCAGCTGACCTTTTAGGAAAGTCTACCAACCTCTGGTCTATAGTCCTCTAACTTCCTGGCTATGATTTCTTCTCTTTCTCTGAAGAAGAAGAAAATCACCTATTAACTTGTTTTAACCATCTGTCTTGCTGTTTGGTGTGAAAAATGTTAACAAATTTACCTAACCTGTCATAAGAAAATCTTCCAATGTACCTGGATATCACAGGAGTGGCGACTCTACATTGGTTATCTCATTTCTAGAAGGGCCATTAAGTGAATGGCTCAATTTTCTGTCTGAATTACAGAATACTTCTAAATGAAATATGGGCAAAATATTCAGTTATTTTTTTCCCCTAACTTTAAAGGTCATCTTCCTGGTAATGATTTTTAAGTCATTATCATTTCCGTATGAACTTTATATCCTAAAGTTTTTTTTTGAAAGAGCTATTTAACAACACAAATTTTTCTCATCCCTATATAAAAATAAAGGAATAAAATTTCTTAACGAACACAGAATATGTTTCCCATTGATCAAACAAAAAAATAATCGTGTGCTGTGTACTTGAACTTTTAAAGAAAATATTAATTTAGTTTTTCAGATTAACACCTACTTGAATTTCCATGGGAAGAACACATCCAGCATGGCTCTCACCACCTCTGTCCTGCTGCTGGGTTCCCCCCAATTTAAATTCAGCCGACCAATACTCAGAGGAGCCAACGTACCAACAGATGGCGAGTTAAGGGGGTAGAGGGTGCACAAAAAGGGTGAAGGGAATTAAAAGGTACGGACTTTCAGTTATAAAATAAGTAAGCCATGGGGATGTAATGTACAGCAGGACTATAGTTAATAATACTGTATTGCACAACTGAAATTTACTGAGTAGAAAAAAATTTGTAACTATGGTGATGGATGTTAACTAGACTTACTGTGATGATTATTTTGCAAGAGAGAAATAGCAAATCATCATGTTGTATACCTGAAACTAATACAATGTTATATGTCAATTATATGTCAATAAAAAAAAAAAAGAAGGCAAGCAAAAAGCCATTTGTTCACCCCCATGCTTGCTGCACGGCTATCTGAGTTATAGAAAATTCACTTCAGACTTTCAGACATTTCCTCCTACAGCACACAACACTGACCATGCAAAGCAAGTGGGGGAGTTCAACTGCACAGCTGACTTGATCACAGAACGAAAGGACTAAGTTCTTCATGAAAAGAATTACCTCAAGTGGTCGAAACAACTTGGTAGGTAAGTAAATTGTGAAAGGTACCTGGAAAAGATCTCACCTCAAGGAAGGGTGGCTTTTCAGTTTGTTCCAATCACTTTTCGCACACTGAGAGAGCTCGTTAGCTTCTTTCCAGTTCCCATTGGCCATCGCGGTAGAAATGTCACTCAGCATGTGCGCGGCAGCTGCATATCTGGGGGAAAATCCCACCCCATCCAAGTTTCAAATGTGAACGGACATTCCCATAACAAATACCACATTCTGTCCCCGAGATCTAATTCTGAATGGTAAAAGTGTGTTTTTTGAAAATATGAAGGGTATTTAAATCTGATTCTAGTAAAAACATAATACTACTGTCCTGAGGTGCCTGAAACTACTAATAAAGGCTACCCAGCTAGAAAGATAAGAACATTCACGTATTATTGCATAGCATGTTCCATTACATAATATAGTATCGATCAGCTCATCAGTTCTGATTCTTGGTACTCATTCATTCATTCACCAATCTGGAAGCAACCCCAGAAACGTGTAACTGACTTTGAAATCACATTAGGGCGTAGGTCTGGTAACAGTCATTTAGTCAGAGGTAGCCCAGCAAATGCTGCCCAAGGAGACACTCTTTGGGAGAGGGCAATGCTGAGAGGTTATGAAACCACTTAGCTGAACAAAGACAACTTCTTGTTGCATCTTTAGGTACCAAAAACAACGACATTTGCCCAAGTGACACTTTGAGCGCATGGTCTTTGTATTTTGGACTCACACCTAAAAGAAAAGCACAAAATATCATTATGGGCAAATGTGCTCAAATAAGAATAAAAGAAATTGCCTCTAAAATGTACAAACATGCTCACGAACTCTTAGATCTAATTCTCTTATAAGATGCTACTGGATAATTCCTAGGTTGATAAGAGAAGAGAATGCAACAGGGAGAAGTGTCCGGAGGCTGGCCCAGCCCCACAGGAGCTCCTCCATGGTCAGGAGCATCAGGGACGGCCCCCACACTCCCAGCCCTGGGGCCCCGACCAAGCGCCACCTTTAAGGGGCCATTGAGACCAACCCCAAGGGGCCTCATCTCCTGGTCCACCTCCAGCGCCACTGAAAATGGTTACCAGCTCTCATCTCACCTGCACCTCTCCAGTGCTGCTGGGAACTGCCCCTTCAGCAGCACCTCTCCCATTTCCTCAGCCCCTTCCCTCCACCCTCCATGTCTCTACCTCCTCTAAACCCCAGCTGAGAACACGGCTTTGCCCTTCCTGCCGCGCCCCCAGCCCTCCCACCCAGGGACGGATGGAGGAGACTCCCTTTCTCCCCAGCTGCTTCCAAATCTTACTCTCCCCTCCTTGAAAGCCCCCCATTCCTTGGAAGCCTATGCCTCCTCCTTGCAGGCACTGACCCACCTCCTGTCTTCTGCCTTGCTCCGCCTCGTGTCTCCAGCCACAATGGCCTGAGACTTGCCCGTCTGTGAGGATGAAGAGCACGCTCAGTTTCAAGACCTCCTGGCCAATACCCCTCTCCCCACCTCGCTTCAGCTACCCATATGCCCACAGCCGCTCAGAGCCTGTCTCCGAAGCATCACCCTCAAAATCTTCATTTTGAGCATTTCATTCACTGACCTCTGCCTCCAGTCCTTCCAGCTCACTGACTGATGGCAAAATTCCCCAACTTCCCCGACACCCACCATGACTCCCTTCTCCAGCCACAGCGCCTCCTGTCCTGCAGGCGTCCGTGCCCCCCTGGAGTCAACCAGCCCACCACTCACTGGTGAATTCGCGCTGGACATCGGGCCCACCCTCGTTCCAGTGTCCACACTAACCACTTCCTCTGAGCTGGACCCAGCTGCCTGAACGGTGCTGAAGGAAACACAGAGCCAGGCCAGCCCTGCTCCCCTGGGAAGCCTGCCCACCTGCTCACCCTGCGGGACTGCTGCGCCCCTACCTTTGCCTTCCCAGACACACTTGCAGGCATGCTTCCCCATCAGACTCTCCCGCAGGGACAGAGGCCATGTGAGGGGCCCTCTCGGCTTCCCACCACAGCAGCCTCACCCTGGCCCCCACCTCTATCCTCCCTCCAGTGCTCCGGAGCCCAGCCCCTCAGGTCTCCCCACGGCTCACCCTCCTCTGGTTGTCCCCTCTTCCATTCCAGTCAGCCTCTCCTTTTCGCCGGTTGTCAGGGCAGGAGGACACACACCTCCTCATATCTGCCCCCTCAAAATAGCAGAACAAAACCGATTGCCCTCACACCCACTGCAGCAGTAGCTGTTCCAGAGCCAACCTCTGACTCCCCTTCTTCCCAGAGAGGCTACCGTCCTCACCGTCCCCCTCCACAATCTCTCTGAAGAGGCTCTTAACGCAGGCCACCAGCTGCACACATCTCAGTAACTCCAACGGTTCTACTCGTGGCCACTCTTCTCCCGGCTTCCAGCCGCACGTGCTCCTGACTCCCTCCTCCCCGACTTTGCTGGCTGCTCCGGCCCTCTCCCCGACCTCTGAACGCTGGCAGCCCCAGCTCACTCCTCCTCTCCCCCCTCAGGGAACCCCTCTCGGGTTCCAGGGCTTCCAACACCATCCTGGGCCACGACTCCAAATGCTCTCTCCAGGCTGCAGCTCCTCCCCGAGCTCCCGCCAGCAGGTCGGGGCCAACACGACAGCCCCACCTGAACACTAGTGCGCAACCCCAACAGCGATCCCCACCCAGTGCCGCCGCCCCCCGGCCACCCCTCTCCTGATCCCCCGGCTCACGGACGGTACCAGAGCTCCGTCAGAGCACCAGAGCCATCCATGACTCACACCTGTCCTTCTCGCACCATATCTAGTCACAGTCATCATCGAGGCTTGTCTCTCCTCCTTCCAAAATAGTCTGTACCCATTCACCTCATCGCCACTGCCACCAGCCCAGTCCAGACCGTTGCCTAGACCACCAAGGTTAGGTAAGCCTTCTGGTGGCTTCCCTTGCTTCCCTTCACCCCCTATTCCACAGGACACTTTTGGAAAATATGAAACAGATCACTGGCCTGCCTAAACCTCTTCAACGGCTGCCCATTGCTCGGAGAGCACCACTGAGTCTGCTCCCGGCCCTGCCTTCCTGTCTAACTACTGCCCCTGGGGCGAGTGTCTCCACCTCGGCAAGCTCGCTCCTGCTTCAGGGCCTGGAGCACAGGCTCCCTGAGTGGCCTGATGTTCACACCCCTGCATGGCCAGCTCCCCCCAGTCCTGAGTCTCCATCCAAATGTCACCTCTCCAGGGACACTTTTCTACAAAGTGGCACTCGCACAGCCTGTCCCTCAACCATCACAGCACTTTTTCACATGCTACGACTCTTCTCTCCTAGTTTCTATCTCCCCCAGGAACACACAACATCATGGTGGCAAAGACTGTCTCCATTCATGCTGCGACCCCACCACCTCGGCACGTAATAGGTACTCAACACTCAACTCATGTATATTGAATAAATGAGGAAAAAGAAAAGACAGGATAAATTATTTCGAGTACCAACATGGCCAAAAAGAGTTCGCAGACCAGGTATCCTATTAGCAGGTATTATGTAATTACCACTACGGAAGTCAGTTAAATCCAATTTCATTTACATGTGAAGGCCCTTTGTATAACAAAAGGAGTTTTAGTTATTATTTACAGGATATCTACTTTCTCAAAGGAATCTGGCATGGTCTCTTTCTTTCTCCCTTGCTCCCCCACTTTTGAACTTGTCAACCATGGTTTTGTCAATGCTAGAACTAAAGAGTAATCTCCCTTAGATATGCCAGTAATAAAGACAACTATAATGCTAACTAAGACGTACTAAGCCACCCCCAGGGGCCAGGCTCTAAGCACTTTACATGTATTCGCACAGATCTGGAGGAATACACTATCATTCTCCCCGTTCACAGATGAGGGAAGGAGGCACAAGGTGGTTTCACAGCTCATTAGTACAGAGAGACTGGAACTTGGCTTCAGCATACAGTCTCAAGGAAGAGAGCAGCATAAAGTCACTAAAAATGAGAAAGTAGGGGCGCCTGGGTGGCACAGCGGTTGGGCGTCTGCCTTCGGCTCAGGGTGTGATCCCGGCATTATGGGATCAAGCCCCACATCAGGCTCCTCCGCTAGGAGCCTGCTTCTTCCTCTCCCACTCCCCCTGCTTGTGTTCCTTCTCTCGCTGGCTGTCTCTCTCTCTGTCAAATAAATAAATAAAATCTTTAAAAAAATAAAATAAAATAAAATAAAAATGAGAAAGTAAAAAGATATGGGACAACTTAAAAGAGAGTAAGGACATGTTCTTATTAGCAGAATTTACTCCAATGGGACACAAACAAGCGAGCGAGCTTCCTGAGAGCCAGCAGCCTGGCGCCGGAGTGAGTTTATCAACTCTGCTTTGATTCAGTAATTTCAATGTTACTTTTAAAAGCACACATTAGACAAACATAAAGGACTCTCCTAAAATCAAGTATCAGAATTAATTTCAGTTACAACTGAGTAATAAACTTCAAGTCAAGAATCAAAAGTGCCATTTTAAGAATGTGAATTAATCTTTCTTATAAATGATGGAGTTTTAAAGGAAATCCAAGTATTTTTTCCTCTAAGACCGATATCATTCTTTACCAAAACCTACTTTTGCCAGTCAAACCAAACATTCACTGAGTCCACGTACCAAAACAGACTGGTGACCATCTCTAATCTAGCGGGTGTATGACTCGAGTACACGCACACAAGTTAGTATTAACTTTATCTGAAGCACTATTGCTAGGAAAACATTCATCTTCTGCCTTGTTCATGCCAACAACATATTCACGAGGCAGGTTTGTTCAAATGTCTGTATTTACAAAATGTTTCCTGCCAAAGCTATCTGGGAATACGAGCCACGGAAAATATGTGTAGTAACTCAAAACTCATTGGTTTTGGCAACCTTAATCTAAGCACATTTCTACATTCTCCTTATAGTCTCGGAAATGTATACAAGTGAGGCAGAAAGACAACAAAAAACTTCAAAAACTGCTTTGGCTACGGCCTTAGGTTTCTACTGTAACTGGCAAATAGTAATAATGAAACCTTTTACATACATGTGAAGTGACACAGTTATTCCTACGAGCTAATATGATCTTACCTAATGAGATCATCTCTGTCCTGGAAGATTTGGGTTTTCCGATTGATGGTGTACCTAGGAAACTCCATGCGGCCAAGATTGACCAACAGCACGGTAGAGAGCTGCCCCTGTCCACCACAGGCAGCTTCCTCATCTTCCAGTGAGTCTGTCAGTGAAAACAGCAGCAAGACCCGGGAGAAAACAGCTCGAGGACCTTTACAGACTCTCAGTGCCTGTCCCGCCAAGCCTTTAGCTCTGAAAAATGTACAATATATAAATAACTTTATGGTTTTTTAAAAAGCATTTGGATGTTAGATTTTATAAATTATTTTCAGAAAAAGTAACAAGTGGCCTTCATTATTCTAAGCCTAAAGTAAATCTACCAGTTCCAGCTGTGTGACCCTCGAGCCTAACTTAACCTCTTTGGGGTTCAGAGCCCACCTATGGACATGGTGAAGATGAAGTGAAATTCTATCTCCAAATGATTTCACACATGGTTTGGTTCAATAAAAGAGCAACACAGGGCTTACACTGGTTGTAAATGTGTAAAATACCAGGAAAACTCATAGAAGTATTATCTATTTGACATTAGCCATTCTCACATAGTGACAAGTGACATTCAGATTAAATAACAGTTATTTATTTTAAATGTCATTATTTGGATGCCTGGCTGGCTCAGTGAGCAGTAGAGCATGAAACTCTTGATCTTGGGGTTGTGAGTTTGAGTCCCATGTCAGACACAGAGATTACTTAATAAAATTTTTGAAAAAATAAAATAAAATAAAATAAAATAAAACACCTTTATCAAAAGCTGATGGTTAGGTAGCATGATTTTGTACACCAAGAAATGGTACAAGATTTGGTGCTGTTCTGTGATATGCAAAGTGGTCCAGAAACATCCCCACTCCAGGGTAACCTCAGAGTAAATTCAGTTTGATTCCGGATGCCTTCGAGATAGGCCTGGAGGTCTGAACTAAATTCAGGGCCACATGGGCCCTCTGGCTCTTACAATTTGGATACGCTCTAGAACAGGGCTTCTCAAACTTGGCACCACTGACAACTGGGCAGGAAAGCTCTTTGCAGGGGAGGAGGGTGCCTACGCATTACAGGACGCTCAACAGCATCATCGGCCTCTACTCACTCAATGCCAATAGTGCCCACTTCCCTCTTCGTCATGACAATCAAAGATGCCTCCAGACATTACTAGATGCTCCCTGGAGGCCAAAGTCGCCCCCAGTTGAGAACCACTGGCCTAGTGGAAGACCTCACTTTCCTATCCACGCCAGAAGCGATTAGCCCAAAAGCAGTGCAGCATCTCTAGGGGTGCTGTAGAAATTAGTGCCGCCATCAGATACATGAGGGGAGGGGGGTGAGATTCCTACCACAGCACTGTGGGATTGAGAACCACTCATCTACAGAGACTGATACAAAGTGCCCACTTCCTCCATCTCCATTCAGAGTCCCAGGGATGCCCCAGTTGGCCAAGTCTCCCGAGTTCAGAAGAAACCATTAAACACGGTAAAACGAACAATGATTATCTACTGGGATTAAGACAGTATAAATAGTGTGCCTTTCTCTGTTTCTTCATGATAACAGCAGAGTATGTAAACAAGGCACCGCCCTCCTGTGGGGCTGTCAGAGGCTCAGGCTCTGTTGCTAGGCTCTACAATGAAATGAAGAAGTAAGTACAGTCCTGAAGGACAGTGATTTCAGTACAACTAAAATAGCCTTGAGAATCTTATGTTCCTAACAAGTCCAAAGCCAGGGATAAAAAAAAAAAAGTTAAACTTTTTCTTTTATTTCTGTTCAAATGCTTAGTGCTTATGCTGAGAGAGGGCTGCTAATTTTAATGTTCACTTACTTATAAAATGTTATATAAGGATAACATAAAATATTTAAATACAATTAAAGAAAGGACTTAGAGGGGCGCCTGGGTGGCACAGCGGTTGGGCGTCTGCCTTCGGCTCAGGGCGTGATTCCAGCGTTGTGGGATCGAGCCCCACATCAGGCTCCTCCGCTGTGAGCCTGCTTCTTCCTCTCCCACTCCCCCTGCTTGTGTTCCCTCTCTCGCTGGCTGTCTCTATCTCTGTTGAATAAATAATAAAATCTTAAAAAAAAAAAAAAGAAAGGACTTAGAATGCAAGATACAAAATCAATGTACAGAAATCTGTTGCATTTCTATACACCAATAATGAAGCAACAGAAAGATAAATTAAGAAAACAATCTCATTTACAATCGCACCAAAAATAAAAAGATACCTAGAAATAAACCTAACCAAAGAGGTGAAAGATTCATACTCTGAAAACTATAAAACACTGATAAGAGAAATTAAAGATGACACAAAGAAATGGAAAGACATTCCATGCTCATGGAATGGAAGAACAAACATTGTTAAAACATGTATACTACCCAAAGTAATCTGCACATTTAATGCAATCCCTGTCAAAATACTAACAGCATTTTTCACAGAACTAGAACAAACAAGCCTAAAATTTGTATGGAACCACAGAAGACCCCAAACAGCCAAAGCAATCTTCCAAAAGAAAAGCTAAAGGAATCACAATTCCAGACTTCGAGTTACATGACACAAAGCCATAGTAATCAGATATCTCTACACCCAACATGGGGCTCAAACTCACAACCCCAAGATCAAGAGTCCCACGCTCTACCAGCTGAGCCAGCCAGGCACCCACAGAGCTGTAGTCATCAAAACTGTATGGTGCTGGAACAAAAACAGACACACAGATCAATGGAACAGAACAGAAAATCCAGAAATGAACTCACAAATATATGGTCAATAAATCTTCAATAAGCAGGAAAGAATATCCAATGGGAAAAAGACAGTCTCTTCAGCAAATGGTGTTAGGAAAACTGGACAGCAACATGCAGAAGAATGAAATTGGACCACTTCCTCATACCATACCAAAAATAAATTCAAAATGGATTAAAGACCTAAATATGAGTCAGAAAACCATAAAAATCCTAAAGGACACAGGCAGTAACCTCTTTGACATCAGCCGTAGCAACTTCTTACTTGATATTTCTCCTAAGGCAAGGGAAACAAGAGCAAAAATAAACTACTGGGAAGACATCAAAATAAAAATTTTCTGCACACACAGTGAAGGAAATAATCAACAAAACTAAAAGACAACCTATGGAATGGGAGAAGATATTTGCAAATAACATATCCAATAAAGGGTTAATATCCAAAATATATAAAGAACTTATAAAACTCAATACCCCAAAAACATAATCCAATTTAAAAAATGGCCAGAAGACATCAACAGACATTTCTGTGGTGCAGCCACTCTGGAAAACAGTACGGAGGTTCCTCAGAAAGTTAAAAATAGAACTATCCTATGATCCAGCAATTGCACTACCAGGTATTTACCCAAAGAATATAAAAATACTAATTCAAGGTATACATGTACCCTGATGTGTACAGCATTATTTACAATATCCAACTTACAGAAGCAGCCCAGGTGTCCATTAACTGATGAATGGATAAAGATGTGGAATACACACACACACACGCACGCAGAGAAAATGGAATATTACTCAGCCATAAAAAAGAATGAAATCTTGCCATTTGCAATGACATGGATGGAGCCAGAGAATATTATGCTAAGGGAAATAAGTCAGAGAAAGACAAATTCCATATGATTTCACTTGTATGTGGAATTTAAGAAAGAAGACAAATAAGCAAAGGGAAAAAAGAGAGAGAAATCAAGAAACAGACTTACTTATAGAGAACAAACTGACAGTTACCAGAGGGGAGGGGCGGGTGGGGGATGGGTTAAATAGGGGACGGGGATGAAGGAGGGCACTTGTCATGATGAGCACTGGGTGATGTACGGAAGTGCTGAATCACTGTATTATATACCTGAAGCTAATATAATACTGTATATTAACTGACTGGAATTAAAATAAAATTTAAAATAAATTTAAAAAGAAAGGACTTAGAAGACATTTAACATACTAGAAAGATGAGGATTTTATAATCCTACAGTCAATTAACTAGAGATAGATATTTAAAACATTTTTTAAAAATCTACGGTATCAACTTTTTGAAGTGTTAGTAGTGACAATTTTCTTAATAATGCATACCTTGTTTATACCCATGTTTTATAAAAGATTAGTATTTGTAGTATCTTCCCAATGAAGATGGGTTCTTGGCACATGACAGCTGAAAGTTACTTGTGCACATGCACACATATGTCTGTGTGTATATTCAGATAGACACAGAAAATATTAGACAAAATAAATAACACTGACGTTGTTTTAAAGCGCTTTCAAAAGCATCACTCACTTCATCCTCAACAACTCCAGAACAGTGGATTCCCAGACTAAAGTTAATATAGTTGTATTTTATAGATAATGTGAGTAGAAGAAATAAAGTCTCAAAGTTTTTACATCTTTCCCCAAATTGAAACAGTTCAAGGTCTTCACAAAAGCAAAAGAAACAAACCACAGTTTTTGGTACATTTTATGCCCTAAACTCAAGAAAAGTTGCATATTAAAACTGACAGAATACATGTCAATAAAAAGTTGACTAAAATAAATATTTGGCGAAATATATTACCCTTAAATCCTGTAGGAATAGTAATTAAAACTGCATTTTTCTTGAATAATAAAATACTAGAATTTACCGAATATCTACTGCCTCCTGATTTTTCTTGGTCCTAGGACAGTATTACAAGAATTATTAATAATAAACCAAGAAAGGGGCGCCTGGGTGGCGCAGTCGTTAAGCGTCTGCCTTCGGCTCAGGGCGTGATCCCAGCGTTCTGTGATCGAGCCCCACATCAGGCTTCTCTGCTAGGAGCCTGCTTCTTCCTCTCCCACTCCCCCTGCTTGTGTTCCCTCTCTCCCTGGCTGTCTCTCTCTGTCAAATAAATAAATAAAAATCTTAAAATAATAATAATAATAATAATATACCAAGAAAGAATCCAGGCTATTGTTATAAAGGCTCTTCTGCCTTCTCAATATAACTACAAATGAAATAAGCAATTATAATCCAAAAAAATGTACCATCTGTTATAAGTTAATCTGTGCTACCAACATTTTAAATGTTTTTACTGTAACAATATCCAACAAAACCTTTTTAAAATCACTGCACCAATTCCAGGCTGATTCTTGCCCCAAGTGCAGACTGAAGGCTGTTTGGCCAATTTGAGAAAGGTGTCCACCAGCTGCTGTTTCTGTCCGTTGGGATTCACCAAGTGGAAGGTCTTCGCCAGGGTTTTTAATTCAGGCGCAGAAAGCAGTTCAAGCACTTCAGAGAGTTCCTGCAACTCAGACTCTGAAATGGGTTAAAAAAAAAAAAAGTTAAACATAGTTTTAAAGCTGAAATGGATTTTTAAAAAAAAAAGTTAAACATAGTTTTAAAGATTTTTACTATTTTCTAGCTCTATTTAAGAAGAATGAAGCTTAGTTAGAAGCAAATATAATGAAATGCTACTGCAAAAATTGTAATCAGTACGGGCACCTGGGTGCCTCCGCTGGTTAAGCTGTCCCACTCTTGATTTTGGCTCTGGTCATGATCTCAGGGTTGTGAGATTGAACCCGCATCAGGCTCTGCACTGGGCATGGAGCCTGCTTAAGATTCTCTCTGCCCCTCTCCCTCTGCCCTGCTGCCCTCCCTCTCTTTTTTTTTTTTTTTTAAGATTTTATTTATGTATTTGACAGAGAGAGAGACAGCCAGCGAGAGAGGGAACACAAGGAGGCGGGGGAGTGGGAGATGAAGAAGCAGGCTCCCAGGGGAGGAGCCCGATGTGGGACTCGATCCCAGGACTCCAGGATCACGCCCTGAGTCGAAGGCAGATGCTTAACAACTGAGCCACCCAGGCGCACCCCCTCCCCCCGTCCCTCTCTTAAAAAGAAATTGTAGGGGCGCCTGGGTGGCACAGCGGTTACGCGTCTGCCTTCGGCTCAGGGCGTGACCCCGGCGTTGTGGGCTCGAGCCCCACGTCGGGCTCCTCTGCTGTGGGCCTGCTTCTTCCTCTCCCACTCCCCTTGCTTGTGTTCCTTCTCTCTCTGGCTGTCTCTCTGTCAAATAAATAAAAAATCTTTAAAAAAAAAAAAAAAGAATATTAAAAAAAGAAATTGTAATTAGTTTGCCAAACCAATTATTACAGAATATGGAAAACAGGTATCTCATAAATGTTATAAAACAGAATTTCTCACTAAGAAGTAAAGGAAAATCTGAATAAAATAAAGACACATATGGATAGCCACTATGGCTTGGACATCCTCCTAAAAAAAACTCACTGGTGTATTCGCTCTCCGCTCACAAGGCCTCCAACCCAACCTCTCCCACACAGGTCAGAGAGTAAACTGACTATCAGCTCTCCTCCCTCCCCACAGGCTCTAGCTGGACACCCCTGCATGGGTTCACTCACTCAAAATACATAGACATGTCTGCTATTATGGGAGCCAGACACTATGCTAGACCCAGGATTCAGCCGAGTCAGACCTGGCTGGTGTCTGCCATCAAGGCATTTACAGCTTAGGGCAGGGTCTCTTTCCTCCATTCAGTAACTACTTATTGGGTGCACACTTCGTGCCAAGTAATGTCTGATGGCCTCGGGCACACTACAATGAACAAACCAAGTCCTGGCTCACGAGGAGCTCACCTCCTTGCATAATAAGCAAGTATGTATGTCAGGTGCTGATAACTATTATAAAGAAAAACAAAACTAAGGCAAAGCAAAGGTGATG
This sequence comes from Ailuropoda melanoleuca, assembly GCF_002007445.2. Taxonomy (NCBI): domain Eukaryota; kingdom Metazoa; phylum Chordata; class Mammalia; order Carnivora; family Ursidae; genus Ailuropoda; species Ailuropoda melanoleuca. Next base: position 20,804,522 of record NC_048226.1, on the reverse strand, counting down.
GGAGGGCCGGCTATACACGCAGCGCAGTCAGGCAAATCTCTGATGAGGTGACACATAGCAGAGCTAGATGAATGAGGGAGCAAGTGGAGGGAGCGAGGGAGCGTGCTGCCGCAAGTACGAGGCTCTGAGAGGGGAGTGCACCGAGCATGCTGAAGAACATGGAGGGCTCTGTGGCCGTGGAGGAGTGAGCAGGAAGGGCAGCAGAGCCCGGGCCCACAGGGTCATGCAGATCAAGGGCACGACTTGGACTTGATTGAGTGCAACAATGAGCCGCTGGGGTTCTGGTTATGTTGCTTAAAGGTCATTTAAAGGTAAGTCACAGCTCACCTGGCATGCCAGTCAAATTGTGAATTTACGAATCTGCATCAAATCCTCCGAGTCAGGTGAGGACAGAAGCCACCAGGTGACCATTAGGGCACTGACATGTGGGAAGCAGCGCTCTAAGCTGGGTCCGCGTCCCGATGCCTAGTCCCTCACATTCAAGCTTCTTTGCCGCACCTCTCTGCCTTTGCCTGCAGCCCCACCACCTCACCTAACCTCACCTTACTAACTGCTCTCCATGACAAACTTCCACACAGAAACCACCTGGCTTTCGCTGGATTCGCCTGTTTCGGTCTAAACTGTCAGCAATTACCCAAGACTCCCATTCTCCCTCCACCTACGTTTCCAGTACAATACTGCATTCAGTCCGGGAGGTGCTTCAGGAATGCTACTGACGAGGCCTCCATGGCTCCCTAACAGTCTCCTAGGCTTAAATCAACAAACTTCTGAGGCAATCAACTTAGAAACTGTAAGAGCTATATGTGTGTGCAGGAGGGGCTGGACGCAGCTTTCAAAGGCAGTATTAGCTTCAAGCAAATCAGCTTTATCCTATCACAAAGATGAAGCATCTGAACGAGTCAGATTCTTGCTGGAAGGGGAGAACTGAGAAGGGATGAGTTTCTTCAGTGGCCCATGGCCACACAGCTATCCAGAGGGGACTTTATCATCCTAAACATGAGACGGTCAAGAAAACAACAGGAGTCTTCACCCAGGCTAAGAATGGCTTTAACGTGAATAATTTGTTGTCCTAAAATTAAAAACTAAATTAAAAAAAAAAAAAACAATTACTATTTACCAGGCACCAGAGGATGACACCATACTGATATCACCATAGTTCTGCAGGAACTTAAGTTTTTCCTGTTGTATTTTAATTTTACATTTCCTTTGACTAATCATACCTGTCTGCAGAAAGCCTGCTTGCTGCAATTCTCCAATCACAGGTGTTAAGTCAGGGGCAATCTCTTCGTATTCCAATTTATTCATCTTAAGCCAGCTGAATTTACGTTGAAAAAGTCTTACATATAACTTCTGAGCACTAGCTGCAATAAAGAAAAATAGTGAAAAATATTATCTCTTCTCAGACAACCAATATTCACGTTTTAAAACTTAGCTTAAAGGTGAAATATATTCTATTAGAAATACACTTATGCTGAGGCACCTGAGTGGCTCAGTCGGTTAAGCATTTGACTCTTGGTTTTGGCTCAGGTCATGATTTTGTGGGTCATGAGATCAAGCCCCACATCCAGCTCCATGGGGAGTCTGCCTGACAGTCTCTCCCTCTGCCACTCCCCCACTCAACGTGCATGCTTGTGCTCTATATAATGAATAAAATACATCTTTAAAAAAATCAGTAAATACACTTAATGCTTACTCAACTGATGTTACAAAAAAATCTTTCTCTTCCTTTGGAAAATATAATTTATTTATTTCAAAGAGAAGTCCCCATGGAGACATCTCCCTGCCCTGTGTGCTTGTCACCACATGACAGGAAGAGCATCCAGGGTGGGAAGCCCTGGGCCAGCTCTACCACTTCTGAATTATACAAGTCTATGAACCTCACCGAGACACCATTTTCTCTTCTGTTAAGAAAAGGGGGGGTTGGGGCAATAACATCATCTTCCCAAAGTTGGTGAAAAGATTTAAAAAGATGAGGTATTTGATGATTGGTGGACCAATCACTAAAAAGTTCCAATATTGGTAATGGTTATTGACGATTTCAAAACTTCAAAGAACCAGGATTCCCATTTTCCAGCCATCAACATTTTCACTCCCTCAGAGAAGCCCCACCCAGAATTCCAGTTATTTTGTTCTCTGCTTTCAGTTTAATATACATGATTCTACCGTTAACCAAAAATAATCTGAAAAGATTATCAAGATATGTGTAGTTTGGATCTTGGCTTAGCTCAGTGATCTTGGCAAAGTTACTTAATTAACCTGGTCACAGTTTTCCTGTTATCTGGATTATCTTTAAATTTCTGTCAATTCTAAAATGATATAACTATACTTCTTAAATCTTCAACTTTTTTTCCCCTTTCTTCTTTAAAGAGGCAAACTCAATTAGCAGCATTTATTTTCACACAGACATTGCAAATGACTCTCTGTGGGGAGCGATACACAAGAATCCACAGAACTTGCACAAGGGAAACTATTCATCCTTCTCAATTATACAGAAGCACAGAGCCATGGACTCGCTGAATGCAGACGTGAATGCAACCAGCACCCAACCAAAGATCTGTGACTTCTGTGGACAGAAGAGTCAAAATGGTACCATTTATGTCCATGTTCTGGGACAGCACAAGTGGAGAGGGAGGCTGTGTCGATAATTAATGCAACTGTGCCCAGAGAAGTATCACTCACACGTTAAAAATACAAAGAAGACTATAATTCCACTGTGTTTATTTAAAACAAAAACCCTTCCCTTGAACATTACCAATAATGTTTAAAATATTTTTTAAAACTCAACTGAAGGGTCAGACCTGACTACAAATTGTGAGAGATCAGTGTAGCACCCAAGTAAGCTTTTCCTACCTCAGGGGGGAATCAGTTCCATAAAAGCGCCATGGCCCATTGGATGAGCAGTGGAACAAGGGTAGCTTTTGCTCCAAATCTGCACCACTGGCTTAGAGCCACCACTGGCTGCCAAGGAACTGAGACATAGACCAGCATCTTTAAAGGTGCCAATTTAGCCTGAAAGTTTCCAATTCCTCCACACCCTGACCTTAAAAGGCAGGGCCTAGAAATCTAAAATATTATCAGAGGAAAAAAATATGCCTTAATATACCTTGGTTTGTTCTTTCCTATATTTTACTTCACTTTCATTTTTGAGAAAATGGTATGTGAACACAATAGAACAACCTAAATTAAGCTGATTACAGGCTCAGAACGCAAAGTATGCTTTTCTCAATCACTGTATTTTTTTTTTAACCTGGAAAAGGCTGCTTTACAACCATCAAATACACACAAAAAGGAAAAGCAGCTGCTTCCATTATAACCAAAGTCCAGCTTGTAAGGAGGTAATACTGCAGAAGCAGACATCACCAGACACAAAATCCTGTCTTTTTCATGCATATTCTTCGCAAACCTTGTAGCTGGCTGATTCCCAGAAGTACTCCCAGAGGACTCCCAGAACCACACTGACTCCTTGTGGTCATGAAATTCCCAGCCCAATCATGACAGCAAATGGAAAACAAAAACTTGGAAGCACACAAGGTTAAGATACCTGATAACTGATAAAATTTAGTTACAATTTCCTTCTCATGTTCATCGAAGAGCATCCTATCCTCTTCGTTCTCAAATACAGCTTTCAGCACCACCAGGAAACTCCGAAGGTAGTAAGGATGACTTGGTGGTACTGTAACTGTTTTATCAGGAACATCACAGCTTGACCCCTGCTCCAAAGGAATTCTGCAAGTGATTTCATTCTTTAAGTCACTGTCACCTTCCAGAAGAAGGTCCTGGATGTTACAACCTTTAGAATCATCAGGTGTAGAACTATGACATTTTGCCTCCCAATCTGACAACTGTGTTTTAGCTTCTGAAGCAACAGTTACTTTCACTTCTTCGCAACTACCTGCCTCACATTTTTCAACATCTTTACCATCTATTCCTGTGATAGTCTCCCACTCAAGACTGTCCTCTGAAGTAGACCTCAATGGATTCCCACGAGTTAAATCTGGTGAAAATAACACAAAAGCATTATCTGAGAAGGCAGGGGTGAGGGGTGATCTCCCGCATTCCTGCGTAGCCTCCTGGCTTTCAGCTTCCAGGACTTTAGTGTCTTCCACACTATGTTCAGTTCTCTGTTCGTTAAGAGAGTCACAGGTAAACACGTTTTCCTTTTGAGAACTATTCTCCAAAATTTGATCCTTGTCCTCAATCTCTGAACAGTTATCAACTGGGCTCCTAACCACTGTGGATGAGGGACTCTGTGGACTCTTACTGGCAAATTCCTCATTCTTCTTACATATTGATCTTCTAGCCTCTGTGTATCTTCTGGACAATTTAGATGACAGGCTTCCCAAAGTAATGACTTTCACATTATGATGTCTCAGCTTATCTTGATTTTTGAACACCAAGTCTTTATTATTTTTAAAGTAGGGGCTGGTCTGCTGTTTTATGCCCATTTTTGCTGAATCACTTGGGTCAGGGGTTAAACTTGCCTTTGATGGTGACAACTTTCCTGGCGTTACATTTTCTAAGACAGTATTGGTTAAATTTACTGTGGACCCACTTGAATCTGTGAAGCCAACATGCCTCAGATCAACTGGGGTGATGTTATCATTGTTAGCACATTTTTCATCAAGATGCCAGTTTAAGTCATATCTCGGCACCATTTTACTACAAATGGGGCAGGCAAGTTTAGCAGGTGGTACATTGTTAAAAAATGAAATAATAGAGTTACACTCATTTTTTTTAGTTTTACTGATTGATAAACTTCTACGAGCTCTTTTTTTTGCAGGAGATTTCCCTTCTGACATAATGAGTATTAGAAAAACGGGGTGTTTCTAGTAATAAAACCCAGGATATCACTGGGGAAAGGCAGCACCGGTATACTTTTACTTCCCTGACTTGAAGTAGTGACAAGTGGGATTCTAATTCTATTTGACATGTTTTTCATTTAGTCAATTTCTTCTTCCTACAAAATAAAACACACGTTGATTAAAAACACTGTTATGAATTCAACAACAGAAAGTGTAAACATGCAATGGCAGTATCCCTTGAGATAAGGAAAATCCTGGACTTGGGACAGAATACCAGGGCTGTAGTCCCAGGTCTACATGCAATCTCGGTGTGACCCTTAGCCATAAAATGACAGCGCTGGGCTCCGCAGGGATAATTTCTGAGACTTCTTACGACCTAAAATTACCTATTTTTAAAAAAGGAAAATCTGACTATTCCAGATCCCTTTTTAGAAAACCATTGTATCAGTAACTTTTTCTGGGCGAGAGAATGCCTATCTGCACGATCTCCGGAGTCACTTGAGTCCCACAGGCCTGCACAGAGGAAACCCCCAAGTCGCGGGCATCTGTCAACACGCTTGGGGCCCCCAATGCTGCTTCGGCCACCGAACCTCTGAGGCTCCGGGGAGCACGGCCGGCCCTTCCCCCTGGGGCCGCGTGCGTGCACCTGGGACTCGCACCTGCGCTCCGCCACCAAGCCTGCTCGCCCGCCCTTCCTCCCTCCTTCGCCCTCCCCGCCCGCCCCCGCCCGCCCCTAGCCGCCCGTGCGACCCCCTCGAGCCCGCAGCGCCCACCAGAGAGCCAGCCCGCGACCCCACCAGGCCGCCCCGCGCTTCCCACCGGGCTCCGCGCGCCCAGGCATTCCCAGCCGATCCCCGCGTCTCGGCTCGCCACAGGCTCGGCGAGTAGAGGCCCGACTGATCGATCCTACTCCCTTCCACCTTAAACGCTTTCGCCCATCCAGAGCGGCCGAGGCTGGCCGAGCCGTCCTGGGCGGCCCCAGAGCACCTCCTCCTCCACACCTGGCGACCCCTGTACGTGCACTCTGGGGGAACCCCTGCCGCGAGTCTGTGGGAAGGTGGCCTGTGGGGGGCGCACTCTGTCGGGCGAAGCGGCCCCCTGCGGGCAGATGCACGCGCGGGTCCACTGACCCCGCGCCCGCGAGTCGGCGCCAGGGGCTCAGCGGTGCGCGGGGCTTTGCGGAAGATGTGCTGCTCCCCGCCTTGCTGCAGCAAATGTGGATAACCTCAAGAGCAAAGGGACAAGAAAATGTGGTCAAGTAGTGAGGGAGTAGTGACTGTGGAGTATTCATTACTTCTGTTTTTCATAGGGTTTAATTGTGAAGTTAAACAGTTACTGTATAATAATGGCTGCTTAACAAGGGAAAATTTAACGAACCAGAAAGTGTATCACTCAGCCCTTGAGCACTGACACCAGCTGGTTCCAGCATCCCCATGAATGAATGCCCCAGAACGTAAGCTTCCTGAGCGCAGGGCCGGTGCTGCCTTCACCAGGGCTTGCAACGGTGGCCGGCACCGTGTAGTTACTCCGTAAACATGTGTCGAATGAATGCATGAATAAACGAACAAGCCAAAGAGAAAAGGGACATGGATAGGGAATTCATCAACAAATAATGTATCGCGTACCTGCCTCCTGTCAGGTAATGTTCTTGTTACTCGAAATACGGCAGTGAACAGAATGAGGAATGGGAAAAAAATCCCTGCCTTCCTGGAGAATGCATTCTGGTGGGGGAAGACGGAGAAAAAATAAAATAAATCAATTATGCAGAGAATTAAAAAATAAGTACTTTGAAGAGAAAGCCAGGAACATCGGGGAGGACAGGGAGGAGGATCACAACATGAAAGAGTTGTAAAGAAAGGCTTCACTGAAAAGGGTAATCTTTGAGCAGACTCCAAGGAGGTAAGGCAGTGAATACTTGAGAGAAGGGAATTGTAAGCAGACGAAATAGCAACAGGGAGTGTTCCCTGAGGAAGAAGCTTGCCTAGCAAGTCTAAGAACACCAGCAAGTCACTGGACCAGAAGGGAAGTGAGCAAGGTAGCAGAGGGCAGATCATGTAGGACATCAAACGTTTTCTGTAAAGGGCCAGGTAATAAATGTTTCAGGCTTTGGTGGCCATAGGGTCTCTGGTAACTCTGCTGTTGTAGTGTGAAAACAGCCATTGACGATATATGAGTGTGACTGTGTTCCAATAAAACTTTATTTACAAATAACTGACCACATTTGGCCTCTGGTTATGGTGGGCTGACATTTAATAAAAGGCCTTGCTGGTCATATGGATTTTAGCATTTACTGTGAGTCATATGGAGGAACCACTCTGCTTGTTAAGTATAAATGATGGGGGCAGAGGAGTGGAGAGAGGGGGAGCAGGGAACACAGAAAGCTAAGAAGCGATGACAGTGGCTTGGTCAGAGCGCTGATGATAAGAAATAGCAAGATTCTGGATACACTGAGTAGGTATAACCAACAAAATTTGTTCATGGTAAAGGATGTAAGGTATGAGGGAAAGAAAAAACTTTGACCTATCAACTAGAAGGATGGAGGGGGAAAAATCAAGAGTTCAGTTTCAGACACATATCTTAGTCCACTCAGGCCACTCACAGACTGGATGGCTTATAAATAACAGAGATTTACTTCTCACATTTCTCTTGGCTAGAAGTCCAAGATCAGGATGCTAGCATGGTTAAGGGCTTCTTCTGGATCCCAGTCTTCTCGTTGTATCCTCACATGGTGGAAGGGGCTACGGAGCCCTGTAAGGTCCGTTTTATAAGAGAGCTAATCCCATGCATGAGGGCTCCGCTCCCATGAACTAATCACCTCCCAAAGGCCCCACCTCCTAATACCATTACATTGGGAGTTAGAATTTCAGCATGAATTTGGGGCAGGAGGGGTGGGGCACACACAAATGTTCAAATCATGGCAACATGTAAGTTTGAAATGCCAATCAGACATTGCTGTGGATGAGGACACTTGAATTTATTAATTAAATCAGGTCAGGAAATAAAAATTTGGGAATCATCAGGCTTTATATGGTATCAATATATGACACCACGGAGTGACTACAAATAGAGAATTAAAAGGTCAGGAAGACTGAGCAGTGCAATAAAAAGAAGGGAGATGAGAGTGAGCTAGCAAAGGAGTCTGAGAACTTAGGGTGAGGAAGAAGGAAAACAGCTGGCATCCAGAAAACCATGATGTATATTGGGGATTGGGGGATGACAGATGCAGCTAGAATGCAAGGTGAGTATTGAAGAGTAACCACTATATCTAGCAATGTGGAGAGCATTCGGTAACTTTGACAAAAGCTCTTGTGGAACAGTGGAATGATTGAAGAGGATTCAAGAAAGATGGGGAGACAGGAATTGCAGACAATACAGGGACCCATTCAAAACCCGAGTTGGTATGAAGATTAATCTGAAGGCATTTGGGATTCAACAGATACAGAAAGAAGCATTTTGGAGCTTCCCTTATCTGACTAAAAGAAACTTCTAGGAAATAAGGCTGCCATAAATTCCCTCTTTGGAGGATGTGTGGGGGTGGGCTTTTATTACCAGGAAGGAGACCTAGAGAATATCTACCATAAATTCTCTCTCCAGGGAAATCTTATGCCCACAAAAATGGAAAAACGACTCACACCTGCATGAACAACCATTATCACAAATTTTCTTATCTTCCATTTGTTCTTCTAGAAACCCATGTGCTCTTCCCCAAAGGCCTTTTTTACCCCCTTTTTCCTACTAATTTTAATCCTTTATCAAGCTACTTCTTTTGTAAGCTCCCTTAAGTATATGAATAATTTTTCCTGTTCATCTTTTGTCAGTTTAATTCACAGGCCCCCAGGCACTAAATCTAAGAGGGCAGGGGAAATATTTTTCCTCTCCAACAACAGGAATTGTAGACTTCAAGAAGTTTTGTAGTGAAGGAAAGCAGAGAGGTATAGCAGAGCTAAAAGGGGAGGTGGGATTAAGAGTTTTGTTTATTTAAGAAGGAAAAAATAACAAAATGCTTATATGCTGATAGGAACATCCAGGTAGAGTGAAATCTAAAGCAGGAGAGAGAAAAGAGACTTGCTGAAGTAATATTCTTAGGTAGGTGAGGGGATGGGATACAGTTCACAAGTGAAGGGGTTGGCCAAGTAATGAAATAGCATAGCACAAGAAAATCCCAAACTATTTATGGGAATGCAACCAGCCCCCAGCACAGTAAATGTAGGGTACTGAGGGAAATGACTGTTCAATAAATGGCTTTTGAGAATAGGTTACCTATGTGGGAAAGTGAAATTGGATCCCTACCTCACACCAAATAAATACAAAGATTAAGGCTAACTAGATTAGAGTAACAACTGTGGGAAAGCAGACTTCAAAACTTTTAGAATACAGGCATTCCTCAGAGATATGGGTTTGGTTCCAGACCACCATAATAAAGTGAGTATCGCAATAAAGCAAATCAAATGAATTTTTTGGTTTCTCAGTGCATATAAAAATAATGTTTATACTACACTGCAGTCCATGAAGTGTGCAATGGCATTATGTCTAAAAAAAACCCCAACTCTACGTATATGCCTTAATTTAAAAATACTTAATTGCTAAAAAATGCTAACCATCATCTGAGCTTTCAGCAAGTCATCTTGCTGAGCTTTCAGCAAATCATTGATCACAGATCACCATAACAAATACAATAATGAAAAAGTTTGAAATATTGAAAAAATTACCAGATGTGACCCAGAGACATGAAATAAGCAAATGCTGTTGGAAAAATTGTGCCTGTAGACTTGCTCAACACAGGGTTGCCATAAACCTTCAATTTGTAAAAAAATCCTCAGTATCTGCAAAGCACAATAAAGTGAAGTACAATAACATGAGATATGGCAGCATAAGATATAATTTTATTATCTTGAAGGTATTTTAGGATTCATTAAATAAGAGAAAAAGTGCTACCATAAAATAAGAGATTGATAAACATGACTATAGATAAATTAAGAACTGTCTAGTAGTGGCTTTGTAGCTTATACTTTATTGGGTGAAAAATCTTGGATATAACAAGTATAAACAATGCAAAAATTATAAACAATATAAAAATTACAGAAACAAATGTTTCATTACAATTTTAAATTATAAACAATTATAAAGTGTAAAAAAAATAAGTCTATTTGAAAACATTGGAGAATGACCAAAAGTAGGCAGAAACTGGAGGCCAGTAGCAAAAACAGTAACAATGCATCATAGGATTTTAACACACCTAGATGAATGACAAATAACATAGCAAAAAGGATGAGATTGTAAATATAACGATATCACTATGAAGGTCTTACATCTTATATGAAGTGGTAAAATATTAACTCTAAGTAGATTGTTTTAAGTTAAGGATGCACATTGTAATTCCTAAACAACTGAAAACTAATCCAGTGTAGAGCTAATACATTGAGAGAGATATTTAATTTGAATATTAACATATTTGATTTTAAAAGCAGAAAAAGAGGAAGAGAGAATAATTAGAAGAGACAAAGAGAAAATAAATAGCAAAATAATAAAACCAAGTATAACCAAACCAATAATTACATTAAATGTGCATGGATTAAAAGCTCCAATTAAAAGAGAACCAGGGATGCCTGGGTGTCGTTGGTTAAGCATCTGACTTCAGCTCAGGTAGTGATCTTGGGGTCCTGGGATCAGGCTTGCCTCAGGCTCCCTGCTCAGCCAGGAGTCTGCTTGTCCCTCTGTCCCTCCCCCTTCCCTTCTCTCTCTCTCTCAAATAAATAAATAAAATCTTTTAAAAGATAAATAAATAAAAGGTAGAAATTGTCAGATTAGACTTAAAAAGCAATTCCTAACTATGTGATATATATAAGAGATACAGGAAATTGGAAAATAAGAGAATGGAAAAGAATATATTATTCAAACAAAAATCAAAAGAGCCATAGTATTATATTGAAAATAGACTTCAAGATAGGGAGTACTACCAGAGAAAAAGAGGCCATTTTATAAAAGTCAAAAGGATCAATTTGTGAGAAAGACATAAAAATCAAAAATGGGTATATATCTGATAATATGTCTTCAAAATACATGAAGGAAAAACTGACACAATTATAGGAAGAGAAAAATCCACAATCATAATTAGAGATTTTATATGCTTCTCTAATTGACAGAACTAAACAAAAAAATTCAGTGAGTATACGTAATAACTGAACAAAAATATCAAAGCTTTAGACTAACTGAAATATAGAGCACTATGTACAACAACTGTAGAACACATTTTTTCTTTTTCCTAGTGGTATAAGTTTACTAATTTTGAAAACTACTTGTATATTTTAGGCTTGAGTAAATGAATAAATATACTAAAGATAACGGGGGCAAGATTTCTCAACTGTTGGAAAAGACATTACAAATAAGGAAAAAGTGAATACTAGAATTTATCCTCGGGGTATTGGATTAGAATTGGAGGTTTTGGTATGAACTCATGTATGAAATACATATAACACACACATTTTCCAGCTCTGGTGAGTGGGGCCAGTGGCAACAGTAGCAATGACCACATTTAGCACCCACCTCTGTTTCAAAATACCATTCTCCAGGAGGAACCAGGGTTCTGTGGGAAAATGGCCAATTCCAGGAAAAGACAAGATAAGCCTGGAACATTTGTTAGCACCAGAAAATAAGGAAGTGCTCAGAGAATAATGGGAACATATCAGAACCGAGAAAAAAGTTTGAAGGGCCTTCCTCTGTACTGGCCCAGAACAACTGGAAAATCAAAATTCATAATAAAAGGATTAAAAAACATTGAATAATATAAAAATCAGTCAATACTGAAATAAATGAGAAGGGAAAACTTTCCTTACAGAATGCCAAGTAATAGAGAAGAAATTAAGATAGAAAACCATCAACGGATGCCACAACTGGTGTTTGTTGAGGAATGGGATATTCACAGTATCAAAGTATCTCCCTAACAGATTACTCAGTAAAAAGGAAAAGCAGTAACTTTATAGTGGGGAGACCTGGGAGTCATCACTATAACAAACTCTCAATGCTTTTATCACCAGCTCACAGAAACAGACTATCCTGACCCTCTGTATTTGAGGTACTAAAGACACACCTCTGCTTTGGCTTTCCTGCCAAAAATGTATATAACCTCAATAAATCCTGAGAAAACAGATGAATCCAATTTTGTGAGACAGTCTATATAACTGGCCTACATACCTCAAAAATGTTAGTCAAGACTAAGAACGGCTCAGGAATTGGAAACTAAACATAGCACCTAAATACAATGAGGACTCTTAGAATTACTTGATGCTGGACCAGGGGAAAAGAGCTAGAAAGGACATTACTGGGACTATTGACAAAATTTGAATATGGACTACAGATTAATAGCATCATATTGATGTTGAATTTCCTGATTTTGATAATTATACCTCAGCTCTATGTTTGTGAATATTCGTATTCTTGGGAAATACATACTGAAGTATTTAGTGGAAAGGGCTACGATGTCTCTAACTTCCTCTAAAATCGTTCAGAAAAAACAAGGATAGTAAAGCAAATGGAGCTAAATTTCCTGGAATTTTTCTGTAAAAAGTATACAGATATTTTTATATTTATATTTGTATTTTATATTTATATATATTTTATGTAAATTTTAAAATATAAGAAAAAACTAGCTAAAAATGAGACAGAGGACGCACAAAATGCTCCATCTCATTAGCAGAGAAATATAAATTAATAACACACAGGTACATCATTTTATATCCAGCAGAAAGGCACATTTTTAAAATCCTGCCAATGCCAAGTCTGACAAGGATATGATTAAGTCCAAACCTGTACAACTACCTTGAAAAACAAGATGGCCTTAATCTTCTGTACTTTCTACCCAGCAATTCTATTCTAAAGGGCATTAGAGGCTAGAGCATAAGAGTAACAGTGTGTGGGAACAGGATGTTCGAAAAGGCATTACTCCTAATAGTATAAAACGAAACAAATATCTTCACAAGATAGGGGAAAAAAAATCGTGATAGATGCATAAAATATTATGTGGCAGTAGAAACAAATAGCATTATGGATGAATGAGGGAAATCAAGAGTGAAAAAGCAAGCCATAGGTGAGTACACATCATGTTCTATTTTCATAAAATTCAAGTACTGGTAAACAATGCATTGACCAGGGATATATGTGGTCAAATATATATGAGTGTGAAGGAATGAGGAACACACCACTCAGAAACCACTCAGAACCATGACTTCTTTACCTCCTTACATAGTTAAGTGAAGCAGATGAAAAGTGCCAATGAGTAGTTTTTGTGTTTTTAAAGATTTTATTCTTTTTAAGTAATCTCCATACCCAGTGTGGGGCTCAAACTTGCAACCCTGAGATCGAGTCACGTGCTCCACCGACAAAGGCAGCCAGGCGCCCGTTTTGTGTTTTTAGATAAAGGATGGTTTCTCCAAAGTTATGTGATGCTTCTAATTTATACAGAAAAAGTATGTAAATATTCTACCAGAATGAACACTCTTAAGTGTAAGAATTATTGTTTTGTTTAGTTATATCCCTGGTACCTACAATAATGCCTGGCACAGAGTAGGTATATAAAATGAATATAATCTTTAGAAAGTATCAAATATTACATTTAAAAAAGTGAATGAACAGATACGCCTCCCGTAGAGGTGGCGGGGGAAAATGAAGATAAAAGGGATTCAAACTATGCAGACATCAAACTGCCCCTGGACCCGTAAAGTGAATCATCATCTCAGGATCAAACACTCTGATCCTGATGAATGATTATGAAAGAAAGATTCAAGGCAAGAGAACTAAGCTAGCAGTTGAATGGGGACTGGCAAACTGAATTTAAAGAAAGCAGGAACTCATAGAGCCATAGAACACTCACGTCACCACTAAAATGAAATGACACTCTAAGGCTAGACAGAGACCCAGGGCTGCTCAAACTGTTAGACAAAGGCGCACAAGTGAAGAGAACTCTTCTGAATAAAACTTCCAACAAATGACAATTTAGTATTGACTGGCACTCCATCCAGCCCCAGCCAGCCTGGCTCTACTGATGTGGCCGGCTTCTGCATTAGGAAGCAGAAATGCAGAAAGCACATGCCCACGAGCTCTTCCTGCCTGCTGCCTGTCCCCTGCAGATGAAAAACCTGAAGGTTTTCCTTGTTGCTTCAGGAGAAGCTGTTCTCATTTTCCACCCCTCAAGCATTTCCATCAAAGCATAATATGAGGTCCTATCAGATAACAGGCAGTTTTCCCTGGATTGGGAGGTGAGCACCTGGTAGTCAGGGAAGATTCACCACACTGCCAGTCGACCTTTCTTGTTGGGTTCACCTTCTATCACGACTAGGTCACACCTGCCCTGTATGCATCTGACTGTGGGCGGACTCCAGAGCCTACATGAAACCTTCATTCAGGTGGACAGGAGATCATCTCCCAAGGGGAAGGATGGAAGGCACGTGCACTGTTCTGTGAAAGAGCAGTGGGAGAAGAAAATCAGGACCCCAAAGAATGAGGACCCCTGCTGTAGACAGCTGCTTGTGACAGGGATGGCTGGCTCCTGGACCCTGGTCAGCTTGCAGGCCAGGTCCTGCTCACTGACCACTGCCTGAGCTGGCCTTCACCTGCCCCAGTGAGGACACAGTGTGGGAAGGGCCATGGGCTTAGTCCGGCTTCTCAGAGGAAGCAACTTGGGGCTTTCCAATGACAGTCTGGAGTCTGTCTTTTCAAAATGAGGAATTCTCAAATATCTGCCATCTATGCAAAGAAAAGTTGTCAAAAAATTTATTATAAAAGAGAACTATGACAGAATATAAGCTTACACATTAATATTTACATTATATTCAAAATATATTACAGCTTTAATTTATGAACAGAAATATCCTGTCTTTTCTTCTTTTTCTTTTCTGTTTTCTTTGCATCGCTGATTTGCATTTTTACTTGATCTTGTAATTTGGAAAAGAATGCTTGAGATGACTTTAAGGCTTTGTCTTTACCTTCATCCTGCAATTAAAAATAATAACACATTCATGCTATAAAATGTGCTTGTAAGTAAAAACAGCCAAATGATTACAACAGTGTACAAAAGTATAAAAATCCAGCAATTGAGAAGAAACTATGAAAAATCACACCAGTTAACACAGAGGTATTATATGCGTTCTACGCTGCTGCAATATTCTTGTAATTGAAGGGAGGAGGGAGCGGAAGACAACGCTGCCAGACCCCAGGTGCCGTGAGGGCACAGAGTTTCAGGCTGTTACTCCAGCCAGGCACCAGCAGCCTCAGACACTCAGTGGAGCAGATGTCACCTACTGCTTACCACGCCCTTCCCCACAAGGGCCCCCTGCAGTGATTTTCTTTCCTTCATTCTTACCTTTAGTAGCGATGCTTTGCCCGTTTTGGTCAACTGTTTTAACTTCTCTGAAGCTACGGCCTTCGTGTATTTCCCCGCTTGGTCTGGGTTGTTCTTTTCAAGCAGTTTTCTCCGCTTTTCCTTCTCTTTTAGTTTCATATGCTTCTGATATTTCTTTTTCCTTCGTTCTCGTTTCTTGTCTGTAGCTGTTTTTTCAGCAGCTGTTTTTATGTCTCCAGCTTTATTTTTTTCCTATTGAAAGTAACCACCAGTATACTAGTTAATCCAACTTAACACAACTCAGGAAATGGGAAGAGCAGCAATTTCACAGAGTGTGGCCAATGGGCTGTACCTACCACCAAGAGCTGAGTACACAGTACCTATCTGCACCCCACAGAGCTTTGGGAGCTCAGCTCTTTAAGACCTGGAATACATCCTTTGACAAAGCAGACTCTTACAGCAGCAGTTCAGCTTCCAAACTACATCGCCAAAGGCAGCCTGGAGAGCTGGATTATCACACTGACAGTGCCAGAAGCAAGCCCCCTACAGCACTTAAGACTCCAGATGGGCTTCAGGGACAACCTCAGTGCTAAGCTGCCGAGGACAGCCACTGGCTGGCAGGAGGGACTCCCAGACATGGAAGGGAAACATCTATCCAGGGAGGATCAACGTCCTCTCTTTTCTCCCCAGCTGCCAGCCTATCCTGCCAGCACCGTCACCTGTAGAGGTGGCAGAGGTCCTGAAGGGGTGGGTGTGGGTGCAGCAAAGCAAGTGCAGAGGGACAAAGAGCCACGCTGCCAGGCCAGCCATGAAGACGAGACCTGGCAGAAACCATCATTCCTGTACAATGCATGAGCTTCAATGTTCATGAGCCAGGGACTGCCTCCATTTGGTTACATCCATCTTCTAATAATCCAAATGTTCTATTCTAGACACCAATTCCATTACTAATAAGCATTAAATGGATACGTAATGGGGGAAAATGCTGATATTAAAGGACTGCTAGTATATGAGCAACATAAACCATTTACTTCAACCCAACATCACTGCTAGTATTCAAATTGGATTATAACAAGATACAGACATCACATATTTACAAGAAGATTTTATAAAGTAATTCTTATACCTGTACCTCATAATATCTGATTATAGAAGACTGATGTTTGAATACTATGTAATACTATTAGTTTGATTATACTTAGAAACTGCTGATACATTAGAATAAAAGCTACAAACTCCAGGATAATGACCCTGAGTAGAGATCTAGCTATAAACAACTAATTTATTTAAAAAAAAAAAACAAAAAACAACAACAACAAAAAAAACCCTAAATGTTTCAACACTGGTTTCCTACCTTGACTTCCTCCGGGGCCAAGAGAGCTGCGTCACTCACGCTCACTGGGGCTACCTCCTCCATGGTTATGGCTGGCAGATTTGACACAACTTTAATCTCTGGAACAGGCTAGAAAAGAGACAATATGTTGAAGAGGAAGTCAGAAATAGTTCTAACAAAATATTTATATTTTGAACCTATTCATTTTTCTTAATATCCTTTAAAATTGACTCTACTATTATTATTTTTATGTAGCGGTTCATCACTTACATACAACACGGGTGCTTATCACAAGTGCCCTCCTTAATCCCCATCACCCATTTAGCCCATCCCCCACCCACCTCCCCTCCAGCAACCCTGTTTGTTCTCTATTGTTAAGGTGTGAACCTATTAATTTAAAGCATAATACATAAAATACTTTATGGAGGGGTGCCTGGGTGGTTCAGTCGGTTCAAAGTCTGACTTGGTTAAAAGTCTGACTCAGTTTTGGCTCAGGTCATGATTGCATGAGTCATGAGATTGAGCGCCACATAGGGCTCAGTGCTCTGTGTGGAGTCGGCTTGTAGATTCTCTCTGCCCCTCCCCCCACTCACTTACTCTCATATAAATAAATTAATCTTAAAAAAAAAAAGGTCTCCTAGGTCTTAAAAAAATAAAATACTTTATGGAGATTATTTAAAATGTGCGACAGTACATCCCCGGATTCTGATGCAAAGTTCGATGATAGCAAAAATCTGAAGCTAACTGGAATGATGGCAGTACTGTAGGTGGGCAGCATGGGCTGCTTGAGGAATCTTTTGATACCTGAGTACTTTGGGGTCTTCTCTGTCTCACTGATGAACCAAGAACACTTTTTTCTACACTTTTGCAGGACATTTCTGCCGTATTCAAACACCACTTCTTTCGCCTATTACACAAATTATTCTCATCTGCCACGGATGTGGACATTTTCCAACAATCCTATCTAATGTTAAATAAAATCCATTGATTTTTGTGAATATTATCCTGTCTTTGGTTATAAAAAAAAAAAAGACCAGCTATAAGAAATATATAGAAAAAGATGCAAGGAAAAATGCTTATTAAACAAGAGTCAAAATAGTCTACTTGATAAATTTCTCATCTTCCAGCTACTGAAAACATAGTTTTATAAACAAATGTGAGATAATACAGAACTGCTTTGGAAAACTAAAACAGTACTGAAATAAATCAAACCTATTAGCTATAAAAAGGAGAAATGTTATGTAATGTTATAAAATGTAATGTTAACTGAAGAGCTTCTTTTGGGAAAGAAATGCCCAGGAAAGAGAGAAATGAAAACAAGCTTCATACTGTCCATGATAATATAATAGCAGGACACTAGTGATTATTTACCCAACACTTACACTAATGCTCTTTACATCTAATTCTTGTACATCTCTGAGGAGCACCAGGGGACAGGGACTCTGTCACTAGAGTGGAGTAAAAGATAGAAGTGGGGGACACAGCAGGTGCCCTGGAGAGAACACAGGACTGAGGGGAGAGGGGCTCTACTGCAGACAGCGTCACTGATTCCTTCACACATCCCTTTTCTTACCGTAGTCTGGCCATATGCCAATCAACTAGCAGATGTGTGCCCCAGGAAATTTCAGAGAGAACAAAAATAAGTCATACACACAACAGGATCCTGGATTCTAACAGAAAAAAATGTCAGAGTGTGAAAGAAATAATTTGTTCCATTGGACCACTGATCACTTATTTATTAGGAACATCATGTTCCATTCTACAATTTAAAGAGAAATACAAAGAAAATGGGAGATAGCCCAGAAAATAACAACAACAAAATGATGACTGGTCAACAAGGTTTATGGAGATCGTGAAATATGAAACTGAATATGAAAAAAGTTCACATTAAGGGGAACCTGCACCAAAAATTCTACATTTCTGAAGAGGAATAAGAAAGGCTTTCAAACTGGGGCATGTAGGCCCAAATATATTCCCTCCTTCTTCAATTCCCAAGGTTCCAAGGAAGGTCTGAGTACTTCCCCATGTCAGGCTCCGTGTTAGTGTGATGGACATAGCAGGGAAATGGTAGTGAACAAAACACACTTGTGCTGGCTTGGAAACAAGTAGAGAACGATCAGTAATTGACCAATGGCGATCACAGTGCTATGAGGGAAATGAATGCAGGGAAGAGGGACATGGCATTCAGCCTGACACCCCAGAGGTAGGAAGGAGCCAGCCATGGAAAGAAGGAAGTGCAGCCTAACAGGCAGAGGAGAGCCCAGCAGGAAGGTATGAGGAAGGGGGCACTCTGTCCACTGAAGGCACTGCAAGGAGACCATGTCGCTGGGGGGAGAGAGGAAGCCAGACCATGTGGGGCCTTGTAAGGCACAGGAAGGGATCATGTTCTTCACATCAGTGACTTTTTCACAGTAAGACCTGCTGGCCAAGAGGGGTTGAGAATTCCTCTTTTCTTCATCCATTACACAGCCCACACTAGGCACTTTGGTAACTAAAGATGGCTCCTGCCACCAAAAACTTACTGTCATATAAATTACATGTGATTAACCAAAACCAAAAAAAAAGCAGGTGATAAATGCTGATTGTCTGAGAAGACAAGATACTCACACAGGACAAAACACCTAACCATCAAAGAATCAGAAGGATTTTGGTGATTACCTCTTCTGTAAGATGAAAGGTGAAGCAATTTCCCTAATTCACAAAGCTAGTTAGGGGCAGAATCAAATTCAGGTTTCTGACTTCTAGACTAGTCCCTGAGATTCATGACACCTCATTTCTAGAAAACACAAGGGACACAAAGGGGCAATAGGCGAGCAAGTACCAAAAGGATGGCACAGCATGTTTTATGGGTTCACAGGGAACAGTGAGAAGGAAAGGAAGCTCTAAAAAGTACAGAGGCATACCGGGCCAAGCGTGGTGGGAGTCAGACAGACAGACAGACAGGGAGATCACTGGAGGTCTGGGCCTGGTGCAGGAGTGTGATGCAACAGGAGAACATGGACCCACAGTTATATCCAACCCGCCCAATCTCCTAAGCCTTGGTTTCCTCATCTGCAAAACAGAAAGAGTAATACCTGCTTCAGTGTTTTGTGGATGAAGAGTTAATGAGCAGGCCACTACCATCATCAAGATGGCAACACTGGTCGATCCCAACTTTAGTCCTCCTCACAAGACCAACTAAAGCAACTATCCATAGTTGAGATAGCACTGGGAAAATCCCAGAACCCAAGGTAAGGTTGAAGCAACCCTCCGGACCACAGAGACTTGAGAAGGACCACATTAGAAGGGTAGAAGAGGCTACATTTTCACCATATCATCCCTCTCCCAGGCCAGAACAGCGCCCCATTGACAGAGACCTGGCCTATGGTTTCTCCAGTGGAAGAGAGCCCAAGGTAGCCTTCCAGCTCCCCAGCACTGCAGGATGCTTCTGGGCAGACCCAATCACACCTGTGTCATGGGGATCATGGAGGGAATCTGTGGGGCTTGACCACTGAGGATCAGATTGGGATGAAGAACAAGGGCAGGGCTTCTAGCAACCAGTGCTTGGATCTTGGCAGACCATGTGCCTCCTCGCAGGAGTGCCCAAGTAAGAGATCCCAGCCATCAGCCTTGCCCATCTGTAGAGCCAAGCTAGTGCCCCTGTCTGGCTAAAAGAGATATCTACACCCCCATGATCATTGCAGCATTATTTATAATAGCCAAGTCATGGAAACAACAGAAGTGTCCATCAACAGATGAAAGAATAAAGATAATATGGTACATATATAAATACACACAAACACATATGCACACACAAACTGGAATACCATTTACCATAAAAAGAAGGAAATCCAGCCATTTGTGACAATACTGATGGACCCTGAGATGTTATGCTAAATGAGGTAAGTCAAACAGAAAAAGACATATACTGTGTGATCTTATTAGGCAGGAAATTAGGCATGAGCGACAGGAGGATAGACTTTAGATGCCCTGCCAGAGAGCGCCGCCCAGGGACCACCACATTCTACCCATCTAGCAGTAGGTTTGGGGTTGCAACATCCCAGCAGAGTAAGAGTTAGGTTTGTTGTGCTTATTGCACTAATGCAGAAAGCAGCTATTTGTCCCTATTTGACCTATGTCTCTAGAATAGAAATGTTGCAGTTGCCCACTCTTGCAGGCACTTAGAATACATCTTGGGAAAGGACATGAATAGGTGGCTAATTATTATATAATCCAGACCTGTCACTCAAATGTTGCCACCCTAGGACCCTCAGAAAAGAAAAAAAATGACATAAGCCCACACCCCAGAGTTTCTTGGCCCTTTGTGTCTCTTGACTGGCCCGCTCCTCCCTTGGAGTGTACTTTAATAAAATTTTCTGTGCTTTAAAACAGCAGGATGACTACAGTTAACAGTATTGTATTGTGTATTTCAAAGTTGCTAAGAAAGTAGATCTTAAAAGCTCTCACCATAAAAAGAAAACTCCAACTATATGGGGTGATGAATATTAACTAAACTTACTGTGGTAATCATTCCCCAATACACAGAGGCAGGTATGCCATGCCTTTCAAAAGTTAATGCTAGGCCACTTTGCTTTTACAAAAGACCTACATTACTACCTGTTTTTTGCTAACTGACAGAAATCTGAAAAGAATTTTCACTTTTATAAAATAAGTGAAAACAAAAATAGCATTCAGCATCTGTTCTGTAGCAAGTGGCCCTGCCCAGCCTTCCTCAGGAACTATACTCGGTATCTCAGCATCAAGCCACCATAGCTTTAAACGGTGTCTGTGAGCATCTGTGCTTTATCTCAATTTACTTGTGCATCCATTTACGAGATGGTCCTAAAGTATCAGGAAAGCCTAGGACAGGTTATTTTTGGGGTCTGAAAAAGGTCAAAAAATTTTCCATTTAATTAATGGTAATTGCTTCTTTGCTTTACCCCATTTAGGTTTCTGAAAGGTTTTATAAGAATAGTTTGCTTTCTGATGGTGGGGGAACCCATATATCAGACCACTGTTGTACATCTTGAACTTACGCAGTGTTAAATGTCAATTATGTCCCAATAAAACTGGGGAAAAGGGGTTAATATACATAAAGGACTTAATATGGCAAATAGCAGGTATTCAGAAAATATCAGATACAGACATCACAGGTCTTCAGACCAACCACAGGATGAAAATACAACTGAAGGCTGAATAACAAGAAAGAGTAAGAAATGAAGAGACCCCATGGCTAAGACTTTAGGTCTGGCAAGGGCCCATTCGGAGATCAGGTTGGATCAGCAGAGGAAGCCAGAACTGTCCAGGACTAGAAATTCCTACAGGTCTGTATCCTAAAAACAAACAAAGAGCTAGCCTCACAGAATCTCAGAGGAATTAAGGTCACATATGCTCTGACTACACACAGATTTGTTAACACACTTACTGGTTTAGGAATGAAGTGAAAGTTTGAGAGGGCATCCAATTTTAAGAAGAGGGAATCCATCATCTTCTGAATTTCTTTGTGCTCTGGATTTTCTTCTTCTGCTGTTTTTTGCTTAGGAAATAAGTTCAACAACATCAGATTGAGCAGCTTAGTACACATCACAGGACAAAACACAAGGGTCAATAGGGTATGCCCCCATTTCTCATCAAGGCTTCAGCTTCAAAGACACATTACAAGGCAGAATCAAAGTCATCAAGATGATAACGGTGCCAGCAGCAGCCAAAGAAGCAACGTGGCGTGCACCTTAGGAGCTGCAGCAACCCCTCCCCCTATGATTCAGAACTTACAATTTAATTCCCTTGGTATTTACTTCTGTCAAGAACTAAGCCACTCCCACTCAGACGGCTCTCATTAAAAGAAAGGGGAGCTGGGTAACAAGAGTTGGATGTTGAGGAACTGGAACCGCTGTGCACTGTTGGTGACGATGTAAAGGGTGCAGTCACAATGGAAATGAATGAGGCAGCTCCTCAAAAAGTTAAACAGAACTGCCATATGACCCAGCAATTCCATCCTTAGGTAAATACCCAGGAGAATGGAAAAAGAGATTCCAAACAAATATATGTAAAGATCTGTTCAGAGTAGCACTATTCCCAACTGCCAAAAGGTAGAAACAACCCAAATGCTCACAATTCCCTTTCCCCACTGCCCATAACGTTTATTCTAAAAGGCTAAGACTTTTTTTTTTTTTTTTATTAAAGCATAACAAAACAAAACAAAACACACCAGAATGGGGAAGCGACCGGCTCCTTGCCTCCACGACCCTGATGCCATCGGGGTCTGTTTCCAATGTCTGTCATCAGTGCCCACTTTTGGCCACATCTAAGCATTTGCCACTCCTTCTTTATCTTAACTCATTTTTTTATCCTGAACATGTTGTTTGCCTCATCCCAAATAGTAATGGCTGTGAAATCGTACATATAAAACTAAAGTTCATTCATGTGCTATGTACCATCACCTTGCTTATTACCTCTAGGATGGATGCCAAACTTTGGAAAATACTCATCAACATCCCCAGACGAACTCTTAATGGAATGGGTCTAGAATTAGCCTAAATTGAGTCCATACTCAAAAACTTGTGGACTGGCTGCTGAATTCTGAGACATAAATGAAACTAGTATTTACAGAGTTCGTACAGCTCTCGCATTACATATTTAATTTTTAACTCTCACGGTTATAAAACGTTTTCTGTGTTTACTGAATCCTCTAAGTAGCCAAGCAATGTTCAATAACATGTTCCTTCAACTACCACTTTGGGTTGCAAAGCAGCCAGGAAGACTTAATTCAAATCTTTCCAAATCTTCAACTTAACAGTGGCATCAAGGGCACTGATTGCTATTGCTGCTAAAGTGACATTAATTAATCAAATCTGGCAGGAATCCTAAATGGCTTTTGCAAATAAAAACACCATCTCATCCCCAAGCACATACTGACCACATTCTCAATAAATCAAGTGTGAAGGAATAATTCAATCACTATATTGGTAATACAGTATTACTGGAAATACAACTTCGTCCTACTTAACCAGGTATTTTTTTTAAGAATCTAAGTGAAAAGAAACAAGAATCAAAAACCAAATACCCCACCAGACCAAAAATCTGAATGAATTTCACAGATAATGTTCTATCGATAACTTCTAAAGTATGAATGAGAACTGATTTTAAAATTGTAGGACTACTATAATAGTAGCTGGAAAGTTAATTAGCTGTGGAACGATCAGACGACCAATGAATAATTGCAAAACAAGCTCTTCTACCCGCTCGCGTTCAGTGGCAATATTATAACCCCTCTACTCCTACCATACTGTTTCAAATTTAAATGAGGTGAACCAAGAGCTCAAGATTTATTTCATGAATTTCAGCCATCGGGGTGGAACCAGCAGAGCTGAATATCTACTTCTCTTTTTTTTTTTTTTTTTTTTTTTAATAACGATGGCTTTGCCTTCTGGGCTTCCTTACCTGGTTGAGTTTGATGTACTCCTGCTCATAAATTTCAGCAAGGCTCAATTTGCTCTTCTCATGGTCTAATGTTAAACGTTTTTTATATTCATATGCATCCTCTTTAGGTCTTTCTTTACGTACTACATCATCCCAAGCCTGCAATATCAAAGTTGGAAGGAACATAAATCTATCATTTCATTCCAGGCTCACTTAAGACTCTTCCCCTGGAATATTTATGGCCAGTCCAGAGTAAGCAAATGATAGCAAAAAGTAATTAATTTCAACCTGCAAAATGACTATTCAAGTCACAAAAAATAAGTATTATGAAAAGCAAAGAGAGCATTACTTAAGTTTCCTTTTTTTGTTTTAAATGCATCTTTCTCCTGGTTACCAACTTTAATTCCCCATCTCCTCATCATGGTTTGTTTAAAAGTCAACAATTAAGAGTTTGTCCTGTTGCATTTCAAATTTAAGGACAATCTACATATAGTACCTACCCTTCAAACTCTTCCTATTTTGAGGAAACATTATACACATTTTAAAGCCATCCCTTATTGTACATGTCATATGTCCAGTCTTATTCTAAGTTTACAAAGTAAGATCAATTCCTTTTTTTTTAATGTGACTAATATTATTGAACACCTGTGTAGCAGACTGTGTAGATGCCCTGCTTCACATCCCCTGGCCCATCTCTGAGTTCACCTGTAGCTGCAAGAACTATTCCCATGTCTGTAGATGCTGACAGCTTCCCATTTCAAGCTGGGACTCTGCTTCTTACCCTATGGGTTTTCTGGAAGGCTAGGGGATCTTGCCTACCTGTGCTCAAGAGAGCTCTGAGGTGTCTAGGACTTAACACCTCCAGAGGCAGCTCTCAACCAGTTAAGGACTGAGTTTAGTGCATAAATATTCCAGCAGACCCATCCCTGGTGGGGTAAACCTGAGACATATTCTACATAGATCTTCAGGGGTCCCCCGCAGGTGCATTCCCAGTTGCCCATTGTGACAGTTAATTTCATGTGTCAATTTACTGAGCGAAGGGATGCCCAGATAGATGGTAAAATATTATATCTGAGTATGTCTGTGTGGATGTCTCCGGAAGTGATCAGTATCTGAATTAGTAGACTGAGTAAAGATGCCTTCACTAGTGTGGGTAGACATTATCCAACCCACTGAGGGCCCAAACAGAACAAAAAGTGGGAAGAAGGGTGATTCTGCTCTGATTGAGCTGGGACATCCATCTTCTCCCGCCCCTGGACATCAGTGCCTCTAGTTTTCAGACCTTTGGACTTGGATTGGAACTTGTATCACCAGCTCCCCTGGTTCTCAGGTCTCGGGACATGGCATTCCTGGTTTTCTGCTTGCAGACAGCAAACCATGGGGTTTCTCAAACCTCCATCATCACATGCATCCTTTCCTTCCCCATTTGGGGTTATTTTTCAGTATCCGATTTTAATATATCAATTGCGTTTTTGATTATCTTTCTATACTTTTTAAGTGGTTGCTCTAGGGATCTAAGATCAATTCTTAAACAAAAACTTTGCTAGGTTTTTAACATTTGAAAAAAACCCTTTATCTGTCCCAGCAGATACTGTGCCTAAATGAAGGGTCCCAAGTATGACCACATCAGGTCAGAACTAGTCCTCATACCTGTCACCCTCCACCAGCTTCACCGGGCACCACCAGACAGGTGAACAAGGGGCAAGGAAGATCGGCAGTGGCTCTGGCTACCCCTTCTCCTCAGGCACAACTGCCCTTCTTTCCAGAGCACTAGTGAAAGGCAGAGTCTCACACAACAAAAGCAATAGAAGATGAGGACAGTGTAGACTTAGTAGTAGACTTCAGGGTAGATTTAGGGCTTTAAATGAAAAATTGATAAAAAACAAAATTTCTATGAAAACAAAGAAGAGTGATGGTCCCAAAACAGTCTCATATTATTTCTAAAAATTCCAGTGAATTTTAAATTAAGTTAAATTTCATTCTTACTGACCTGATCTCTTATCCTCTGCTTAATGATATCTTCCAGTTGAAGGGTGGTTTCCTCTGTAATCACAGGTGCTAAAGAAAATATAACATGTACTCATTAGGTAGATATAAACTAGACCAGTCCCTGTAGGCGCTAATTAGCATAGCAGTAACTCCTGGGTGAATTAATAGTACTGTGGCTATGTAAGAAAATGTCCTATTTCTTAGAAGATAGATGTAAAAGTACTTGGGAGTGAAGTGTCATGATATTGGTAAGTGATTCTGAGGAAGAAAGTACACACACTCGATCACATACATACACAATGCAGGGAAAGCAAATATGCCAAAATGTTAACCTGTGAATCTAGCTGAACGGCATCTCTATGTTTGCTGTACTATTTTTTCAACTTTTCTGTACACTTTTTAAAGTTTTTAAAATAAAAAGTTGGGGGGAAATAAATAAAACTTCTTCTCTATGAATTAGAACCGTAGAAAAAGCGTGGAAACACACAACTTGCAGGAGCCCAGCAGGCTCACGTACCCATGCGGACTGCATGGTCAAAGTGCAGAGTCTCCTCTAGGAGGCTGTTCTCTGGGCGCTTTTGAGCTGTCACTTCCCCTTGAAGCTGCCAAGGTTTTTTTTCCAACAACTCTTTTTCTAAAGATGCAATTTTTTCATTCATCTAAGAAAAAGACAAAAATTACACATTTAGGAAACAAAATCAGGCTTAATGCTAAATAAAAGCAACTTACATCTTTACAAGCACAAAAACAAGAAACGCATTATTCCTCAATACATTTGTTTGGTTCTTGCCACTGTTTTATTTCTAAGCGAACAGTGACCTCCTATTGCTGACACCAGAAGTGGGTGAGGAGCTGCAGATGACCCTCCTCTTTCCCTCCCTGATTTGAAATGCCATGTTTATAATACACTGAATTCCCCCAGCAGAATCTGGGTAGATTTCTGGGCTCTATTCTAGTCTAATGGTCTATCTATTCAGAAGCCACTATCAATTTTAATTATTACAGCACTGCAAGATTAATTTCTTCATTAGAACATTACTAACTGAAGAAGCCTCTTTTCACCCCACACTCCCAAATCCAAATTATCTCTAACTACTAAAAGACATCTACAGTGAGGAGGTTAAGATGGCAGAGGAGTAGGGGACCCCTTTTTCAGCCGGTCCCCTGAGTTGAGCTGGATAGGTACCAGACCAGCAGGAATATCCACGGAATCAGCCTGAGACGCAGGAAGATACATCTGGATCTCTACAAATGAACATCTCCAGCGCTGAGTATCGAGGTACGAAGCGGGGAGCCGTGAAACCGCGCACAGATATCGGAAGCTAAACAGAAGGGGGAGGGAGCCGCCGTGTCAGGGCGCCGGGAAGCGGTAGCCACCTACAAGGGGGAGCGGACAGACCGCGGACCCGCACACTTGAGACAGCAGGCTGAGAAGGGAGCTCCGGGAGCGCACGCGGGACGGCTGGCGGTTGGCGGGCCACCTGCACGGGGGAGCAGGCGGACTCGCGGACGGCACCCGCGAGACAACAGACTTAGAACGCGAGCTCCAGGAGCGCGCGCGCAGGGCGGCTGGCGGGCCACCTGCACCGGGGAGCGGGCGGACCGCGGACCCGCACTCTGGAAACGGCAGACTGAGTCCGTGAGCCGGGAGCGTGCACCACCAAGCATCTCACGGAGCTCCGGAGCTCCGGTGTGCTCACTGGATCGAGGCTGAGACCGGGAGCTCCGGGAGCGTCCGCGGGGCGGCTGGCGGCTGGAGGGCCACCTGCACGGGGGAGCAGGCGGACTCGCGGTCAGCACCCGTGAGACACCAGACTGAGACGGGGAGCTCCGGGAGCCCGCGCGGGGCGGCTGGCGGCGGGCGGGGTTGGAAACACAAAGGACAGAGACGTGCCGGCCCTGGAAGTGAGGGCTGGGACGCCGGGTGTGGGGCGCACAGCCCGGGATGCTGCAGGGTTGAGCAGCACCAACAGAAACAGAGTTAAAGTGGCCAGAACATCAGTGGAGAACGATCCGCGATCCCTCTGTTCTGAGACAGAGGCTGAATTTCAGCCGCTGCTGCTCTCTCAGAAGAGGCATAGCAAACCGCCAGGGAAAGCCGCCAGAGAACAAAAGCCCGGAAATACCGGCTCACAGGGTGCCCATCCCCATCCCCCCTCGCAAGGGACACAGAGACTCTACCCAAACAGGGTTTTCTGAGTACCTGCAGGCAGGCCCCTCCCCCAGAAGGCAGGCTGAAAAATCAAGAAGCCCACAACCCGGAGCGCCTGAGTGGCGCAGTCACCAAGCACCTGTCTTCGGATTAGGGTGTGATCACAACGCTCCGTAAGGAGTCCTTCATCGGGCTTCTCCACCGGGAACCTGCTTCTTCCTCTCCCACTCCTCTGCTTGGGTTCCCTTTCTTGCTGACTGTCTCTCTCTCTCTCAAATAAATAAATAAACTCTTTAAGGAAGAAGCCCACATCCCTAAGATCTCTATAAAACAAGGGCGCACGGCCTGGGTCCCAGTCAACACTTGGGCTCTGGACAACCCTGCAATCTCTCTTCATCAGAATGACGAGAAGGAGAAGTCCCCCCCAGCAAAGAAAAGATAATGAGTCTGTGGCCTCTGCCACAGAATTGGCCTCGGCCACAGAATTAATACATATGGATGTATCCCAATTATCAGAAATGGAATTCAGAGCAACAATGGTCAAGATGATGAGTAAACTTGAAAAAAGCATCAGAGAAAGCGTTGCTGAGAATATAGAATCCCTAAGGGCAGAAATGAGAGCGAATCTGACAGAAATTAAAAATTCTATGAGCCAAATGCAGTCAAAACTAGAGGCTCTGACGGCCAGGGTCACCGAGGCAGAGGAACGCGTTAGCGAATTGGAGGATGGGTTAGTAGAAGAAAAAACGAAAATAGAAGCTGGTCTTAAAAAAATCCACGCCCACGAATGTAGATTACGGGAGATTACTGACTCTATGAAACGATCCAATGTCAGAATCATCGGCATCCCTGAAGGGGTGGAGAAAAACAGAGGTCTAGAAGAGATATTTGAACAAATTGTAGCTGAAAACTTCCCTAATCTAGCAAGGGAAACAAGCATTCGTGTCCAAGAGGCAGAGAGGACCCCATCCAAGCTCAACCAGGACAAACCTACGCCACGGCATGTCATAGTGCAATTCGCAAATATTAGATCCAAGGATACAGTATTGAAAGCGGCCAGGGCAAAGAAATTTCTCACGTACCAAGGCAAAGGTATCAGGATTACGTCAGACCTGTCTACAGAGACCTGGAATGAGAGAAAGGCTTGGGGGGGCATTTTTAAAGCTCTTTCAGAGAAAAACATGCAGCCAAGGATCCTTTATCCAGCAAAGCTGTCATTCAGAATTGATGGAGAAATAAAGACGTTCCAAAATCGCCAATCATTAACCAATTTCGTAACCACGAAACCAGCCCTACAGGAGATATTAAGGGGGGCTCTATAAAGGTAAAAAGGCCCCAAGAGTGATACAGAGCAGCAAGTCACAACCGATACAAAGACTTTAAAGAGAAATGGCATCATTAAAATCATATCTGTCAATAATCTCTATCAATCTAAATGGCTTAAACTCTCCCATAAAACGCCACAGGGTTGCAGATTGGATAAAAAGACATGACCCATCCATTTGCTGTCTACAAGAGACTCATTTTGAACCCAAAGATGCATTCAGACTTAGAGTAAGGGGATGGAGTACCATCTTCCACGCAAATGGACCTCAAAAGAAAGCTGGAGTAGCAATTCTCATATCAGATAGACTGGATTTTAAACTAGAGGCCATAGAGAGAGATACAGAAGGGCACTATATTATTCTTAAAGGAAGTATTCAACAAGTGGATATGACAATTATTAATATATATGCCCCCAACAGGGGAGCAGCAAGATACACAAGCCAACTCTTAACCAAAATAAAGAGACATATAGATAAGAACACAGTAATAGTAGGGGACCTCAACACCCCACTATCAGAAATAGACAGAACACCCTGGCAAAAACTAAGCAAAGAATCAAAGGCTTTGAATGCCATACTCGACGAGTTGGACCTCATAGATATATATAGAACACTACACCCCAGAACCAAAGAATACTCATTCTATTCAAATGCCCATGGAACATTCTCAAGAATAGATCATGCTCTGGGACACAAAACAGGTCTCAGCCAATACCAAAAGATTGAAATTATCCCCTGCATATTCTCAGACCACAACGCTCTGAAATTGGAACTCAACCACAAGGAAAAACCTGGAAGAAACTCAAACACTTGGAGGCTAAGAACCATCCTGCTCAAGAATGACTCGATAAACCAGGAAATCAAAAAACAAATTAAACAATTTATGGAGACCAACGAGAATGAATACACAACGGTCCAAAACCTATGGGATACTGCAAAGGCAGTCCTAAGGGGGAAATACATAGCCATCCAAGCCTCACTCAAAAGAATAGAAAAATCTAAAATGCAGTTTCTATATTCTCACCTCAAGAAACTGGAACAGCAACAGAGGGACAGGCCTAACCCACTGACAAGGAAGGAGTTGACCAAGATTAGAGCAGAAATCAATGAATTAGAAACCAGGAGCACAGTACAGCAGATCAACAGGACTAGAAGCTGGTTCTTTGAGAGAATCCATAAAATTGACAGACCACTGGCAAAACTTGTCCAAAAACAAAGAGAAAGGACTGAGATTATTAAAATTATGACTGAAAAGGGAGAGGTCACGACCAGCACCATTGAAATTGCAAGGATTATTAGAAACTTTTATCAACAGCTATATGCCAAAAAACTAAACAATCTGGAAGAGATGGAGGCCTTCCTGGAAACCTATAAACTACCAAGACTGAAACAGGAAGAAATAGATTTCTTAAATAGGCCAATTAACTATGAAGAAATTGAGTCAGTGATAAACAACCTTCCAAATAATAAAACTCCAGGCCCAGACGGTTTTCCTGGGGAATTCTACCAAACATTCAAAGAAGAAATAATACCTATTCTCCTAAAGCTATTTCAAAAAATAGAAACAGAAGGAAAGCTACCAAACTCATTCTATGAGGCTAATATTACCTTGATCCCCAAACCAGGCAAAGACCCCCTCAAAAAGGAGAATTACAGACCGATTTCTCTAATGAATATGGATGCCAAAATCCTCAACAAGATCCTTGCTAATAGAATCCAACAGTACATTAAAAGGATTATCCATCATGACCAAGTGGGATTCATACCTGGGATGCAAGCATGGTTCAACACTCGCAAATCAATCAATGTGATACATCATATCAACAAGAAAAGACTCAAGAACCATATGATCCTCTCAATTGATGCAGAAAAAGCATTTGACAAAATACAGCATCCTTTCCTGATTAAAACCCTTCAGAGTGTAGGAATAGAGGGTACATTTCTCAATCTCATAAAAGCCATCTATGAAAAGCCTACTGCAAGCATTATTCTCAATGGGGAAAAGCTGGAAGCCTTTCCCTTAAGATCAGGAACACGACAAGGATGCCCACTCTCGCCACTATTATTCAACATAGTACTAGAAGTCCTTGCAACAGCAATCAGAAGACAAAAAGGGATCAAAGGTATCCAAATCGGCAAAGAAGAAGTCAAACTGTCTCTCTTTGCAGATGACATGATACTCTATATGGAAAACCCAAAGGAATCCACTCCCAAACTATTAGAAGTTATAGAACAATTCAGTAAGGTGGCAGGATACAAAATCAATGCCCAGAAATCAGTTGCATTTCTATACACGAATAACGAGACTGAAGAAAGAGAAATTAGGGAATCCATCCCATTTACAATAACACCAAAAACCATACGTTACCTTGGAATTAACTTAACCAGAGACGTAAAGGACCTATATCCTAGAAACTATAGATCACTTTTGAAAGATATTGAGGAAGACATAAAAAGATGGAAAAATATTCCATGCTCATGGATTGGAAGAATTAACATAGTTAAAATGTCCATACTACCCAGAGCAATCTACACTTTCAATGCTATCCCGATCAAAATACCGAGGACATTTTTCAAAGAACTGGAACAAATAGTCCTTAAATTTGTATGGAACCAGAAAAGGCCCCGAATCTCCAAGGAACTGTTGAAAAGGAAAAACAAAGCTGGGGGCATCACAATGCCGGATTTCGAGCTGTACTACAAAGCTGTGATCACAAAGACAGCATGGTACTGGCACAAAAACAGACACATCGACCAATGGAACAGAATAGAGAACCCAGAAATGGACCCTCGGCTCTTTGGGCAACTAATCTTTGATAAAGCAGGAAAAAACATCCGGTGGAAAAAAGACAGTCTCTTCAATAAATGGTGCTGGGAAAATTGGACAGCTACATGCAAAAGAATGAAACTTGACCACTCTCTCACACCATACACAAAAATAAACTCCAAATGGATGAAAGACCTCAATGTGAGACAGGAATCCATCAAAATTCTAGAGGAGAACATAGGCAACAACTTCTATGACATCGGCCAGAGCAACCTTTTTCACGACACATCGCCAAAGGCAAGAGAAATAAAAGATAAAATGAACTTATGGGACTTTATCAGGATAAAGAGCTTCTGCACAGCCAAGGAAACAGTCAAAAAAACTAAGAGACAGCCCACGGAATGGGAGAATATATTTGCAAAGGACACCACAGATAAAGGACTGGTATCCAAGATCTACAAAGAACTTCTCAAACTCAATACACGAGAAACAAATAAACAAATCATAAAATGGGCAGAAGATATGAACAGACACTTTTCCAATGAAGACATACAAATGGCTAACAGACACATGAAAAAATGTTCAAAATCATTAGCCATCAGGGAAATTCAAATCAAAACCACACTGAGATACCACCTTACGCCAGTTAGAATGGCAAAGATAGACAAGGCAAGAAACAACAATTGTTGGAGAGGATGTGGAGAAAGGGGATCCCTCCTACATTGTTGGTGGGAATGCAAGTTGGTACAGCCACTCTGGAAAACAGTGTGGAGGTCCCTTAAAAAGTTAAAAATTGAACTACCCTATGACCCAGCCATTGCACTACTGGGTGTTTACCCCAAAGATACAGACGTAGTAAAGAGAAGGGCCATATGCACCCCAATGTTCATAGCTGCATTGTCCACAATAGCCAAATCATGGAAGGAGCCGAGATGCCCTTCAACAGATGACTGGATTAAGAAGCTGTGGTCCATATATACAATGGAATATTACTCAGCTATCAGAAAGAACGAATTCTCAACATTTGCTGCAACATGGACGGCACTGGAGGAGATAATGCTAAGTGAAATAAGTCAAGCAGAGAAAGACAATTATCATATGATTTCTCTCATCTATGGAACATAAGAACTAGGATGATCGGTAGGGGAAGAAAGGGATAAAGAAAAGGGGGGTAATCAGAAGGGGGAATGAAACATGAGAGACTATGGACTATGAGAAACAAACTGAAGACTTCAGAGGGGAGGGGGTGGGGGAATGGGATAGACTGGTGATGGGTAGTAAGGAGGGCACGTATTGCATGGTGCACTGGGTGTTATACGCAACTAATGAAGCATCAAACTTTACATCGGAATCTGGGGATGTACTGTATGGTGATTAACATAATATAATAAAATAAAATTAAAAAAAAAAAAAAAGACATCTACAGTGACTTTATAGTGTATGGAATGCCAGCCTCCTCAGCCCCTTTACTAAATTCTTGTATTTTTCCTAACAGCTCTCAATTCATCTACTTAGGTTCTTCCAGTACCCTTTGCAAATATTAACGTTCATTTCAGTTTTCCCTACCTCTTATCCTTCTCTTTTGTAGCTGCACTAACACTTCTACAAGGATGTTAAAAAATAGTGATAATGGTAATTGCGGACATTTTGTCTTATTCTTTAATTTAGAGGGATATTTCTAGAATTTCACCACTGAGCAGGACAGCACCTTTTGGCTACATGGGTTTGTATTTCACTACAAGTGAAAATTAAGAATGGATACTGAATTTCATCAAATGTCTTTTTGACATATAAGAAAAGAACCATATGGTTTTCTCCTTATTCTGTTATTCTGTTACAACCAAGAATTACATTAATAGATTCTCTAATCCTTAATCAAGAAAATGAGGCCCATTTGGTTGTGGTGTTGTTAGTCTTTCGCTGTGTTATTTTAGATATTTACATCAATGTTCATAAAAGGAACTGTGTGTGAGCATTTTAATGTCAGGTTTGGGTATCATATTATATACAAGAAAAAAAGTTTGGAAGCTTTATTCTTTATATGTGGGAATTGATCAAACAACATTCCATTATGTATTTCTTCAAAGTTTGATATAATTCTCAAGTAAAAAAAAACCTGCTTTTCTTTCTTTCTTTTCTTTTTTTTTTTGAGAAGACACAGGGAGGTTAGGACACTAACTCAATGCAGTTTCACATTTTCTTTCCCAGTGCTTCCCCACTCCCTCCTTTAAATCTTCTCTCTTCTGGGAACAATCTGACAATCATGGATTTAATTCAGATTCTCTTTTTCTAACAATTTTTTTGATATCCTTGATATATTTGATTATTTGCCTGTTCTCAGTTCTAATTGTGTGATGTAATTTTAATGTGGTTAAATGGTAAAGACAAATAACTGGGGCCAGGCTTATCTATTACTTGCAAATAACACTTCAATTTGTCTGAAATCATAATCATAAGAAAACAATTTTTATCAACTTTGGAAGATGTGTTTGAGATGGTATTAATTAACATTGAGACAATGTGGAGACATCTACAGAATATCTCAAAGAAGCAGTATCCTTATAGGCAGCTGAAACAGCTACAAAGAGTTCACAGGACAGCTAATTAAAAAAAAAAAAAAACCATTAATATAAAGAAACCAAGAACAGAGGAAAAAACCAGGTTTTTACATAAATCGAAAGTGGCAGATTGGGAAATCAGCCCTGAATTTTGCAAGTTAGCTACCTTCCACATGGGCATCTCTATACAGTGTCTGGTAGAGAGTAGCAGCAAGATTTTTGTTTTGTTTTTTAAAGGGTAATTAAGCATTCCACCAAGAACAACAGAGTAGATTAGTTATCTGTGAGTCCCACAGTCCTGGTAAACATATAAAAAATTCCTTAAATTCCCAATTCTTACCTTTTCCTGTCTCTTTTCAAAAGAGGATTTAACTTCATCAGAATCTTTCTGTACATTTAAGATATTTGTATCCTCACATTCCTCATCATCTGGCAAAGCAAAGGTCACTCTTTTCGAGGTTTCTTTACGTTGTTTACTGTCTTCACTTTCTTCAAGGTCATTATCTTCATCACTATAATACCAAAACACTTATGAAAGGATAATACACTATTTTTCATTAGGAAAACAAAACCAATTCTCTAGTAATTGAAGATATTTTGTGTACCTAACACAAATGGTCAGAATTCCAGTCATTCAGTTATTAAGAAACAGAAGGTAATATTTAGGTGAAATAGAACAAAAAGTGTGCAACATATAAAAAATAAATTATTCCTCAATCTATAATACAAATGTATCTCACAATAATAACAGTAAGGTATTTTTATTGGCACAAAAAAGCAAATAAAAGCCCCTTGTAATAAAGGTTTGATTGCCACTGCCAGTGATAGTTATCTTCATTAGATGATCTCTAAAGCCCCTTTAAACTCAGAGACTTTCTTCTGGCTACCTTGAGACTATCTGATCTTAGAAAATATAACTTCTTAGGACAAACATATTTGACAACTATGAGTACACACATATAATTGGATGGTTCTAGTTCACCATGTAAATGATTCAAAATACTCACGTTTCAGAAATGCTCTCTTCTCCTTCTTCGTCAGCAATTTCTTCCTCTTCTTCATTTGAACCCAGTCCCTCATCACGAACACCTCCTGGGTCTTCATCACTTTCAACTGGATCAAAGAAGTCTTTGTATTTCAGGTTTCTGGAACTTTTACCTGACTAAAGTAAAAACACTTTTCAAACTTTCAATTAAGAACAGAAGAACACATTAAATCATGCATATATGTGTATGCATATTACATACGTGGAAAGAACTACTAGACTATATATCAAACTGGAAGGAAGGATAGACTCATTTATAACTGATAAGACACAGCACAACATTCCTAACTCTAAAGCTTCTAACTATAATTACTTCCAAAATATCCCTGCCCAAAGATACAAATGCTTTCCTCTCCCTATTATTATTTTTAGTGTTTAGTGAGAATATGTTTGAGGAAAACTCTGAATACTTCTAACAAGTATTCTGTGATAAGGAAATAAGGGCTTTGGTTTAATTTTTCTAGTCCATTGTTTTCAACTGATCTAAATATTTCATTTACGCCCTGGTGAGTTTTGAGGTATTTTAAACCTCTTCTCAAGAAATAGGACAAAATCTAATTTAAGGAGGTAGAAAGTCCTCTTTCTCTCTTCCCCCAAAACCTTACTTTAGGTTTTTGACTTCCAAGCAGTTCTCCCTCATCTTCATCAGAATTAACATCTTCAAAAAAATCAATGTCTTCCTCTTCCTCGTGATCTTTTTTTTCCTCTTCCTTTTCCATGTTTTCTAAAAAGGTCTCCATTTCAGATAATTTGAAAAATTTATCATCTACTATGGACTTCTCTCTTGGTTTCCTAGGCACTTTGTCTTGCACCTTGCTCTGTTGCTCCAATTTGCTGATATCAAAATCAAGATCAGAATCCTCATCACTGAAAACTGGACTTTTCCTCAGATCAACTTTGCTCAAGTTTTTAGCTCTCTCATCCACTTCAGGATCATCACCACTCGGGTCAGCCACTTCCTCCCCCTCCAGATCTTGTTTGAGGGCCTCCTGACCATCGGACTCCACCTCTGAGCCATGCTCTTCACACTCCTGCTCTTCGTTCTCTGGAAGAAGACTGATATCTTCATCTTTAATGGTTTTACTAACTGCATTCTGGAAGTACTGTAAAATTGGTTCATTTTGCAATTCGAGTTGCTGCCAAATCTGCTCATCATCAAAATTGTCTATCACCAGTTTTTTTAATGGACTTCCGTGGATCCTGTCATTCTCTAATATTTTATTAAAATCATAAAGTACTTTTGTTAATGAAGTGAAGTTTGATGCCAATTCATCTTGAATCCTATTAAGGGAGCACAGGGAGGAAGTTTAAAGAGATTTATAATTATAGGCAATAATTTCACAGCACTGTGAATTAAAAGGAAAAAGAAGCCCAACTCTTGTGCAAAATCAAATTTGAATGAAATATCCAATTTTAAGCATAGATTCTGGCCCATAAGAGTGTATTATCTTGCTGAGGAGCCACATTAATACATAACTAAGTCTGTGAATCTGCTATATGGATTTTAGGCAGTGAAACTATTACACACCTCTTTACCTAAAGATATACAGTGAATCTTAGCCTTAAATGCTCCTATAATAAATGCTGTATTATATGCCACTCCATTCAGTCAGTAAATGGTTAACATATGCTTTGGCAAGAGTACTCAGAGAATAACTCTGAAGATATGACATCTGAAATGAGACCTGTATACAAGACAGTCTTACAAAGATCTGGAAACACATATTCCAAGTAGAAAAAACAGTGAGAACAAATTTCCCAAGATGGAAATGAGCTTGGTGAGTTTGAGGAATACCAGCATGGTTAGGGTGTGGTGAAGGAGGCAGAAGGCCAGGGAGATAGATGGGAGCTGAATCATGCAGGGCTAAGAGGTGAGAGTTTGCTGTTTTAAGTGTAAAGACA
This sequence comes from Ailuropoda melanoleuca, assembly GCF_002007445.2. NCBI lineage: Eukaryota > Metazoa > Chordata > Mammalia > Carnivora > Ursidae > Ailuropoda > Ailuropoda melanoleuca. Next base: position 20,766,918 of record NC_048226.1, on the reverse strand, counting down.
AGCCATCAGAAGATTGTGAGCAAAGGAGCAAAATGATATAATTTACACTTTGGAAAGATGGCCAATGGAGGAAAAGGACCAAAAGTACAGTGATTAGGCTGACACAGCCATCCAGGCAAAGACTGATAAACAACTGTGCAAGGGTTAGAGCAGCAAATACTGTGAAAAGCAGTCAAATTTAGAATATAGTTTGAAGAGAGAACCGACAGAATTTGCTGATGAATTAGCGGCAGAAATGAGAAAAAGGAAGATATGAAAGAAGCAGCTTAGTTATGTCTGAATGACTGAAAAACAGATGCCATTTACTGAGATAGGGAAGGCAGATGGTGGGAGCATGTGGAAAAGATTTCCGGGAGGGCAGAGTATAACAGAGTAAACAGAAACAACAGTTCATTTTGGACATAAGAAATCTGAGATTATGAGAGAGTATATGGCTGTAGCTGCTGTGCACCTGACGCTCAAGGGAAAGGTCGGGTGTGAAACACAAATCTGAGAGTCACACTTTCATAGATCATACTTTAAGTCCTTCAACAAAATACAAAGAGCTTGTGTTGGGAAGAGAGATTAAAGACAATCTAATTCTCAAGAAGCTCATCGTTGCGGGGAGCAGAAAGACAAATTTAATACTTTCAATTAAGTATGATAAGTAAGTTAAGCACTGGGTGGTTTGGAAGCATGATGGACAAAGAGCAACCAACCTAGTGCGCGCGCACCTGTATGTGAAGAGTAGGGGGGCGCGTAAGACTCAATGGAAGCCTCTGGGCGTTAGTAAGTTGAGCTTAGTTTGGTTAGCACACGACTGGGAGATCTAGACTGTACAGCATTTAACAATTTAAAATTCTTTGATAGGCTAGGGGCGCGTAAACTATTTGAAATCTGGGGGAAACAGATGTACGCTTCCCTTTACCTTCCCCCTACTCCAGAATCTGCTGGGGGCCGCAGTCAGCGCCCACGTGAGACCTGGGCCGCACCCCGAACCCGGGCCGTGTTCACTTACGTGAGAAAGCACTCTGGCTGGCCGGTGGCTTTATCAACCTCCTTCAGACACCGCTCCAGGGTCCGTCGACGCCAGACCCGCGGGGCCATTACTGTCTGCAACTCGGGAGACAGAGCCGCATGCACAGGAAAAGGGTCGCCCGGAAACCGCACCACAAAGACGCGCCACGCGCAACTTGGACCCTGGAGGCGAAGGTTCCGCGGAGTACAGGTTCCGGACCCACCCCCTGCCGGAGCCAATGGCAGCACGAGAACTTTCACTGGGCCATTGGTCAGTTCTAGCGCCTTTGAATTTTCTCTAAACTTTCTGTTTTGTATTCTTGAGGGGCCCACAGGGGCGACGCGTACGTCGTTTAAATTTCTGCTAGGATGCACTGGGTGGTTTCAATACGTAAAATAAGAACGAGCAGCACCACAGGAACGCAGCAACGCTCGCCACGCCCCCTAGCCTCGTAGGCTCCGCCCCCGGCCGCGTTGACCCGCCCCTCGACCGAGCTCCTTTCCCCGAGTGAAGCGCTTCGGGGTTCAGTGGGTCACTTCCCAAGATGGCGCGCATGCTGAAGGCGGCGGCTTTGGCAGCGGCGGCGGCGGCGGCGGCGGCGGCGACCGAGAGCGCAGTAGGTGAATACCCCGCGCGGTCGGGGCTCTCCGGGGGGCGGGGCGCGCGGGACGCGAGGCGGGGGCTGGAGGAGGCGGCGCGGGGCTGGAGGAGGCGGCGGGGGTCCGAGCACTTAAGTCCACTGCACTCTGTTTCCCAGTCAGCACCTTTAGGCAGGAGGTATCTTACGGGAACGCCTCAGGTTAGTGTGGGGCTTCCTTGTAGTATCCGATTCTCACAGCCACCTTAGGAGGTGCAGTTGACATTGCCCCTCTTTATAGACGGCCCCACAGAGGCGAGGGACCTGCCCGAGGGGACAGACAGCAAGGCTGGGACAGAAGGAGATGAAGTAAATGGCAGAGGGACAGTGAGTGTTAGTTTCCAGTGCACCACAGCCTGGGGAGAAACCAGAAAGAAGGGCAAGTCCTTTAAAACACGTAAGCTGAACTCCCAAGTACTTCCAGTATCCCTCTGGAAACACTTGGAGGTCAGTTGTGTAAAGAATACCTAAGGAGTGTTTTTCCGCCCTGCCCCGTATATAAACAGCAAAGAGAATGGCAGACGGATTTGGAAGGTTCCTGGAGTCCCCTATACCTCCATTAAAGAAAAAAAAAAAAAGCGGGATAGACTCAGTAATGGCCGAAACTCGTTTTCTGACTCTCAAGCCACCCACTTTCTCCTCTTTCTTTGTCTTCTTTCTTCTTCATCAGAAGGCCACTATTCTAGTTAATCTGAAATTCTGTTAGGAAGAGTGCCAAGTAATGTCTCAAGAGTTACTTCTGAACATTTGCCATAAAGCCTTCAGCTTAGCACCTTCAGAAAGTGTTCAAGGGGATGAACCTTTAATAATGTTAGATCTCTGCTAGATGGTCCTCTCTCTATTCCGCCTATTCCAAATTACAATTCTAGCCATCCTTTGAAGTCCCATCTCAAACTTCTTTATTGATCACTATAGTCTTCCTTACCAGTCACAACATTTCTTATACATTTATCATTGCAAGTCCCCAGGGCTAAGTACGAGCCACATACAAAGAAGTACACCATAATAGTTTTAGTTGTCTCGGCACTTTATCAGTTTAAAGAGGTGATATGTATACATGAAAAAATTTTATAGGGGGCTGAGCACAGCTTGTTGAAATGAATCTAATCAATAGGTGATTATCAAGTTTTTATAATAACACACCCTCCTGGTTCCTCCTTCCTCTCCTTGGTCAAGTACAAGCAGCATCTTAGTTCACACGCAATTGCAAGTAACCCTTTGCAAAAATACAAAGATAAGAAAAATAAGACAAAGAGTCATCTCTTATTAAATCTTAGAAAGCCATCTGTTGGAATGTAGATATTGTTCATAAAATATACACTAAAGATGATAAAAGTTAAGAAAAGAATGGTAAAAATTTCAGAGGAAAAGAGAAAATTCAACATCATGTTTTAATAACATCAACTTTGATGTCAAACAGACCTGGGCTTGAGGCCCAGTTTATTTGACCTTGAAGAAATTACTTAATCAGGCCTATTTTCCTTGTTTGCAAATGGGAAAAATGATATTGTCTGATGCAGAGTTATGGTGAAGATTGAAGTGCTTACTGAACTATTACTGTCGTATCTATTTTATGGCCATGAGAACTAATAGGCAGAGCTAGGTAGCACATGATGTACTCCCACTTCAGAATTCATGATTTCACCGTTCGCTTAGGCAAGATTACAGACTTAGGCAAGCTTACGTGGTAGTATTGTTGCATAACTCTAGCAATGAAATAAAGCCATGGGTCTCTACTGGTAAGATGAAATCAAATCAACAAGATGGTACATCATGGTATGCCATAGGATTCAGTTCTCTACTATTGGTGAATCCCAGAAGTATGGAGAACGCCTAGAGACTAGGGCGTATCTGCATGGGGGATAATAACCAGCTTATACAGTTCTTGAAAGGCAGAATTGTTACATAGTTTCCACTTCTATATGATATTAAAAGGAGTTCTCAAGTTAAAGCAATAGTCATGAACAGTGTGGGTGAGTTAGAGGGTTACTATAAGCAACTAATTTTAACTTGAAAAAATTGTAAATCACTGTTCTTGTATCAAAAAGCAAAAAGAGGACTATGCCTGTAATACCTTCCAGTGGGGTGTCAGTAGTCACTAAATACTGAAATACTACCAAAAATCTTCTAAAATCATAGCCCATATCGTAAGTTTTCCAGAGTAAAAGGAGAGTAGTCTCCTTGTCATAGAAAGCAGTAAATTGTGAGTTAATGAAATGATACAGGGAATACTGAAATACTATGTGTGCCAAAACATTAATACAAGTAATACAAGTAATCTTTAGTGTTTGAGAAAGATTTTTCATGTAAGTCTAGTATCGTATATAGGGTAAGTGCACAGCCAGTTTTTTCCTTTAAAAGCGTAAAATATGTTAGAAGTCAGAGATGCTCACATTTATAAGCAAAGTATTGATGTAACCTTTCTGTAAGTGCTAATAATGATCGTTCTTGGAATTTGTTATGTGCCAGGTGCTTTTCTAAACCCTTTATATGTATTAGTCATTTTAGTCTCATGGCAATTCTGTGAGGTAAGTATTATCTTACTATACGAGAAAAGAAAGACACAGAGGGTACGTAACTAGCCCAAGTTACAGAACTAATGGTAGGGTCAAGATTTGAACCAAGGTAGTTTAGCACTGGAGCCCACATTCTTAACCATATGGCATGCTGCTTCTCATATGATACTTACACATAAAACCTGAAAGTGAATATATCAATAATAACTTGAATATTAGAGAAGAGACATTTTTATATATGTATCTTTAGAAATACATTTATTCAGTAGTTGACGGCGAAAACTAAGAGGAAGGGAATGTAACTTCCAAAACGTCATACATTTATTGCTGCAAGAATTGAATATTAATAAAGATATTTCTTTTTGTAAATTGCATAGACATCTTGTCACAAGGGAAAAGTAAAATGAAAATAGTGTATTCAAAAGCCAGCTCTGATTTATCCTCCTATTTAAGATGCTTGAACTTTAAATAACCCCACTTTTTCTTTTATTGTGGTTAAATATTCATAACATAAAATTTGCCATTTTAGCCATCCTTAGGTGTACAGTTCAGTTTCATTAAATACAGTTGACCCTTGAACAACACAGGTTTGAACTGCGTGGATCCAATTATACTCACAATTTTGCAGTAAAGTAGTGTAGGTATGTTTTCTCTTATGATTTTCTTAGCATTTTCTTTTCTCTAGCTTACTTTATTGCAAGAATATAGCATATATATTACATTTAATGTGCAAAATATGTGTTAATCGAATGTCAATGTTATCAGTAAGACTTCTGGTCAACAGTTACAATCTGCAGTAGTCAAAAGTTATATGTGGATTTTTGACTGTGTTGAGGGTTGGCACTCTTAACCCCCCATTTTGTTCAAGAGTCAACTGTATATTCATATTGTACAGCCATCACCACCATCTATCTCCATAACTTTTCATCATCCCAACCTGAACCTCTATACCCATTTAACAATAACCCCCATTATCCTCTACCCCCAGTCCCTGGTAACCGCTATTCCACTTTCTATGAATTTGACTACTCCAGGTGCTGTACATATGTGGAATTATACAATATTTGTCCTTGGTGAGTGGCTGTTTCTCTTAGCATATTTTTAAAGTTCATCCATGGGGCGCCTGGGTGGTGCATTCGTTAAGCATCTGCCTTCGGCTCGGGGTGTAATCCCAGCATTCTGGAATCGAGCCCCACATCAGGTTCCTCTGCTAGGAGCCTGCTTCTTCCTCTCCCACTCCCCTTGCTTGTGTTCCCTCTCTCGCTGGCTCTCTCTCTCTCTGTCAAATAAATAAATAAATTCTTTAAAAAATAAAAATAAAAAATAAAGTTCATCCATGATGTACCATGTGTCAGAACTTCATTCCTTTTTAAGGCTGAATAATAGTCCATTATATGTGTACACCACATTTTATCTTTTCATCTGTCGATGGACACTTAGGTTATTTCCAGATTTTGGCTATTGTAAATAATACATCTATGAGCATGGATATATAAATATCTCTTTGAAATCCTATTTTCAGTTCTTTTGGATATATACCCAGAAGTGGGTTTGCTGGATAATGTGGTAATCTTGTTACGACCCCGCCTTTAAGGAACATAGTACTTCGCAGAAGAACAGGAGAAGCTCAGAAAAATGAATCCTGTTAAGCACACACAATAGATTCCAATTTGGCTTGCAAAGGATTGACTTCATGAAAAAAGGTGGTTTTGAAAATAGAAGATGATCCTGTTAGGAGACAACAGTGGCCAAATTATAGGACTGTGAGGAGAGATTTACTTTTATTATGGAGTCATATATAAGTGGGGTAGCAAAAACAAAGTCTGTTTACTGACGGTGATGAGTAAAAAATTATTCCTACCAAAGTTTTATTTATTTATTTACTTATTTGACAGAGAGAGGGGGTGAGAGAGCACAAGTAGACAGAGTGGCAGGCAGGGGGAGAGGGAGAAGAAGGCTCCCCGTCAAGCAGGGGCTTGATCCCAGAACCCTGGAATCATGGCCTGAGCTGAAGGCAAACACTTAACCAACTGAGCCACCCAGCTGCCCCCTGCCAGAGTTTTAAACAGGTTGAAAATATGTATTTGGTGCTGTCAATCCACTGGTTGAATGCTGAAAACAAATGGGCTTCTTACTAAACAACTTGCAGGCACTTCTCGTGAATGGCTAAGTATGTTATGTCTCCTCAGACAAGATATACAAAAGTTCAGACTTAAAAACTTATTTCATGTTCTAAAATTAGATTATGTAAAGTTTGTACAGCTTTGCAAATATATAAGAAAACATTGAATTGTACACTTCAAATGAGGGAACCTTATAGTATGGAAATTATATCAATAAGAAGTTAGGAAGACCTTATTTATGTTTTTATAATATTTTTTAAAAGGTTTTATTTATTCATTCAACGGAGATAGAGACAGCCAGCGAGAGAGGGAACACAAGCAGGGGGAGTGGGAGAGGAAGAAGCAGGCTCATAGCAGAAGAGCCTGATGTGGGGCTCAATCCCATAATCCCGGGATCACGCCCTGAGCCGAAGTCAGACGCTTAACCGCTGTGCCACCCAGGCGCCCCATATTTTATTATGTTATGTTAGTCACCATACAGTACATCCCTAGTTTTCGATGTAAAGTTCCATGATTCATTACTTGTGTATAACACCCAGTGCACCATGTATTAATACCCATCACCGGCCTATCCCAATCCCCCACTCCCCTCCCCTCTGAACCCCTCTTTTTGTTTCCCAGAGTCCATAGTCTATCATGGTTCATTCCCCCTTCTGTTTACCCCCTCTTCCTTCTTCCCTGGGTGGCTCAGATGGTTAAGTGTCTGCCTTCAGCTCAGGTCATGATCCAGGGGTCCTGGGATCAAGTCCCACATCAGGCTCCCTGCTCAGCGGGGAGCCTCCTTCTCCCTCTGTGTGCTGCTGCCCCTGCTTGTGTTCTTTCTCTCTCTGTCAAATAAATAAAATCTTTAAAAAAAAAGAAAAAAAAATTTTTAAAAATCGGTAGGAGAGGAGAAAAGACCTTATTACAAGTGACTATTCGCAATTTTGTGACACTTTATGTACAAATTTAACATAAAATTTATTTTAAGCAGTAAGTACCCTTAATGCATTTGAGTATAGACCCTTGCAGCTAAGCCTTTACTTATTTGGAGCCAGTGTTTGGAAAGACTGGTCCAACATAAATGCAATCTGGGTGGAAGGAAATGCAATGTTATTTTTAAGCCAAGGCACTGAAAGTATTTAGTAAGAGCCAATATTGAGGGGAAGATGGGAATCAAAGATCAGCTTTGGTAACATATCAGCTTTGGTAACATATCTATTTCTTATATATCAGATTCCTGATTTGTGGAAGTTGTTTGTTCTTAAATCTGTAGATACTCATCTTTGCAATCCTGTTGGGTTTTAACACTCCTGTTTTTATTTTTTTAAGATTTATTTCTTTGAGAGAGAGCGCCTGAGAGATCATGCACACCCAAGCAGAGGGGAGGGGCAGAAGGAGAGGGAGGGAGAAAATCCCAAGCAGACTCAGGCACTGGGTGCAGAGCCCAACATGGGGCTTGATCTCACCACTCTGAGATTGTGACCTGAGCCAAAATCGTATCAGCCGCTTAACTGACGGAGTCACCCAGGCACTCCAACATTCCTGTTTTTAAATATTTGATACATTTATTCACGTATTTATATAATGTAGTTTATTGTGAAACTATGTGGAATAGTCACAAATTACACATTATGGAGTTCAAAGTAATGCACTTGTACCTTTCTGAGATAGGAGGCAGAGAAACCTAAACTAGAATTGTGAATTCCTACCAGTCAGAGGGCAACCTGAATTAAAAATATCTTTTGTTGCCAAAGGCAAAGGAGAAAGTATAATTTTTTAAATGTTCACAGCAAACTTTTCAGAACTCTTTTTTATTAAGTACCTATAAGGATCTATATCACAGTACCCCTTTATTCCATGTTTCCTGCCTCAGTTTGCTTGATATTGCTTTCAGGATTTCACTTTAGATTTTTAACTAAAGTCACTCCGTTGTTGTTGTTGTTATTGTTTTAAGGTAATTCCATAACATCACATTTTAAAATGTACAGTTTAGCAGCATTTATTACATTCACCATGTTGTGCAATCATAATCTTAAATTCCGAGACATTTTCATCACCCCAAAGGGAGATCTCTTGCCAGTTAATCAGTCAGTCCCCCTTTGCTCCTTCTTCCAGCCCTTGGCAACCTCTATCCTGCTTCTTGTCTCTATGACTTACCCATTTTGGATATATCCTATAAATGGAGTCACGTAACATACGACCTTTTATGTCTGACTGCTGTCACTTAATATAATGTTGTCACTTCATAGAGTGTTTTCAAGGTTCATCCATGTTGTATCATTGCTTCATATCCACTGTATGGATGATATTCCACTGTAAAAATATGAATCATTTTCCATAGCTATTGGGAATAGTGCTGTCATGAAAATTTGTGTACAAGTTTTTGTTTGAGTACATGTTTTCAATTATTTTAGGTACCTAGGAGTGGAATTTCTGAGTCACATGCTAATTGTGTAATAACTTTTTGAGTTTTCCAGACTGTTTCATGGCAGCTCTATCATTTTACATTCTTACCAGCAATGTACAAGGATTCCAGTTTTTCCACATTCTCATCAACACTTTTAGTTGTGGGTGTGAAGTGGTATCCTGTTGTGTTTTTGATTAGCCTTTCCCTAATGGCTAATAATACTGGTATCTTATGTACTTTTTGGAGCTTTTTATGTTCTTAACCCCTCATTTTTTTAAAGTTTATTTATTTAAGTAATCTCTACACCCAATGTGGGGCTCAACCTCATGAGCCCGAGGTCAAGAGACTCACGCTCTACCAGCTGAGTCAGCCAGGTGCTCCTCTTAACCCTTCATTTTAAAAAAGTTGAATTATTGAATTCTCACCAGTATCACTGGGTTTATTTTTGTTCTATTCCTAGAGACCAGATAAAACCAATAAAGTGATATTTCTTTTCTCAAGCTAGTTTACATTTCTAGAGGTAAGATAAACCTGTAACCACAAAGCCTTGACTTTTACATTATATAAAGATGTTATTATCTTTCTATTTTCTTAACATATAATGAAGATTTTGTGCTCCATTGAAAAAGAACCAGTCATTCTAATAACTCTTTCCTCTTCTCCCATTTCCAAATGATAAGGTGGTTATGGAGAAAGGTAGACTACAGGGAGGCTTCCAATAACATGAGTTGCTTGGGCTTCCTTTCCAGTGTCAGAGGTTTTCAAATGTCCCCCAACAAACTGGAACAGTATATAAAACTTCACCTTCACTTGCACATCTTGTAATTTGTTCCTATGATATTTCTATATGTTCCATTGCTAGTAATAGGATCCCTGCCACAGAACCACCAGCTGCCCCATCTCTTGTAGAGATAACACCGATAAGGAGAATTCAGAAATACCTAGACTCAATATTTGACATACCGTTAAGATTTCACAGAGCAAACGACTTCTTTTGATGTGCATTTTACTCTAAAGATCATTGGCCTTACCTACAATGTTTTTTTTTTCATACAAATACATTTTGTATTGAACTTTCCTTGCAAAATGCACAGATTAAGAGTTGCAAGGAAAGAAGGGAAGAGTAGTTTGACCAATGATTTTGTTGGTTGTTAGCATTTTTAAAATTCACTACCGCCGTGCTTTCAAGATATTTTCTTGGTCTCCACAGATTACCCTGCATACTGCTAGGTTAGCACATGATCATTGTAAATCAGTAACAGTGAGAATGGCTGAATTTATTGTGTACCTGTTAAGTATGTCTGGCACCGTATTATATTTTTTATAGCAAATATCTAATCTTTACAACAAACTTGGGAAGATAGATATTTAGTGGGTAGTACCAGAATTTTTTTTTAAGCTGAAATAAAATACAACAGAGTAGAAAAATATCAGAGCACATCACATCTATTGAGGATTAGGCATGCTTTTCATGAAATTTACGTTCAATTGTACATTTATGTATGTGTATACTAGTTTGGAATACACTCGAATTATAAAATACAGTGAGTCCATAGAACTGAGCTGTGTCCACCTATTGTTAATGACAACATTTGGGTATTTCCGTAATCAGTAATACAGGCTCGAGCATAGCAGAAAACTATCTTAGGCTGAATTTTGCCTTCTACTGAACTATGATGCATCGTGTTTGTCAAGCAATACCATACACTGGTTATCAATCCCAGGGGAGGACTCTAAACACTTCTCCCATTGTGTCCTGGTGTCAGAGTCTTCAAAGAAAACACAAGCAGTAGATGGAACAGTGCTTTACTTAAATAGAAAGGAGACCAAGCAAGATTATCTTTAATAGTGGGTGTTGGCCCACCATTGCCAGTGAGTCTTTCCCAGTGGCCAGTGTAGGTCACTTTACCTATGCACACTGCTCTTATGCTGTCCCCTCTCCGTAGAGGACTGCTATGACGCACACACTTTAAGCTGAGACAAAAGAGCATTCACTGATAAGCCCTGTGATAAGCCCTGCACAGGGCGTGTGGGCTCTTTATCTGTTGGTAAGAAAGTTTTCATCCTTATGCAGTTGAGTGGGGGTTGGAAGACTACACATGTGAGACTGCCTTTCCCCACAAGGTTTGTGGTCTTAAGTAGTGTCACTTTAATTTCCTCATTATCAATAATTTCAGTAAGGGGAATTAATTATTTGCTAGCCAGAGCTCTGTGATACTAAGTACTGTTTATTATATTTTCCATTAAGAGCTAAATCTAATTGTTGAGAATATGTGTTCTTCTATTTGCTATTTTGTACCTTTTTTATTAAGTGATTTAGTTTTATAAGATTATTTTTAGACCTCATCTATGTATATAATTTTCATTCTGGGGGAGAATCTGGCTCTTAAAATCCAGTGTCTTTGGGGACTGGGGATACAGTAATCCACAGGGAGACACTATAGGTCTCTTGCATTTCGAAATGAAAGAGATTTCTTCACATTCAGGAGCAGTTCTGCTTCTAATTCTTCAAAATTATAAAAAGAAACAGTTTTTAAAAATCTGGTCTCAGAGGAAATTCTCACAAGTTTAAGGACCCTCTTAATCTTTGCTTGTTTTTCTCCCAATGAGATATTTTCCTTTGTAATCATTAAAAAAAAACACATTAAAAAGCACTGTTAACGGTCATGACTTTAATACATATTACTATAAGACAAAAAATTGGTTATAGGTAGCGAAGAAAATTGCTTGTTCTCATCATTAAATGTGTGTTGTTTCACTGTCACATTCAAACTTACCTCTTGTGAAATGCAGAGAATAGCAAGTAATTCTTAATGCTGTGCTGTTATCCTTTAAGTGTTATCAGTAAATAGAAATTATCATGAAAAATGCCATCTTTGTTTTAAATCTAAAAAGCTCAGAATTAACTTTTTGATTCCAGATAGTTGTTTCAGAGCAGAGTAATTTTGACATAGTTTTTCCATTTATCTCCCTGATTTAATTTCAGTAATTAAAACCAGAATAGGTATGTGAATGATTTTTACGTGTATTATGCATTTAGGTTTTTTTTAATAATTTTATAAATGCATTAGTTCTCAAAAAGAAGGATATCAATGGCTGTTCCATTTTCCAGGGCTTTTTTCCAAACTTCAGACTCCAGTTCCAAAAGCAAGAACTTTTTCCACATCACAGTCCTCGCTTCAAGTGGCAGGTCCTGTGTGGAACCTGGGTCGACTCAATCATGTAGCAATTGCAGTGCCGGACTTGGAAAAAGCCAAGGCATTTTATCAGAATGTTCTGGGGGCCCAAGTAAGTGAGGTGGTCCCTATTCCTGAGCACGGAGTGTCTGTTGTTTTTGTCAACCTGGGAAACACCAAGATGGAGTTGCTTCATCCATTGGGAAATGATAGTCCAATTGAAGGTTTTCTGCAGAAAAACAAGGCTGGAGGAATGCATCATATCTGCATTGAGGTATTTTATTTCAATGTTTGGTGTTTCAAATTTCTCTTTTACAAAGTATCTTTTACTCTTTAAGACTACATATTGTCACTATTATCAGAAACTGGTATTAAGTTCTTTAAAGGGAATGGTAATACTGGTCTCACTCAAAGATGGATCCATGGATATACTGTCTTTCCCTCTAGAAAGCTAAATAATTAATAATAATAATATATTTTATTGAAGTCTGGATTTAACAGCCACAACAAAGGCCACCAAAGCTGGCCAAAACAGATTTGTATTTAGTATTTATTGATTATACATAACCTTGCATGTAATAGGAATACAGCTGTTTTCACTATCACAAGGCAATTAGAAGAAGGTGAAAAGACTTTATATAGAGTAAGAATTTCCATATACATGCTAAGTATTCTTATGATTATTTTCTATCCTTAAAATTCAAATAACTTGTTCCTTATTACAAAGGCAATACATTTTCAATTACTGTGATTTTTAAGACCTTTCAATTGCATCTGCTTACAATTCCCACGAAAAACTTGAAATGTTAGACAAGAACATACTCATTAGAGAGCTTGTATCTGTAGATATTCATGTTCAGATAACTGCCTTTTGTAATGTCAGCGAAACTATGCTTCAGTTTAAATTATTTTGGTAGGACAATTCTTTTGATAGAAAGACTGGCATAATTAATTGGTAGGCCTCATTCCTAATCTAGTAGAGAAGGGGGTTGATTCTAGAGTGAATTCAAAGATTTATTCAGTTCATTTTGCAAACATATTTGAGAACCTACAATGTGTACTCCACTGAGTAGTGGACTTCAGCATTGAAGAAGAAATGGACCATGTGGACAGTGAGGAGGGGCAGCTATTTAGAAAGGCAATTACAGTATCCTATGATAAAGCAGAATTAATATACATGTCTTCTCAGTAACATCAATAAGGGAAAGATTGCTCCTGGCCAGTGGAGGAGGTGAGAAGGCATCACAGGGCATGAGCTGTAATGAATGTGAAGGAATTCCTCAGATCAATGAGAGAGGAAAGGTATTCCAGGCAGAGGGAATAGCATATGCAAAGGAACAGAGTTATACTAACAATTCACATTGAATCCTCTGGCAGTATACAAAGGACTCAGTGTGTACTATTTTCTTAATTTTCACAGCTACTCTATGAGCTGTTCTACTCACCTTTGACAGCTAACTTGCCCATAGTCAAATTAGTGGGCAGGCTGAGGTTCAACACAGATCTGTTCTGATTCCAGGATCTGCACTGTTAGCCATGGTGCCAGATTGCCTTCATTATATTGGCTAAGTTTTGAATCTGAGGCAGGGGAGCCATAACATGTTAGGAGCTAAACAAGCCTAATATTTAACCTTTTTTAGGAGGTTAATTTTGGCTGCCAGTCTTTATTTCAGTGGACTTGAGGGTTTGTCTAAGACACCCCCCCAGGATGAGAAGCAGGATCATCAACCTTTAAATTGACTCTTCCCTCTCCCACACTACAGTGTCTGTGTTCTACATCAGAGAGCCCAGGCCTTCAAAGGAAGCTGCCATGTGAGTTAGAGTTCAGTTAAGTAAAGAACAGTGGAAGTTCAGTAATGTAACAGTGAATTCAAAAGTACAGATTAAAAGGGGGAAATGAAAATGTATGTCAGTATAAAATGAAGGTATGTAATAGGAAGAGGTGTGAAAAGTTAGTTGCTAAGTTAGTATGACACCCCCGTCATTGTTCTCTGCTCTCTGTAAAAAATAGAGTGGCTTAATTAGATAGATGGATTTTATTTTTCTCTTCTCAGTCTAGAAGTGAGGCATCCCAGAGGGGAGGGAAGGCAGAGAGAGAATACAGGGCAAATACCTGTAAAGAGAGGATCTAGAAATTACACATATCACTCCTGTTCACGTCCCTTTGGCCTGAGCTTAGTCACATGGTACTCTTGGTTGCAAGTGCAGTCTGTAGTCAGGCGGTAGGTACCCTGCTCAAACTTGCGCTGTTGCTATATTCAAAAGGCGGAAAAGGGGAAACCACCAATCTACGCTGCACCTGGTAATTTTTAAAAAATGGTATTGCCAGATGAGTATGACACTTTTTCTAAATGAAGATATGCTGTAGGATGGAAACATGGGAGAGTTAGTGTTGCCTGCTGCTTCAGTCTGTGAAATGAAGTCGTCATCACATGCAGGGGTTTGATTCCCATATTCACCAGATAGAACAGAATTCCTCGCCTATCCTTGAACAGGATACATTTTTGTTGAATGAAGCCACTGAGATATCAGTGTAAACTTTCTTTTTTAATGTAAAGACATATTTCATGATTCTTACAATCACAGATACAGGATTAGGGAAACAGCAAGAAATGGATGGCATATTAAACTGGGTGATTCGAGGAGAGTTTAGTAAGGGAATTACTTACAAGACATGGGCAAAGTTTAGGTAATCAATGGTACATGGTGCAGTATCCTTAAGGCTAGCTCTGGGATGGGATGGGAACTATTAGAACCTCTAAGTCTGAAGGGGCAAGTGAAGGACCATTACCAGGAACTACTGAGGGAAGTGTATTGAGCAGGTCTCTAAACAAGAGCGGTGGGCTTCATTAGAGGGAGCAAGCCAGGGAAACTGGGCCGGGCGGAGGCGGGGGAATAAATATCCCCACTTCACTCGCTCCCCACGCTCCTGTCTTCGTGTCAGCTGAACCCAATTGGGACCCAAAGGAAGTTTATGTTGCAGGTAAACTTCCTGACACACAGCATGATGAAGCAGAGTGGAACACAACGAAGAGGGAAACCAAAGGGGCGAATGGAAGATATTTGGCATATTCTCCATCCTGTTGACTCTTTAGGGTAAATTATTTGAGCATAGTATAACTTGGTTTGTTCTGTTTAATACAACTTGGGTCTGAAATTGCCTTTTACTGAAGGTACAAAAAGTGATAGAATTGGTCAGAAAATACTTTCTTGGTCATTACAGTTACTGTTGCCATTGATATGCATTATCCTACAACCGTGGGGTAGCAAACAGCAACTGTTTGATTTTGCTTAGGATTTTGTGGGCTGGGAATTTGGGGGAGAGCTCTGCCAGGCAGTTCTAAGGTGGCGGTGGTGGTTGGTTCCACCCAGCAGCTGGGTGCTTGACCAGGCCTTCCAGTAGGAGCACCTGCATGTAGCCTGTTCAGCTTCACCTGCTGACAGTAGTCCTAAGGGTAGTTGGACTTCTTACTGGGCAGCTGGCTTCCCCCAGAGTGAGTGTCTCAAGAGAGCCAGGCGGGACCACATGGCCATTTCTGCCCCAGCCCTTCAGTCCCACAGCAGTCTGTTGGTCTTACACAACCTTTTCAGGCAGACCAACTGCAAGGGAAGAGGATATAGACCCTGCTTTGTGATGGGAGGAGCAGCAAAGAATCCATGGACAAGTTTTAAAAAGTGTGTGGCCATCAATATACTAATGTGTTCTAAGCAAAAGGAAAATGTGGGAAACTTTTAAATGCTATAGAATGATTTTATTTTCAAAGAACCAGAAGTGGGAACCACCAGCATTCTCATATGCATGAGGAAATAACCTATCTAGCCTTTGTAAATATAAGGAGTTTTGAGATGGGTGCTTGATAAAGTAGAAAATGATAAATATCACATACACAGTGATATTTAAAAAACCAGTGACTTTGGCTTTTCCTGTTTGGGGGATAGGCAACATTCAGAAATGTGTCTTCTGAAAATGCTTACAATCTTCTATAGCATTATGGCACATCGCCCTTCCTTCTTTTAAAATGTTAAATCATATCTGCAGATTCAGATCCCCTGTTTTTGATGTCTAGACTGTGTTAATGGACCTCATTCACTTAAACTAAAAATCACATTGTGGCACAGAAATGATGACAAATATTTCCCAGAAAAGCCCAAAATGAGTGTCTATTCTTCTTGTAATCCACTGATTGTAAACAGAAGAAAAGCACTGAAGAACTCTGATATGATCTTTTTAAATTTTTTTAATTTAATTTAATTTTATTTTTTGATGTAAAGTTCGATGATTCATTAGTTGCGTATAACACCCAGTGCACCATGCAATACGTGCCCTCCTTACTACCCATCACCAGCCTATCCCATTCCCCCATCCACCTCCCCTCTGAAGCCCTCAGTTTGTTTCTCAGAGTCCATAGTCTCTCATGCTTCATTCCGCCTTCTGATTACCCCCCCTTTCTTTATCCCTTTCTTCCCCTACCGATCATCCTAGTTCTTATGTTCCATAGATGAGAGAAATCATATGATAATTGTCTTTCTCTGCTTGACTTATTTCACTTAGCATTATCTCCTCCAGTGCCGTCCATGTTGCAGCAAATGTTGAGAATTCGTTCTTTCTGATAGCTGAGTAATATTCCATTGTATATATGGACCACAGCTTCTTAATCCAGTCATCTGTTGAAGGGCATCTCGGCTCCTTCCATGATTTGGCTATTGTGGACAATGCAGCTATGAACATTGGGGTGCATATGGCCCTTCTCTTTACTACGTCTGTATCTTTGGGGTAAACACCCAGTAGTGCAATGGCTGGGTCATAGGGTAGTTCAATTTTTAACTTTTTAAGGGACCTCCACACTGTTTTCCAGAGTGGCTGTACCAACTTGCATTCCCACCAACAATGTAGGAGGGATCCCCTTTCTCCACATCCTCTCCAACAATTGTTGTTTCTTGCCTTGTCTATCTTTGCCATTCTAACTGGCGTAAGGTGGTATCTCAGTGTGGTTTTGATTTGAATTTCCCTGATGGCTAATGATTTTGAACATTTTTTCATGTGTCTGTTAGCCATTTGTATGTCTTCATTGGAAAAGTGTCTGTTCATATCTTCTGCCCATTTTATGATTTGTTTATTTGTTTCTCGTGTATTGAGTTTGAGAAGTTCTTTGTAGATCTTGGATACCAGTCCTTTATCTGTGGTGTCCTTTGCAAATATATTCTCCCATTCCGTGGGCTGTCTCTTAGTTTTTTTGACTGTTTCCTTGGCTGTGCAGAAGCTCTTTATCCTGATAAAGTCCCATAAGTTCATTTTATCTTTTATTTCTCTTGCCTTTGGAGATGTGTCGTGAAAAAGGTTGCTCTGGCCGATGTCATAGAAGTTGTTGCCTATGTTCTCCTCTAGAATTTTGATGGATTCCTGTCTCACATTGAGGTCTTTCATCCATTTGGAGTTTATTTTTGTGTATGGTGTGAGAGAGTGGTCAAGTTTCATTCTTTTGCATGTAGCTGTCCAATTTTCCCAGCACCATTTATTGAAGAGACTGTCTTTTTTCCACCGGATGTTTTTTCCTGCTTTATCAAAGATTAGTTGCCCAAAGAGCCGAGGGTCCATTTCTGGGTTCTCTATTCTGTTCCATTGGTCGATGTGTCTGTTTTTGTGCCAGTACCATGCTGTCTTTGTGATCACAGCTTTGTAGTACAGCTCGAAATCCGGCATTGTGATGCCCCCAGCTTTGTTTTTCCTTTTCAACAGTTCCTTGGAGATTCGGGGCCTTTTCTGGTTCCATACAAATTTAAGGACTATTTGTTCCAGTTCTTTGAAAAATGTCCTCGGTATTTTGATCGGGATAGCATTGAAAGTGTAGATTGCTCTGGGTAGTATGGACATTTTAACTATGTTAATTCTTCCAATCCATGAGCATGGAATATTTTTCCATCTTTTTATGTCTTCCTCAATATCTTTCAAAAGTGATCTATAGTTTCTAGCATATAGGTCCTTTACGTCTCTGGTTAAGTTAATTCCAAGGTAACGCATGGTTTTTGGTGTTATTGTAAATGGGATGGATTCCCTAATTTCTCTTTCTTCAGTCTCGTTATTCGTGTATAGAAATGCAACTGATTTCTGGGCATTGATTTTGTATCCTGCCACCTTACTGAATTGTTCTATAACTTCTAATAGTTTGGGAGTGGATTCCTTTGGGTTTTCCATATAGAGTATCATGTCATCTGCAAAGAGAGACAGTTTGACTTCTTCTTTGCCGATTTGGATACCTTTGATCCCTTTTTGTCTTCTGATTGCTGTTGCAAGGACTTCTAGTACTATGTTGAATAATAGTGGCGAGAGTGGGCATCCTTGTCGTGTTCCTGATCTTAAGGGAAAGGCTTCCAGCTTTTCCCCATTGAGAATAATGCTTGCAGTAGGCTTTTCATAGATGGCTTTTATGAGATTGAGAAATGTACCCTCTATTCCTACACTCTGAAGGGTTTTAATCAGGAAAGGATGCTGTATTTTGTCAAATGCTTTTTCTGCATCAATTGAGAGGATCATATGGTTCTTGAGTCTTTTCTTGTTGATATGATGTATCACATTGATTGATTTGCGAGTGTTGAACCATGCTTGCATCCCAGGTATGAATCCCACTTGGTCATGATGGATAATCCTTTTAATGTACTGTTGGATTCTATTAGCAAGGATCTTGTTGAGGATTTTGGCATCCATATTCATTAGAGAAATCGGTCTGTAATTCTCCTTTTTGAGGGGGTCTTTGCCTGGTTTGGGGATCAAGGTAATATTAGCCTCATAGAATGAGTTTGGTAGCTTTCCTTCTGTTTCTATTTTTTGAAATAGCTTTAGGAGAATAGGTATTATTTCTTCTTTGAATGTTTGGTAGAATTCCCCAGGAAAACCGTCTGGGCCTGGAGTTTTATTATTTGGAAGGTTGTTTATCACTGACTCAATTTCTTCATAGTTAATTGGCCTATTTAAGAAATCTATTTCTTCCTGTTTCAGTCTTGGTAGTTTATAGGTTTCCAGGAAGGCCTCCATCTCTTCCAGATTGTTTAGTTTTTTGGCATATAGCTGTTGATAAAAGTTTCTAATAATCCTTGCAATTTCAATGGTGCTGGTCGTGACCTCTCCCTTTTCAGTCATAATTTTAATAATCTCAGTCCTTTCTCTTTGTTTTTGGACAAGTTTTGCCAGTGGTCTATCAATTTTATGGATTCTCTCAAAGAACCAGCTTCTAGTCCTGTTGATCTGCTCTACTGTGGTTCTGGTCTCTAATTCATTGATTTCTGCTCTAATCTTGGTCAACTCCTTCCTTGTCAGTGGGTTAGGCCTGTCCCTCTGTTGCTGTTCCAGTTTCTTGAGGTGAGAATATAGAAACTGCATTTTAGATTTTTCTATTCTTTTGAGTGAGGCTTGGATGGCTATGTATTTCCCCCTTAGGACTGCCTTTGCAGTATCCCATAGGTTTTGGACCGTTGTGTATTCATTCTCGTTGGTCTCCATAAATTGTTTAATTTGTTTTTTGATTTCCTGGTTTATCGAGTCATTCTTGAGCAGGATGGTTCTTAGCCTCCAAGTGTTTGAGTTTCTTCCAGGTTTTTCCTTGTGGTTGAGTTCCAATTTCAGAGCGTTGTGGTCTGAGAATATGCAGGGGATAATTTCAATCTTTTGGTATTGGCTGAGACCTGTTTTGTGTCCCAGAGCATGATCTATTCTTGAGAATGTTCCATGGGCATTTGAATAGAATGAGTATTCTTTGGTTCTGGGGTGTAGTGTTCTATATATATCTATGAGGTCCAACTCGTCGAGTATGGCATTCAAAGCCTTTGATTCTTTGCTTAGTTTTTGCCAGGGTGTTCTGTCTATTTCTGATAGTGGGGTGTTGAGGTCCCCTACTATTACTGTGTTCTTATCTATATGTCTCTTTATTTTGGTTAAGAGTTGGCTTGTGTATCTTGCTGCTCCCCTGTTGGGGGCATATATATTAATAATTGTCATATCCACTTGTTGAATACTTCCTTTAAGAATAATATAGTGCCCTTCTGTATCTCTCTCTATGGCCTCTAGTTTAAAATCCAGTCTATCTGATATGAGAATTGCTACTCCAGCTTTCTTTTGAGGTCCATTTGCGTGGAAGATGGTACTCCATCCCCTTACTCTAAGTCTGAATGCATCTTTGGGTTCAAAATGAGTCTCTTGTAGACAGCAAATGGATGGGTCATGTCTTTTTATCCAATCTGCAACCCTGTGGCGTTTTATGGGAGAGTTTAAGCCATTTAGATTGATAGAGATTATTGACAGATATGATTTTAATGATGCCATTTCTCTTTAAAGTCTTTGTATCGGTTGTGACTTGCTGCTCTGTATCACTCTTGGGGCCTTTTTACCTTTATAGAGCCCCCCTTAATATCTCCTGTAGGGCTGGTTTCGTGGTTACGAAATTGGTTAATGATTGGCGATTTTGGAACGTCTTTATTTCTCCATCAATTCTGAATGACAGCTTTGCTGGATAAAGGATCCTTGGCTGCATGTTTTTCTCTGAAAGAGCTTTAAAAATGCCCCCCCAAGCCTTTCTCTCATTCCAGGTCTCTGTAGACAGGTCTGACGTAATCCTGATACCTTTGCCTTGGTACGTGAGAAATTTCTTTGCCCTGGCCGCTTTCAATACTGTATCCTTGGATCTAATATTTGCGAATTGCACTATGACGTGATGTGGCATAGGTTTGTCGTGGTTGAGCTTGGGAGGGATCCCCTCTGCCTCTTGGACACGAATGCTTGTTTCCCTTGCTAGATTAGGGAAGTTTTCAGCTACAATTTGTTCAAATATCTCTTCTAGACCTCTGTTTTTCTCCACCCCTTCAGGGATGCCGATGATTCTGACATTGGAACGTTTCATTGAGTCAGTAATCTCCCGTAACCTACATTCTTGAGATTGGATTTTTTTGAGCCAAGTTTCTATTTTTGCTTTCTCTTCTACTAACCCATCCTCCAATTCGCCGGTACGTTCTTCTGCCTCATTCACCATGGTCGTCAGAGCCTCTAGTTTTGATTGCATTTGGCTTNTTGATTGCATTTGGCTTATAGAATTTTTAATTTCTGCCAGATTTGCTCTCATTTCCGCCCTTAGAGATTCTATATTCTCATTAACATTTTCGTTAATACTTTTTTCAAGTCTACACATCATCTTGACCATTGTTAGCCTGAACTCCATTTCTGATAATTTGGTTATATCCATATCCATTAGTTCTGTGGCAGAGGCCACAGATTCATTGTCTTTTGTTTGCTGGGGGGGAGTTTCTCCTTCTCATCATTCTGATGAGGAGAGGTTGTCGGGCTGTCCAGAGCCCAAATTATTGACCAGGACCTTAGAGATTCTATATTCTCATTAACATTTTCGTTAATACTTTTTTCAAGTCTACACATCATCTTGACCATTGTTAGCCTGAACTCCATTTCTGATAATTTGGTTATATCCATATCCATTAGTTCTGTGGCAGAGGCCACAGATTCATTGTCTTTTGTTTGCTGGGGGGGAGTTTCTCCTTCTCATCATTCTGATGAGGAGAGGTTGTCGGGCTGTCCAGAGCCCAAATTATTGACCAGGACCTAGGCAGTGCGCACTTGTTTTATAGGGATCTTAGGGATGTGGGCTTCTTGATTTTTCAGGCTGCCTTCTGGGGGAGGGGCCGATACTCAGGCAACCCTGTTTGGGTAGAGTCTCCGTGTCCCCTGGGAGGGGGGATGGGGATGGGCACACTATGAGCCGGTCTTTCCAGGCTTTTGTTCTCTGGCGGCTTTCCCTTGCAGTTTGCTGTGCCTCTTCTGAGAGTCAGAGCAGCAGTGGCCGAATCCCAGCCTCTGCTTCAGAACAGAGGGATTGCGGACCATTCTCCACTGATGTTCTGGCCACTTTAACTCTGTTTCTGTTGGTGCTGCTCAACCCTGCAGCGTCCCTGGATGTGCGCCCCACAGCCAGCGTCCCAGCCCTCACTTCCAGGGCCGGCACGTCTCTGTCCTTTGTGTTTCTAACACCTCCAGCCGCCAGCGGCCCTCTGCGCTCTGGAGCTCCGTCTCAGTGTGGTTCGCGTGCACTCCGGAGCTCTGGTTTTCAAACTGGTCTCACGCATTCCCGGGCTCACGGTCTTAGTCTGCTCTCTCGCGGATGCCGATCCTTGAGTCCGCCCGCTCCGCCATGCAGGTGGCTACCGCTTCCCGGCGCCTGAAGGCGGAAGTTCCCTACCTCTTCCATTTATCTTCCGATATCTGTGCACGGCTTCATGGCTCCCCGCTTCGTACCTTAATACTCAGCGCTGGAGATAGTCATTTGTAGAGATCCAGATGTATCTTCCTGCGCCTCAGGCTGATTCCGTGGATGTTCAGGCTGGTCTGTTATCTATCCAGCTCGACTCAGGGGACCGGCTGAAAAAGGGGTCCCCTACCCCTCCGCCATCTTAACTCCTCCTCCAGACTTTCTTTCCATTTTAGTTTTCATGGATTTATGTCAATTTGAGGATTAAATTTCATTCATCATTGATATCATTTAGGATCATTGTAATTTTATATAGGGTAAAAAGCCTATATTTTTGGAAGTAGTCAAAATATGCACCATTGAAAACACATTATTCTGTGCATTACTCAATGTAGAATTATTGAATCAATATAGTTGTATACCTGAAATTAATATGTTGCATGTTAATTATACTTCAATAAAAAGTTTTTTTAATTAGCCCACTACTGTTCATAAAGTTTGATCACTGAGAATTACATACCTTAAGATTTTTAAAAAGATGTTACTTAGTCCAACTCCTTGTCTTCAAACACTAAGACTGCATTGACATTTTTCAGATGAGGCAGTTCAGAACCAAAGAGAGCATGAGATTTACCTGAAGATTCTGAATTCTGATTGTGACAGTCCAGACATCTTTTATTTGGAGTACTGGCACTCTTAATTTACCAATGACAGGAGAAAATCAAAATAAATTTCCAGACACAAGCTACAACCCCCACAACTACTACTACCAAAAAAAAAAAATGCTGATAAGAAGATGAGGTAAATAGCCCAGCTTTTCACTTGATGGCATTCAAGGTCATACAGAGCTATAAGATGCAAACTGTAATTGTACAAGGGAATGTAAAAGCAAAAATTCATAGTTGGATTATTATTGACTTTGTTATTTTTATTCCATAGGGAGAAAGACTTATTTTCCCAAATCAAATTGCTTTGCATTTCTTATAATCTTAAAGTACATAATGCATCTACTTTCAATTCAGAAAATTCAATTCAGAATAAAGACAGTTTTATTTCATTATTTTTATTACTGCCAAGCAAAATATTAAGAGTACTTCTGAAAACTTGTAAATTTTATAGCAACACTCTAACAGAAGGATGAATGTGATAATGTGATACAAGATCTTTAAAATCAAAATTAGTAATAGAAATAGTAACAGAAATAGAAATAGATGCTAGTGCAATGTTAATGTAGGCATCAGAGACACAGGAGTCAACCCAAAGTGCCGTTAAGTGTCTATGTTATTGTAGGCATTTTTTCAAAATATAAATCTAACTTATTAAATCTTATAAGTATTTATTGAATTAAGGGATATTGAAGAGGCAGTATACTAAAAATGGAGATGCAACATCAGAATTGTAGATATTTGTGCTTGGGTAGAATATTCTATAATGAGAATGTCCATGATCATATTTAGAGTAGAAGTGACCAAAAGGGCACTTAGAAAAAAGTCACGATTCTGTTACGAATTTTTTCAAACACACAAGAAGTAGAAAAAAAAGATAATGTAATGAACGCCCATATTCCCATCATGCAGATTCAACAGTTTTCAAGATCTTGGCATATTGCTTTATTTTTTTTTTAACTATTTAAAAATCATTCACAACATGTCATTTTACCATTATGTAGTTTGTGTCTCTAAAAAATTAACCGTGATGACATTATCATATTGATCAAAATTAAAAATAAATCATTTGTCAACATCATATACACAGTCCATGAGGCAGATTTATTAGATCGATTCACAAATGTCTCTAGATTGACTTGTTCTAATCAGGACTCAAACGAGGTCCACTTATTACAAACAGTTGTTAATCTCTTTAGGCCCTTTAAAAAAAAATTATTAACCTCTTACTAGTATAGTACATTTGTCAATGAACCAAATTGATACATTATTATTACCTAAAATCTGTATTTAGATTTTCTTAGTTTTTACCCAGTGTCCTTTTTCTGTTCTAGGATCCCATCTAGGATACCACATTACATTTAGTTATCATGTCTCCTTAAGCTCCTCTTGCCTGTGACACTTTTTCAGAGTTTCCTTGTTTTTGATGACCTTGATATTTTTGAGGATTACCCGTCAGTTATTTTGTGGAAAGTCCCTCAATTGAGATTTTTCTCATAATTAGATAGACTAGGGTTATTGATTTTTGGGAGGAAGACCACAGAGGTAAAATGTCATTCTCATCACATCACATCAAGGATGCATATTATCAACATGACTTATTACTATTGATATTAACTTTTATTCCCTACCTTAGGAAATGTCATCATGTTTTTCCACTGTAAAGTTATACTTTTTTTCCCTTCTCCATAATATGAACTTAGGAAGGAAGTCACTGAGTGAGGCCAACACTGGATGGAGAGTTATGCTCCATCTCTTTGATAATTTCATAAATTATTTGGAATTTCCTGAATGGAAGATTTGTCTGTTCTTCCCCATTCATTTATTTAATTATTCATTATTCAATAATTTACTTATTCATTAAGACATTTATATCAGTGAGGACTTATAGGTATTTATACTTCGGGCTATAATTCAATATCACTTTATTTTGTTGCTCAAATTGTTCCAACTGTGTCAAAAGGGCCCTTTAGATTGACTTCTGTGTCTCTGATGTACCCCATCTTTTTGTTTATTTGTTTTCCGGGAGGAAGTGGGAACACTTCCTTACTTTCTGGCACTGTAAGATGCTCAGACTTACCATTTGTATTCTCTGCCCTAGCCTAAAACCAGACATTTCTCCAAGGAGCCCTGGTTCATTTTACTGGAGAATGGTATTAGAAATGAGGATCTGGGCTCTGGATATGCTTGTTGCTACTGGAGTGTCATTGTTTCTTGGCCTTTTGAGCTAACAGAGCAAGGACATATACGTATATATACTGGATGTATGGGTGGATGAATGGATAGATGGTTGGATAAATAGATATTTCTTTACATAACCAAATAGAACTTTCATGATATATATATAACATACTCATGAACTCATGAGTTCATACTGGTGTCTCTAACTCTAACCCATTACCATGTGGACCACTGGAGCCTTCTTTGCTTGTTCATAACTGCCCATTCCAACAGTGAAAAACTTGGCTTCCACCATCTTCCATCCATTTATTTAATTGTTCAATTTCAATATGAATATATAGTGGTTGTATTTGTTTCCTAGGGATGCCATAATAAATTACCACAAACTTGGTGGCTTAAAACAGCAGAAATTTATCTTCTTACAGTTCTAGAGCCCAAAATCAAGAGGAAGAAATATGGAGGGGAAAAAAAAAACAGAATAGATCATAAGAAAGATGTAGAACATGGTCAAAGGTTTTATCTTTATAGTTGGAATCCCAGAAAAAGAGGAGAGAGAAAAGAGAACAGAAGCAATAATTGACGAAATGTCTACAAAGACGTTACCAATCTGAGGTAAGACATCAACCCATATTGAGCAGTGCATTCATATGAGGAAGCTACCTGAGATTGGGAGTAGAACCCTTTGAAAGTATTAGAGGGGACAATCCTTACACCAACTGCAGTAGTTTGTGTTCTTACCCACCATAGTGGAAGTCCTTGTGATTTATGGGACATTGGGTTAGGTATTCAGAAGGACTTTACCTTATCCGTGAGGAAAATCAGTCCTAAATTAAAGGCTGCTCTGATCCTTCAGAAAATGAATGCGTAAATAAACTGGTACATCCAAACACTGGATTATTTTCAACACTGAAAAGAAATAAGCTATCAAGCCATGAAAAGACTTGGAGGAATCTTAAATACATATTACTAGTGAAAGAAGCCAATCTGAAAAGGGTATCTACTGTGTGATTTAACTATATGACATTCTGGAAAAGGCAAAACTATGGAGACAGTAAAAAGATCAGTGGTTACCAGGGGTTGGGGGAGGGGGAAAGGATGAATAAGCGGAGCACAGAGGATTTTTAGGATAGTGAAAATACCTTGTATGATACCGTAATGATGGGTACATGTCACACATTTGTCCAAACCCATAGAATGTACAACACCAAAATGACCCTAAGGTGAGCTGCACTTTGGGTGATAATGCTGTCAGTATAGGTTCATCAGTTGTAATAAATACCACACTTTAATGGGGTATATTGATAATGATAGAAACTATGCATCTGTGGGGGCAGGGGTTATATGAATGAAATTTTTGTACCTTCGGTCAATTTTGCTGTGAACCTAAAACTGTTCTTACAAAAAGTTTAAAACAAAACAACCCGTCATTCTAGAATTTTGCAATTGATGAAAATATCCTTCAAAAATGAAAGTGAAATGGAAACATCTTACATTGAACAAAAATGAGAGGATTCCTGTCCAGTAGACCTGCACTACAAGAAAAACCAAAGAAATATTCAGGATATATATTCAGTATTCATCCCTTGAGGATAAAGGGAAAAGTACCAAATGAAAATTCTGATCTTTACAAGGAATGAGGAGCACAAGAAATGGTAAATTTGTAGGTTAAAATGACTTTTTTCTTACCTTAAATTATGTAAGAGACAATTGACCTGAAATTTTTTAAATGTAGGGTTTATAACAGAAGAAAAACATATGATAATAATATAAAGGAGGGGAATTGGGCAAAGGGAAGTATACTGTTATAAGCTTTTTATATATGAAGTGGTAAACTAATGAGCTTACATTGCACATTGTAAACTCTAGAACAATCGTTAAGAAAATTAAACAAGGGATAACTAAAACATAATTAAGATAAAATTGAATAGTACAAAAATACATGGGTTTTTTCCCCAAATTTTTATTTAAATTCCAGTTAACATACAATGTAATATTAGGTTCAGGTGTAGAATTTAGTGATTCAACACTTACATACAACACCCTGTGCTCATCCCAACAAATTGCACCCCTTAATCCCCATCATCTATTTCACCCCTCTCTCCACCCACCTCCCCTCTGGTAACCATCAGTTCTCTATAGTTAAAAATCTGTTTCTTGTTTTTACTCACTCTTTTTTTTTTTTCTCAAAAATACGTGTTTAACCAACAGAAGTCAAGAAAGGAAGAATGAAGTATTAATGAGATAAATAAAATGATAGACGTTCAACTATATGAATTAATTAAATGTAAATGGATCAGACAATTAAAATGCAAAGATTATGTATCTGGGTTTTTCTTTAAAACCCACACATCTGAAAATTGAATTAAGAAAGTAATTGCCTTTATAATAGCATCAAAAGCAGTAAAATACTTAGGAATAAATTGAACAAGAAAACTGCAAAAATTGTACTCCAAAGACTACAAATCATTGTTGAAAGATTTAAAAGGCCTGAATAAATGGAAAGATATTCTGTGTCATGCGTCATATGACTGACTATTGTTAAAAATGGCAGTATTCCCTAAATTGATCTATGGAGTTAATGCAATCTCCATCAGATTCTAACTGGCATCTTTGCAGAAATGGACAAACCAATCCTCAAATTCATATGGAAATGCAAGGGATCCCAAATAGCCAAGGCAATTTTGAGAGAAGAGCAAAGTTGGAGGATTTACACTTCCTGATTTCAAAACTTCATACAATGCTACAGTAATCAAAATGGCATGGTACTAGCATAAGGGTAGACATAGAACTCAATAGAATAGAGCTAAGAGTCAGACATAAATCCTCATATTTACAGTAAGTTTTCAACAAAGGTACCAAGACCATCCAATGGGGAAAGTCTAGTCTTTTCAACAGATGGCATTGGGACAGCTGGATAGCCACATGCAAAAGAATGTATTGGGACACTTGCCTACACCATTTGTTTTATAAGATTTGAAGATTCTTTTGATGGTGGGACACAGCACAGTGACACTTGGTTAGATGAAAGGCAAAACTCTTTGTTCCTTAGAGCTCCAAATGAGAGAAAGCTGCCATGTAGGCCACATGGGATTGCACCTGGAAATAAAGTAACAGCAAACTGGAGCTGTAGGGGACAGCTTAGTGGGACCAGTGGGGTAGAGTTAGTTAGGTTTCATAGAATGGGGAAAAAACATTTTGGTGGCAATTTCATAGTAATTTACATGAAAATATGAAGTTTTAATCTCAAAAGTAATAACTAGGTGGTTTGGCAGATGGGAAGTTTGGGGATCCAGAGAAGCACTCCTTATCTTTTTAGCACCTCCTATAACCTGTGTCATATACTGCTATGAGCTTCTAACCTGTTATCTTGTTCTAATCTCTTGCCCATTTATATAGCCTCATCTCTCTACTATAAATTAGGAACTCAGAGCTCTTAAGAAAAAACAATATGTGCAGTATCACCAATAATACTGCTAAAAGAAAATATAAAGTGTAACATACATTTTTTAGATTATAAGGAGAAATGTTTACTAATGGTGAAAATTATGAAGCATTGTGGTTGCTCACCTATGAAACTTTAACAACTTCTTTTTCTTCTCTGGAAGCATTAAGCTTATTTTTGTGATGGTTTAAGAATGATTCTTCCTGAAGGCAGAGGAAATAGACCTCATGGAGCTTGCAAAGTTTCTTCTAAGTCTTAAGATCCTATAGTTTGGTATTTCTGTAGTCTCAAACGTGTTCTTATTTATTTCCTTTTCTCAAGGTGGATGATATAAATGCAGCTGTGATGGATTTGAAAGAGAAGAAGATTCGTAGTCTAAGTGAAGAGACCAAAATAGGAGCACATGGCAAGCCAGTGATTTTTCTCCATCCTAAAGACTGTGGTGGTGTTCTTGTGGAATTGGAGCAAGCCTGATTTATATTTGCAAGAAACTTTAAAAATCCCCACCAAAATATACTGAAAATCCACATCCAGTTATACTGCAGCATTGAATCCTTAAGTTCTTCCATCACTTAAAAGTTCACAATTAAAAGGGCACCTGACTGGCTCAGTCAGTGAGGTGTGTGACTTTATCTCAGGGCTGTGAGTTTGAGCCCCACATTGACTGTGGAGATTACTTAAAAATAAAATCTTTTAAAAAAAAGCTCAAAATTAAAAATTAAATTACAGAGGTGCCTGGATGGCTTGGTCGGTTAAGCATCTGCCTTTGGCTCAGGTCATGATCCCAGTGTCCTGGGATCAGGCCCCACGTCAGGCTCCCTGCTCAGCAGGGAGTCTGTTTCTCTCTCTCCCTCTGCCCCTCCAGCCACTTGTGCTCCTTCTCTCTCTCTCAAATAAATGGATAAAATCTTTAAAAAAAAATAAATAAATTACAGAAAGATTTTTTAAATTGTATATATGTATAATAAATATCAATATATATAATTGACATTTGTTAATTTGGTTTTTTTTCTGATTTGGAGGAATCCTTGATTATTAAATATTTAGGGAATATTATTAAAATCATATTCATAGAAATAAATTATTCTTGTCCAAATGGGGTAACTGACTACAGTATGTTACTGTGTGAAAGAGTGTGTGGATCTGCATGCATGTACATGTGTGTGTGAGTTGGGATGGAGTTACGAAAGGGCGCCTAACAGTTGCATAGCTACATACTTGGGACAAAGTGCTTTCTGAGGATTTTATGGAGAGTTTTTTACATGGACTTTAAGGTTAAGGAGTTTTGACCTCAAAGTTTTTGCTCTTCTAGAACAATTCTTGTTCACAGTTTC
Source organism: Ailuropoda melanoleuca (assembly GCF_002007445.2). Classification (NCBI taxonomy): domain Eukaryota; kingdom Metazoa; phylum Chordata; class Mammalia; order Carnivora; family Ursidae; genus Ailuropoda; species Ailuropoda melanoleuca. The sequence continues at coordinate 20,737,217 of NC_048226.1, read as the reverse complement.
CATATGGACAGGTATTTTGGGTGCTAGTGCTAGATACACGGATAAGTTTTGTGGAAAACTTCATGCATGATCTAGTGAGTGCATAGGTAGCTGAATTTTTTTATTCTTTATTTAAATTAAGTTTGGTTAACATATACTGTATCACTAATTTCAGGGGTAGAATTTAGTAATTCATTAGTTGCATATAACACCCAGTGCTCATTACATCAAGTGCCTGCCTTAATGCCCATCAACCAATTATCCCTTCCCCCCACCCACATTCCCTGCAGCAACACTGTTTGTTTCCTAGAGTTCAGTGTCTCTTATGGTTTGCTTCCCTCTCTATTTTCATCTTATTTTTTCCTTCACTTCCCCTATTTTCATCTGTTTTGTTTCTTAAATTACACATATGAGTGAAATTATATGCTATTTGTCTTTCTCTGAGTGACTTATTTCACTTACCATAATACCCTCTAGTCCCATCCACATCGTTGCAAATGGCGAGAGTTCATTCTTTCTGTTGGCTGAGTAATACTGCAGTGTGTGTGTGTACCACATCTTTATCCATTCATTCGTTGATGGACATCTGGGCTCTTTCCACAGTTTGGCTATTATGGACATTGCTGCTATAAACATTGGGGTGCAGGTGCCCCTTCAGATCACTATGTTTGTATACTTCGGATTAATACCTAGTAGTGCAATTGCTGGGTCATAGGGCAGCTCTATTTTTAACTTTCTGAGGAATCTCCATACTGTTTTCCAGAGTGGGTGTACCAGATTCCATTCCCACCAGCAGTGTAAGAGGGTTCTTCTTTCTCTACATCCTTGCCAACATCTGTTGTTTCCTGAGTTGTTAATTTTAGCCATTCTGACTAGTGTGAGGTGGTATCTTACTGTGGTTTCGAGTTGTATTTCCCTGATAGTGATGTGGGGCATTTTTTCATGTGTCTGTTGGCCATTTGTATGTCATCTTTGGAGAAATGTCTGTTCATTTCTGCCCATTTCCTGACTGGATTATTTGTTTTTTGGCTGTTGAGTTTGATAAGTTTTTTTTTTATAGATTTTTGATATTAACCCTTTATCAGCTAAGTTATTTACAAATGCCTTCTCCCATTCTGTAGGCTGTCTCTTAGTTTTACTGATTGTTTCCTTTGCTGTGCAGAAGTTTTTTATCTTGATGAAATCCCAATAGTTCATTTTTGCTTTTGTTTCCTTGCCTTCAGTGATGTGTCTAGTAAGAAGTTGCTACAGCTGAGATCAAAGAGGTTGCTGCCTGTGTTCACCTCTAGGGTTTTTATGGTTTCCTGTCTCACATTTAGGTCTTTCATCCATTTTGAATTTATTTTTGGTATGGTGTAAGAAAGTGGTCCAGTTTCATTCTTCCGCATGTTGCTGTCCAGTTTTCCCAACACCATTTGTTGAAGAGACTTTTTTCGGTTGGATATTCTTTCCTGCTTTGTTGAAGATTAGTTGACCATAAAGTTGAGGGTCCATTTCTGGGGTCTCTGTTCTGTTCCATTGATCTATGTGTCTGTTTTTGTACCAGTACAATACTGCCTTGATGATTATAGTTTTGTAATACAGCTTGAAGTCTGGATCATGATGCTTCCAGCTTTGGTTTTCTTTTTCAACATTCCTTTGGTTATTTGGGGTCTTTTCTGGTTCCACAAATTTTAGGATTGTTTGTTCCAGCTCTATGAAAAATGTTGATGGTATTTTGATAGGGATTGCATTAAATGTATAGATTGCTTTGGGTAGTATAGACATTTTAACAACGTTTGTTCTTCCAATCCATGAGCATGAAATGTTTTTCCTTTTTTTTTTTTTTTTTTTTTGGTCCTCTTCAGTTTCTTTCATAAGTGTGCTATAGTTTTCAGAGTACAGACCCTTTACCTCTTTGGTTAGGTTTACTCCCAGGTATCTTATGGTTTTTGGTGCAATTGTAAATGGGATCATTTCCTTGATTTCTCTTTCTTCTGCCTCAGTAGTGTATACAAGTGCAACTGATCTCTGTACATTGATTTTATATCCTGCGACTTTGCCGAATTCCTGTATGAGTTCTAGCAATTTTTGGGTGGAGTCTTTTGGGTTTTCTCCCTAGAGTATCACGTCCTCTGCAAATAGTGAGAGTTTGACTTCGTTGCTGATTTGGATGCCTTTTATATCTTTTTGTTGTCTAATTGCTGAGGCTAGGACTTCTAGTACTATGTTGAACAACAGTAGTGAGAGTGGAGATCCCTGTTGTGTTCCTGACCTCTCAGTTTTTCCTCAATGAGGAAGATATTCGCTGTGGGTTTTTCATATATGGCTTTTGTGATATCGAGGTATGTTCCCTCTATCCCTACATGTTGGAGAGTTTTTATAAGAAAGGATATTATAGGGGTGCCTGGGTGGCTCAGTTGGTTAAGCATCTATCTTTAGCTCAGATCATGATCCCAGGGTCCTGGGATCGAGCCCTGCATAAGGCTCCCTGCTCAGCAGAGCATCTGCTTCTCCCTCACCCTCTGTCATTCCCCCTGTTTGTGCTGTCTCTTGTGTACTTGCTGTCTCTCTCAAATAAATAAATAAAACCGTTTCAAAAAAGGAAGGATGCTGTGTTTTTTCAAATGCTATCTCTGCATCTATTGAGAGGATCATATGGTTCTTGTCCTTCCTTTTACTAATGTGGTGTATCACATAGATTGATTAGTGGATGTTGAAACACCCTTGCAGCCCAGGGATAAATCCCACTTGGTCATGGTGAATAATCCTTTTAATGTACTGTTGGATTCTATTAGTATCTTATTGAGAATTTTTACCTCCATATTCATAAGAGATATTGATCTGCAATTCTTTTTAGTGGGATCTTTGTCTGGTTTTGGGATCAGGGTAATGCTGGCCTCATAGAATGAGTTTGGAAGTTTTCCTTCCATTTTCATTTTTTGGAATAGTTTCAGAAGAATAGGTATTAATTCTTCTTTAAATGTTTGGTAAAATTCCCCTGGGAAGCCATCCTGCCTGGAATCTTGTTTGTTGGGAGACTTTTTATTATTGCTTTACTGTTACGTGTTGAGGTGTTGACCTATTTTTATTGATTTTGAGGGGGTTCTCTGTGCCTCCCGGACTTGAATGCCCATTTCTTTCCCCAGATTAGGGAAGTTATCAACTATAATTTGCTCAAATAAACCTTCTGTCACTGTCTCCCTCTTCATCTTCTGGGACCCCTATTAGTTGGATATTATTTCACTTTATGGAATTGCTGAGTTCTCTGAGTCTCCCTTCATAATCCAGTAGTTTCTGTCTTCCTTTCAGCTTCCTTATTTTCTTTCTATCATTTTATCCTTATCACTGACTCTTTTGCCTCATTTATCCTCACTTTTAAAGCCTCCAATTGGGACTGCATCTTGATAGTAGCATTTTAAATTTTGACCTGGGTAGATTTTAGTTCTTTTATTTCTACAGTAAGGGATTCTCTAGTGTCTTGTATCCTTGTTTTCAATCCCAGCTAGTATCTTTATAATTGCTCTTTTAAATTCTAGTTCAGACATCTTACTTATATCCATATTGATTATATCCATGGCAGTGAGTACTACATCCTGTTCCTTCTTTTGGGGTGAATTTCCCTGCCTCGTCATTTTGTCCAGAAAAGAATAGAAAAGAGAAAGAAAATACAACAATAACCACAATGACAGCAGAAACAAAACAGAACAACTGGAAAAAAAACAAAAACAAAACAAGAAAGAAAAACAAGAAACAGAACAAAACAAAAAACTAGACCAGGGGCGTTTTTTGGTTTGCTCGTTAAATGAAGCTAGATCCCAAAATAAGAAAGAAAAACATATACAAAAATTTAAAAAATAAGATAAAATACAATGAAAGGAAACAATAAATAAAAAATACAATGAAAGGAAACAATAAACTATGTATGTATAATATATATAAAAATAAAAATGCAAAAGAATTGAAAAAATAAGAAAATGACTGAAAATACTGAAAGACTTAAGAATAAAAAAGCCCATGGGTGCTCTATACCGTTGTCCCCAAGACCTGAAGCTTTGCAGCTCTCTATGATCAGTATACTTGGTGTGGGCCAGTTGTTCCTCCTGGTCTTCTGGGGGAGGGGCCTGTTGTGTGGATTCTCAGGGGCCCTTGCCCTGGTGGAATTGTGCCTCCCTTGCCTGGGGGCCGGGCTCAGTGTAACCAGCTCCGATTCTACTATGTGGTGCTGTTTTGCTCCCTAAAGGCTTTCAGCATGGATGGGTGGGATGAATATGGTGGCATCCCCCTCTCTAGCCCTGGAGCTGAAAGTTCATGGCCTCTACTCTTCAGTGAGCCCTCACAGAAAAGCAGTCAATCACTCTTGTCTCCCTGGTTTCCATCTGAACTCTGTGTTCACCTGGCCTGTGACAGAGCATTTTTATCTTGGACACAAGACTGAGCTTCAAAAACCAAAGTTTACAGACTCCTTTGGCGTGAACCCAAGGTATTTCTCCTGGTGGTGGGCGGGGGGGTAGGTCTCACTGTGCTTCTGCCTTTTGCTGGGTCCCAGCCAGGAGAGTGGTCGTAGGACCGTGCAGTGTTTCACAGTTTATGGCAACACAGAGCAGAAAGCTGGCACCTAGCCTTGCTGTTTTCAGCCAGATTTCCCTCTCCCATGCCTGGGAACTCTGCTGCACTCAAGCACCCCCATTCTTCTTGTGACCCTGGGTATCCTGAGACAGTGCTGTCCCACCTGGGATTCCAAACCACTCCACCACTTGAGCGCCTTTAAGCCAGGGACATACCCCACTGTAGCAGACTTCTGAAAGTTCTGATTTTGCATTCCACTGCTTGTAATACTTTGTGGTAGCCTTCTTAAGCAGGCTCCCTCCCATCCACTATATCCTCCAATACATCACCCTGGATTCAAGTCTCTGCACCATCTACCTTCCAAAAAGTGGTCACTTTTCTATTTGTAGAATCGAAAAATTTCTTTTCTCATATTTCTGATTGATTTCACAGGTGTTCAGAATAATTTGATAACTGTCTACCTGTATTTGAGGGCCCAGAGAAATTTAGGGTCCCATACTCCTCTGCCATCTTAACTCTTCCCCTGCCCTGATTTTTTTTTTTTTATCATGGAGAGGGCAGTGAATTTGTAGGGTTATCTATCACTTCATGTGGTGGAACATCACAAATCCTAGAGGAAGATACAAAATAAATAGAATCCCATTGCCAAGAAGCTTATGGTCCCGTTGGGGAAACTACTTCATGAAGTAAATGTAAATACTTACAAAGCAACATGAATGAGTTGAAAGGAAAAGGGAAGAGAAAGGAATATAGAGGCAGGAACCTAGAGGCATATCAGGTTAAAATGTAATAGAAGTAATCAAGATGAATTTCAAGAATCATGGATGGGTGAAATGCATAATTATGGGACAGTGGCTAATGTCTTAAATTCGTGGATGATTGGATGTTGAGTAAATGAGTCGCTGTGTACACATTGAGCTTATTATGGAAGACAAGTACAACATCTGGTTATACTTGTCACTTAAAAGTTAAAAGCAAAAATTATAATATCTGATGTGATTGTATGTACGTAGAGGTAATATTTAAGACAACTGTAACATAAGGGAAGGGGGAAGAATAATGGGATTAAAGTGGTGATTAAGTACTACACTCCACTTGAGGAGGTAACTGTTGACACTAGTAGACTGTGATAAACTGCATATGTATATTGTAATCCCTAGTGTAACCACTGAAAATACTATACAAAAAATGACACTAAAATTGGTAGATAAATCAAATAGAATACTAAAGAATGCCCAAAAAACCCAGTTGAAGACAGATAAGGAGAAACGGAAGAAAAGAAAAAGAAAGAAAGAAAACAATAAAATGACAGACCTACATCCTAATGTATCAATAATTACATTAAATGTAAATGGTCTAAGCACACCAATTAAAAGAGATTAGGTGAATGAATAAAATACAAGGCCCAGTCATATGCTATGTACAGGAAATTCACTTCAAATATAATGGTAGATAGAGAATGAAAAATATATATACTCTGAAAACACTAATCTAAAGAAAGCTAGGGTAGCTGTAGACTTCAGAACAAAGGAAAATTGTCAGGAACAAAGAGGTACATTACATATGATAAAAGTGCCAGATCATAAGAAAACATAAATGTGTGTGTGTGTGTGTGTGTGTATAGATATAGATATATAGATATATCTCAAACAATAGAACTGCAAAATAATATAAAGCAAGGACTGACATAACTGGGGAAGCTTTTTATCTTGATGAAGTCCACAAGTTCATTTTATTTTTTGTTTCTCTTGCCTTTGGAGATGTGTCATGAAAAAGGTTGCTGTGGCCGATGTCGTAGAGGTTGCTGCCTATGTTCTCCTCTAGGATTTTGATGGATTCCTGTCTTACATCGAGGTCTTTCATCCATTTAGAGTTTATCTTTGTGTATGGTGTGAGAGAGTGGTCAAGTTTCATTCTTTTGCATGTAGCTGACCAATTTTCCCAGCACCATTTATTGAAGAGACTGTCTTTTTTCCACTGGATGTTTTTTCCTGCTTTATCAAAGATTAGTTGACCAAAGAGCTGAGGGTCCATTTCTGGGTTCTCTATTCTGTTCCAAGTTGTGGTCCATATATACAATGGAATATTACTCAGCTATCAAAAGGATGATTTCTCAACATTTGCTGCAACATGGACAGCACTGGAGGCGATAATGCTAAGTGAAATAAGTCAAGCAGAGAAAGACAATTATCATATGGTTTCTCTCATCTATGGAACATAAGAAGTAGGAAGATCGGTAGGAGAAGAAAGGGATAAAGAAAGGGGGGGTAATCAGAAGGGGGAATGAAACATGAGAGACTATGGACTCTGAGAAACAAACTGAGGGCTTCAGAGGGGTGGGGGGTGGGGGAATGGGATAGGCTGGTTATGGGTAGTAAGGAGGGCACGTATTGCATGGTGCACTGGTACTGGTGTTATATGCAACTAATGAATCATCGAACTTAACATTAAAAAAAAAAAGGATTGACATAACTGGAAAAAAGATAGATCAATTCACAGTTAAAACTGGGGATTTCAACACTTCACTTGGTATTGTAAAGAATCACCAAACGAAAAGTCAACAAGTACACAGAAAAACGGAATAGTACCACTAACTAATACAGTATACACATTCTTTTCCATCTTTTACAAAGATGGACCATATCCTGGGTCATAAAACAAGTATTAACATATTTTTAAAAAGTAAAACCATAAAAAATATGTGATCATAACTGAATTAAACTAGATATCACAAATAATAGGAAAAGTCTCCAGAAATTTGTAAATCCTTATTTTTTAATTTAAATTTTAGTTAACATACAGAGCAATTTTGGTTTCACTAGTAGAATTTAATGATTCATCACTTACATACAACCTGCAGTGCTTATCACCACAAGTGTCCTCTTTAATACCCATTACCCACCTAGCTCATCCCCCCCCACCTCCCTCCATCAACCCTCAGTTTGTTCTCTATTGTTAAGAGTTTCTTATGGTTTTTTCCCCCTCTCCTTTTTTATCTTTTCCCCCTTCCCATACGTTTATGTCTTCTTTCTTAAATTTCACAGATGAGTGAGATCATATGGTATTTGTCTTTCTCTGACTATCATAGGATAGTTCTATTTTTTAACTTTTTGAGGAAACTCCATACTGTTTTTCAGAATGAACACAGCAAACTTCTAAATAATTAATGGGTCAAAGATGAAATCTCAGGGAAGTAAAAAATATTGAGCTAAGTGCAAATACATAATCTTTTTGATAAAATTCACTTTGTGAATTTAATTCATCAATTGATAATTTGATATAATTCTGTTTTCATAAGCAGAATAAAATGTGGTCGCAACTTATACAAAATAGTATGTGTCAATAGTGTTGATAGCTTCTTAGCACCCATTTATAATTTTCTCCCTAATAGAATTCTGACTCTGTTAGGTATCAATGCTTATTTGCATGCCCCTCCCTTCCCATACACACACAGATAAGCCTCAGGTAAAGTCTCATAGTTGGACTTAAATTCCATACTCCTTGCCAATGATGGGTTCATAACATGTAATCTGTAACACCTCATTACATTTTTCTAAAAATTTTATTTTTTAAATATGTTTTTAAAAATATGGTAATATTTTATTTTGTTTATTTTTTGGTAATATTTTATTTTAAAATACAAAAATTCTTAAGTTTTAATCAAAATTATAACTGAGAATTTATATATTGGAAATTATTGATATATCTAATTCTTCTGTGTGGAAGACACATGTATTTTCCTTTTAAGTAAGCTTTATTTTTAGAGCAGTTTTAGGTTCACAGTAATATTGAGCAGAAAGCACAGAGTACCCATAGAACCCCTTCCCCATAAATGCATAACCTCCCCCCACTATGAACATCTGCATAAGAATTGTACATTTGTTAAAATTAATGAACCTACATTAACACATCATTATTACTCAGAGTTCATAGTTTACCTAAGTGTTTACTTTTGGTGTTAGATCTCATATGGGTTTTGACAAATATATAATGACATGTATCCATCATTATGGTGTCATACAGAATACTTTCGCTACCCTAAAAAACCTCTGTGCTGTCTATTCATCCTTCCCTCCCCCTTTTCCCCTGGCAACCACTGATATTTTTACTGTCTCCATAGTTTTGCCTTTTTCAGAATGTCATATAATTGGAATCATTGAGTATTTAGTTTTTTGATTGCCTTTTTTATTTGACACCTCATTTCTTTTCAGTGCCAAATAGTATTCCAACATCTGGATGTAATACAGTGTATATATCCATTCACCTAGTGAAGCATATCTTGGGTACTTCCACATTTTGAAAATTATGAATAAAGCTGCTATAAACATCTATGTGTAGGTTTTGGTGTGGACATATTTTTCAGCTCATTTGAGTAAATACAAAGGAACATGATTGCAGGATCTTACAATAATAGTACGTTTACTTACTCTTAAGTATCTTTCTCTTAAGAAATCACCAAAATGTCTTCCAAAGTGGCTGTACTAGGCACCTGGGTGGCTCAGTCAATTAATCATCTGCCTTCTTCTCAGGGCATGATCTGGGATCCTGGAATCAAGCCCTGCATTGGGCTCCCTGCTCAGTGGGGAGTCTGCTTCTCCCTTTGCCCCCCCCCATGCTTCCTCTCTCCCATATAAATAAAATAAAATAAAATAAAATAAAATAAAATAAAATAAAATAAAATAAAATAACCAAAGTGGCCATACCATTTTATGTTACACCACATCCCTACAAGCATTTGGGATTGTCAATGTTCTGGATTTTGGCTATACTAATAGTTATATACTGAAATCTTGTTGCTTTAATTTGCATTGCCCTGAGGACATATGATGTGGAGCATTTTGTCATATGCTTATTTCCCACCTATATGTTCTTGAGGTTCTGTTCAGGCCTTCCCCCCATTTTTAAATTAGATTGTTTGTTGTTTTATTATTGAGTTTTAGGTGTTCTTTTTTTATTTTGGATAATAATTCTTTATGTGGTATGTTGTTAACAACTATTTCTTTCCAGTTTGTGACTTGTCTTCTCATTCTCTCAACATTGTCTTTTGCAGAGCAGAAGTTTTTATTTTAATAAAGTCCAGCTAATCAACTTTTTCTTCAGCTTATCAATCCTTTTTTTTTTTTAATGGGTCATGCTTTTGGTGTTATATCTAAAAAGGCCCAACCATGACCAAGGTCATCTAGGTGTTCTTCTATGTTATCTTTTAGGAATTTTATAGTTTTACATTTAGGTCTATGATTCATTTTGAGTTAATTTTTGTGAAGGGTGAAAGGCCTGCATCTAGATTCATTTTTTTCTTTTTTTGCATGTAGATGTCCAGTTGCTACAGTTCCAGCCTGCTTTGTTGAAGTGATTATCTGCTCCATTGTATTGCCTTTGCTCCTTTGCCAAAAATCATTTGACTATACTTATGTGGGTAAGTTTGGGGGCTTTCTATTATGTTCCATTGATTTATTTGTCTATTCTTTTACCAATACCACACTGTTTGAGTCCTACAGATTTATAGTACTTCTTAAAATCAGGTAGTGTCAGTCCTCTGGTTTTGTTCTTCAAGATTGAGTTCTCTGTACTGACTAATTTGCCTTGGCATAGAAACTTTAGAATCTCTTTAGTGACCTCCACAAAATAACTTGCTTGAATTTTTATTGGAATTGTATTTAATCTATACATCAAGTTAGGAAGAACTGACATCGTGACATCCTGAGTTTTCCAAACATGAATATGGAATATCTCAGTTTATTTAGGTCATCTTTAATTTCTTTCATCAGAGCTTTGTAGTTTTCTTCATATAGATCTTGTATATTTGGTAGATTTATACCAAAGTATTTAATTTTTGGTGGAGCACTAATGGAAATTATAATGTGGGGTTTTTAAGATTTTATTTATTTGAAAGAGAGAAAGAACACAAGCAGAGGGAAGGAATACAGGGAGAAGCATGCTCCCTGCTGAACAAGGAGCCCGATGCGGGACTTCATCCCAGAACTCCGGGATCATGACATGAGCCAAAGGCAGATGCTTAACTGACTGAGCCACCCAGGCACACCCCCCCCAATAATGTGTTTTTAATTCCAAATTCCACTTGTTCATTGAGGCTATTTAGTAAGGTAATTAACTTTTTTTATATTAACCTTGTGTCTTGCAACCTTGCTATAATTACTTGGTAGTTCTAGGAAAAAATCTTTGGATTTTCTACTTGGATGATTATATCATCTGTGAATAAAGACAGTTTTATTTCTTCCTTCTCATTTTATATACATTTTATATACATTTTATTTCCTTTTCTTGTCTAATTGCATAATCTAGAACTTCCAATACAATGTTGAAAAGGAGGGGTGAGAGGGGACATTTTTGCCATGTGCCTGATCTTAGCAGGAAAGCTTCAAGTTTCTAACCACTGAGTATGATGTTAGTGGTAGGGTTTCTGTAATTTTTTAAATCAATCAATTCTGCTCTCTTCCTAGTTTACTGAGGTTTTTTTTCTATCATGGATATGTGTATTAAGGTTCTCCAGAGAAACAGAACTAATAGAATAGATATACATTTAGATTCATCGATCGATAGAGAGATAGATAGAAAGATTTATTGTAGGAATTGGCTCATGTCGCTATAAAAGTCAAGAAGTACCAAGATCTGCTATCTGCAAGATGGAGAACCTGGAAAGACTGGAGTAATTCAGTCCAAGTCCCAGGCCTGAGAATTGGGAAGCTAACGGTATAAATTCCAATCTGAATCTAAAATTCCAGGACCTAGGAGTGCCAACGTCTGAGGGCATAAGCAGATGGATGCCTCAGCTGAAGCAGAGAGTGAATTTGTCCTCCTTCCACCTTTTTGTTCTGTTTGGGCCCTCAGAAGATTAGATAATTCCCACCCACCCCAGGGAGAGCCATCTGCTTTATTAAGTTTACCAACCAACACAAATGCTAATCTCCTCCAAAAACATGTTCACAGATACACCCAGAAATAATGTTTATCAGCTATCTTGCCTTCCCTTAGCCCAGTCAAGTTGACACATAAAATTAACCATAATTATGAGTGTTGGATTTTTGTCAAATGCTTTTTTCCACATCTATTGATATGATCATGTGATTTTTCTTCTTTTGGCTATTGATGTGATAGATTGCATTAATTGATTTTTATTGAATATTGAACCAGCCTTGCATACCTGAGATAAAACCCACTTGGTCATGGTGTATAATTCTTTTTATACACTGTTGGACTAGATTTGCTAGCATATTAAGGATTTTTGCATCTATATTCATGAGCTACATCAGTCTGTAGTTTTCCTGTAATGCCTTTGATTTTGGTATTAGGGTAATCCTGGCCTCATAGCTTGAGTTAGGAAATATTCTCTCTGCTTTACCTTCTGGAAGATTATAGAGAATTGGTATGATTTTTTTTCTTAAATGTTTGGTAGAATTTACCAGTGAACCCATCTAAGTCTGGTGCTTTCTGTTTGTAAAGTCATTAATTATTGATTCAATTTCTTTAGCAGATATAGTCCTGCTCAGGTTGACTTATTTCTTTTATGAGTTTTGGTAGATTGTGTTTCTCAATAAATTGGTCCATTACATATAGGTTATCAATTTTGTGAGCTTAGATTTGTTAATAGTATTATTTTACTATGCTTTTAATGTCCAGGTGATCTATAGTGATGTCCCTTCTTTTATTTCTGATATTAGTAATTTGTTCATATTTCCATTTTTCTTAGCCTGGCTAAAGGCTTATCAATTTTATCCATCTCTTCAGAGAGCCAGCTTTTGGTTTTGTTGACTTTCTCTATTGATTTATTGTTTTCAATTTCATTGATTTCTACTCTAATTCTTACTATTTCTTTTTCTTCTGCTTAGTTTGGATTTAATTGCTCCTAAGATGCAAACTTATTGATTTTAGGTATTTTTTTCTAATGTATGAATTCGTTGCTATAAATTTCCTTTTAACCACTAATTCTGCTACATCCCAGATATTTTGATAAGTTATATTTTTATTTAGTTCAGAATATTTTTACATTTATCTTGAGATTTCTTCTTTGACCCATGTGTGTGTTAGAAGTGTCTTGTTTAGGGGCGCCTGGGTGGCACAGCGGTTAAGCGTCCGCCTTCGGCTCAGGGCATGATCCCGGTGTTATGGGATCGAGCCCCACATCAGGCTTCTCCGCTATGAGCCTGCTTCTTCCTCTCCCACTCCCCCGCTTGTGTTCCCTCTCTCGCTGGCTGTCTCTATCTCTGTCGAATAAATAAATAAAATCTTAAAAAAACAAAACAAGTGTCTTGTTTAATCTCTAATGTATTTTTGGATTTTCCAAGCTATTGTTCTGTTATTGATTTCTATCTTAATTCCTCTGTGGCCAGAGTGAATATCCAGTATGATTTCTATTTTTTTAATGTGTTAAAATGTGTTTTATGGCCCAAAATGTGTTCTATCTTGGTGTATGTTCCTTGGTGAATGTGAGGTTTGAAGGATATGTCTTCTGCTGTTGTTGGATGAAGTAGGCTATACATTTCAATTGTACCCAGTTGAATGGTGGTGCTGTTGAATTTAGCTATGTCCTTACAATTTTTTGCCTGTTGGATTTGTCCATATCTGATAGAGGAATGTTGAAGTCTCCAACTATAGTAATTATTCATTTATTTCTCCCTACAGTTCTATCAGTTTTCCTCTCATATATTTTGACCTTCTGTTGTTAGACATACACAAATTATGGATTATGATACCTTCTTGGAGAATTGACCTCTTTATCATATGTCATGCTCCTATTTATCCCCGATAATTTTCCTTGCTCTGAAGCCTGCTCTGTCTGAAATTAATATAGCAACTCCAGCTTTTCTTTTGACTGGTGCTTACATGGTAGATCCATCACTTTACTTTTCATGCATTTGTGTCCTTATATTTAAAACAGATTTCTTGTAGACAACATATAGTTGTAAAACTCATTGCGAGTTTTAAAATCTGTCTTAAATCTTTAAAATCTGTTTTGGTGTATTTAGACAATTAACATTTAAAGTGATTATAGAGGGCCACCTTGTGGTTCAGTCATTTAAATGTCTGACTCTTGATTTTGGTTCAGGTCATGATCCCAGGGTCCTGAGATCAAGCCCCGCATCAGGATCTGTGCTCAGCTCAAAGTCTACTTGAGAGTCTATCTTTCCCTCTCCCTCTGCCCTTCCCCAGCTCATTCTCTCTTTCTCTCTAAAATAAATAAATAAATAAATAAATAAATAAATATTTTTAAAAAAGTGATTATTGATATGGTTGAATTAATATCTACCTGTTAGTTATTTTTCTCTATTTATTGCTTTTTTCTCCTTATTTTTCTGTTCTATGATTTTCTGCCACTTTTAGTTTTCATTAAGCATTTTATATGATTTCATTTTCTCTCCTTTCCTAGCACATCAATTATACTTCTTTTTAAAAACTTTTTCTTAGTGATTGCTTTAGAGTTTACAGTATACATTTACAACTAATCCAAGACTACATTTGAATAACACTATTTCATTTAGCAGCTAATGCAAGTGTCTAATAATGCCAAAATACTTCTAATTCCACCCTCTCATCCCTTATAACATTGCTATCATTCATTTCCCTTATATATAAGCTATAATCATCAAATATATTGTTGGTATTATTATTTTGAATAAACTGTTATCTCTTAGATCAATTAAGAATAAGAAAAATTTTTTTCTTTATGTAGATCTGAGTTTCTGACCTATACCATTTTCCTTCTTTCTAAAGAACTTCTTTTAATGTGTCTTGCAAGATAAGTCTACTGGCTTCAAGTTCCCTCAATTTTTGTTTGAGAAAGTCTTTATTTTTCCTTCATTTTTGCAGGATAATTTCACAAGCTACAGGATTCTAGATTGGTAGGTTTTTTTTTTCTCTTTCTCAACACTTTATATATTTCACTTCATTCTCTTGCATGGTTTCTGGGGGAGAAGTCAGATGTAATTTTTATCTTTGCTCTTCTATAAGAGTTTTTTCCTCTGGTTTCTTTCTTAATTTTTAATTTTCTCTAGTTTGAACATGATATGCCCAGGTGTAGTTTTTTAAATTATTTTTCACTTTATTTTACCTGTTGTTCTTTTAGTTTCTCAGACCTGTGGTTTGGTGTCTGACATTAATTCCGGGAAATTCTTATAATTGTCACTTTAAATACTGCTTCTATTCTTTTCTATCTTTCTTTTTCTGTTATTCCAGTTACACATATATTCTGTTCTTTTTTGCATTTCAATTTTGGAAGTTTCTATTGACATACCCTCAAACTAAGAGATCATTTCCTCTGCCATGTCTCATCTACCAATGAGCCATAACGCATTTTTTGGGGTGCTTTGGTGGCTCAGTCAGTTAAGTGTCTCTCTCTCTTTTTTTTTTAAGGACACGTTTTTATTTATTTGAGAGAGAGAGAGAGAATGAGGAAGAGAAAAAGAGAGAGTGAGAGCAGGCACATGAGCAGGGGAAGGAGTAGATGGAGAGGGAGAAGCAGGCTCCCCACTGAGCAGGGAGCCTGATGTGGGGCTCTATCCCAGGATCCTGAGATCATGACCTGAGCCAAAGGCAAGCTGCCTAACTGACTGAGCTACCCAGATGCCCCGGTTAAGTGTCTAACTCTTGATCTCGGCTCAGGTCTTGATTTCAGGATCATGAGTTTGGGCTCCCTGTTGGGCTCTATGCTGGGTGTTTTTGGAACCTACTTTAAAATAGAAAAGGCATTCTTTATTTCTGTTACAATGGGTTTTTATCATTTTAAAAAACATTTTATTTATTTGAGTGAGAGAGTGAGATAGAAAGAGCATGAGTAGGGAGGGAAAGAGAGAGAGGGAGAAACAAAGCAGACTCCCTGCTGAGCAGGGAGCCTGACTCAGGGCTCCATCCCAGGACCCTGAGATCATGACCTGAGCTAAAGGCAGATGCTTAACTGGCTGAGCCACCCAGGTGCACCTATAGTGTCATTTTTTTAAAAAAAACTCAAACATTTCTCTTTCTTTCTTATAATTTCCATCTCTCTTCTTAGATTGCCCATCTGTTCTTGCATGCTGTCTACTTTATCCATTAGCACTCTTAGCATATTAATCAGAGTTGTTTTATATTCTCAGTCTGATAATTCCAACATTCCTAACATATCTGAGTCCAGTTCTCCTGCTTGCTGTTTCTTCAAACTGTGTTTTACCTTTTAGTATGCCTTATAATTTGTTGTTGTTGCTGTTGTTGAAAGCCATTTATGATGCACTGGGTTAAAGATATTCTAATAAATGGGCCTTGTGGTGGTAATGTGTGGAAGGAGCAGAAACTTTCAGTAGTCCTATGATTAGGTCTTTTAGTGAGCCTGTGCCTCTGGGCTGTGAACTTCACAAGTGCCTCAGAGTTCCTCCCTCTTCCACCTTGAGTGAGACAGAATGGTGGGAGGGTGCTGGAGTTGGGTATTTTCTTTCCCCCAGGTTGGTTAGGCTCTAATAAAATACCAGTAAATTAGGATCTGGCAAAATTGTTTCTCTTGTTAAAAAGAATAAAATGCCCTGGTATATTTCGAAATGGGTACTTTCCCCTATCCAGGGGGATTTTTTTCTTATACTCACTGAGAGAACATGGTAGAACTTCTGGAGAGTAAATCTCACAGAAGTGTGGTTCCCCAGTGGAGTTTTTAACTCATAGACTTGTCCACACTGAGACTCCAGCAATTCATCAATTATAGTTTACGTTTTCCACTGGTTCCCACAGTGGTTTCTGACTGTGGATTTTTGCTCTAGTAAGTTGTGGTTCTCAGTATCTGCCTTTCTGGGCCTCCAATTTGGGGGCTCTGGAAATGACCTCCTTCTCTAATGGCTGTGAAAAGAGTTATTAATTTTTTAGTTTCTTTAGCTTTTCATTTGTTGTGAGGATGGAGTGGTGAATTCCAGCTCCTTATGTGCCAGACCAGAAACTGGAAGTCTACAGTTTTCAAAGACATTTTTAACTGCTGGCTTATTCAGTTCTGAAATCACTCTTCCTCTGAACTGCCTTTTATATGAGCTAATAAATATTCTTACTTTTTAAGCCAGTTTGATTTGAGTTTTTTGCTATTTGTAGCTGAAAGCATCCTACTAAGGTACAATTGACCATAAAAATGAAACAAACAAAAGCCCCCAGAACTACATGAAGAAGTTCTAATTAGTTTCAAGTTATAGAGAGAAAAAAAAAAGACCAAGTGTTCTTAATTCATGTCAAGAATAACCAAAAGTATATCATTGGGGAGAAAAGCTAAGGGTCACTTGTAGTTTTTCAAATAGATTTTAAAATATTATATTTTATCTTGTTTAACTAATTTAACAAGTTAGCAGTGATTGTATGACTTTGTGAGACATTATGAGAATGGTTTAGGGTATAAGCTGTTTTGTTTACTGTTGTATTCCAGCGCCTCATACAACACTTTTAGTTGGTGCTCAGCAAATTGTTGAACAAATTACTTTTGTTGGTTTAACCTCTTTAGAAAGCATTTTAATAAAATATAAAATAGGGGCTTCTTGATCCTGGTAAGTTTCCTTATAGCAGCCATGGGCAACTAAACCACATCTTTGACCTACTTGAACTTCAGATTAGCATTGCAGGTGCACACCTTATTGCTGTAAATGAGGGTGATGACACTAATCTCAGAGTGTTAGGGTTGCCGAATTCAGATCAAATAAGGCTCCCAGAGAAGATAAATACTTGTAAGCCATTCCACTTGACACTTGTTTGATGGCTATCAGACACTTCACTCTCTAGGGAATACATAAAGGCAGCAGGTTTTTGTAGCAGTTTGTCAAAGGAGTTTCAAAATATCTTGTTCCAGAATTACTAAAACAATTACCATATCTTTTTTTCTCTTCCATGTTGAGACTTCAGAGAAAGTCAGCTGGATTAAAGATTCATAGTAACCGAAATTAAGGGACAAATTAATTAACTAATGGCTCAGAAATTGTGACATGTGAAGAAGCACAAAGTGGTGACTGCCTTCACGTTGCTTTCACAATGGATATAAGCCAATACCTATTGGTTTTACCAAATCTAGATACTTATATATTTGAGTTTCCAAATTTTGCAATAAATCTGATCACCAAAATCTAAAGAACCTGTGGGGAAGCTGGAGAAGCATTTTTTAAAACATTTTATTCTTTAAAGTTAACTCTGCACCCAATGTGGGACTCAAACCTACAACCCTGAGATTAAGAGTCACTCACTCCACTGACTGAGCCAGCTAGGCACTGCTGGCATTTTACAGACATGGCAAAATGGCTTTTTGGTGGAAAGACTAGACTTGAATTTCAAAACCAGTTCAGGTTTCCTTAAAGTTCCATTACTGTGACTTTTTCTTAATCTGAAGTTAGTGTTGGGAGTGGGGTGGGGGGTGGAATCCCCAGGGTTTTAAATTGTGCATAAGACAATCCCTTGGAATGCAGAAAGTCTTTTTTTTTCCATTTTTTTCATTTCCATTTTTTCCTTTTTGTTTTCCTTTTTTCCATTTCCATTTCCATTAATGTCACTGGAAATTTTTTGTTTTAATGTTCCATAATATACACAATAATATTTACATACAGATATAATAATTATACCTATATAAGGAGGCGTACTCAAGATGTTTTTACCGAAAATGTAATTAAGAAAGTCTAAAGACTGTTACTCTCTCTGGTCCTCTCTGTGTCCTCTCTGTCTGTTGAAGATAAAAGGGAAAGGTGAAGGGACAGGGGTTGCCTGGAGTTGGCTCACTTACCATTGACCCCTTAGTGTTGGCAAAAGAAGGAGACCCCTAAGAGTGTGGAGGTCTAGGCAGCTTCATGCCACTGGGCAGATGAACCAACAAATGGAGGTTTTTCTCACTGAACTCTGAGGAGAAAACTGTCCTGGAGTCTTATTTCATCTTGCAGTGGCTTGCTGAGTCTTCTCCACTCTACTTAGTATAGACATTATGACAGGTGAAAGCTTAACTGTCAGTCCAGCTGAGATCAGAGCCTTCAGTCTGGGGGCAGGGGGAATATCTTGTCCCTCCTCTGTCCCAAGAGTTTGTTCCACCTACCTTCTCTCTGAGTTCCCTCCCTGGATAGATGATTCTCACCTCATCCTAAAGATAATTTTTGTGTGGGAACAATCTCCATCCCTCAACTTATGCTAAATGTTTTAAGCTCATAACAGCTCTATCAGATTGGGCTCTAACATTAACCTCCTTTTACAAATGCAGAAATAGGTGGGGGAAAGAACCCACTTCTCCCTGATCTCCCCAAGTTATGCTCCCTCCACAATTTCTGCTGCCAAGGAACACACAATTAAATGTCTTAGGGGAATCTATACCTACATAGAGGCCAGAATCTGGACTTACATATTTCTAGATATTTCATCTAAACCTGTGGTTCCTTGCTCTGTTTACATTGACAGTGGGCACAAAGTGTATGTGCGTACTCAAGCAACACGCGCATTCCCAGAAAAGAATAGGACCAGAGTGATGTCTAGTGAAAGAGAAGATCTGGTTTTGAAAATTATTCTTGGTGTAGGAGAGTAAACTTTTTATTTCTGTATCTCTCTACCAAAGTGTTTTCTAACTTCCTCTTCTCAGAGCTGTTGAATGAACTGAGAGTTTTATGGGCTTATATGTACCTGTTGGTCAGAAAACCATGTTCAGCTTGCAGCTACAGAAACAACAGGCTTCTGTGTCTCAGGGTGACTCGCAAATGTGACACAGGTTCCCCCAAATCCAAAGGGGATGAGTGTGGATGGTGCCACCCTGCTGAGTTTAAAGCAATAAGAGGTGAGAGCTCTGAGCCTTTCAGCAGTTGGACAAGTATTTCATTTTTAAATGCTCATTGTATGTAGAAAGCTACCTCTGTTTGAGTTCAAATCTTGGTTGTTTAAAAGCCAAAACATAGTCTTCATTTTTATAAATCAAAATATAGTCTTCGTTTTTATAAATCAAAAGAATTGGCTTTTGTAAGTGAGGAAGGCTCCCATGTTTTTACTAAAAGAAGCTCCTTTGGAGAATGCAGAGATAAGGAAAATAGGGTTGCCCTTTGCAAGATACACAAATAAAATCCACAGGTAGTGGATGTGATTGGCAATCTTTCCCAAAAAACAAAGATAGTGTTTTGAGTTGTATAATTAAGCAGCTATCCCCAAAACTCCTGTTAAGGTAACCAGAATAGAGACTTAAGTTCAGAGTGGAAAACAGGAATGCACACATAATTTACTAACTAAAATTTTAATTGTTTGCAACAAGGCTATGGACATAATAAGGAAGATTGACTGACACCAGGGAAAAGGGATGGTCAATGAGCTGGAGATTAGCAGAACCTTTCTAATCATCATCCCAGAGCATACCATCCCAGCTATGTATGCTGGGCCTTAAGGTTTATTTACTGTTGTTTTGGGGCATAAAATTAACTCTCTTGGTTGTCATTCCATGTTCATAAAACATGTCAATGCCAGCATCTGAAGTCTACATGATGAATATATTTTTCATCCTAAATTAATAATATGAGGTTCTGACTCACATATCAGTTTCTATTGGTTTGGTTAATGTAAGTCTGCCCCTATAAGACAGGTTCATTTGAGTTATGCCCAAATCAATCTTTTGATCTGGGCAGGCTGGAAGACAGACCAAAGTAAATGTCATTTCTAAGCCTCTTGGCAGAGAGCTGGTCTTTTCGACATCAGTATCCATTGTTGCAAGATAGCCTGATATGAGCTGCACCAAAAGACAATGGAAAATGAATTTCAACATTTCATTTGTTTTTGACTTTGAATTCATTTTATGCAACATTGCCTCATTTGAGGGCAACTGTGTGTGTGTGTGTGTTACAAAGATACATATAATACAACAGAATTAAATAGATTTTAAAATTCACAGTAAATGGGGATGCTTAGATGGCTCAGTCAGTTGAGCATCTGCCTATGGCTCAGGTTGTGATCTCTGGGTCCTGGGATTGAGCCCCACATCGAGCTCTGCACTCAGGGAGAGTCTGCTTATTTCTCTTCCCCTGCCTTTCCCCCTACTTGTGCTCTCTCTCTCAAATGAATAAGTGAAATCTTTAAAAAAAAATAAAAGTTACAGTAAATGGAAATTTAGAGTATAATTTAGAGTATAATAGTAAAATAGTGAAGTGATGCACATTATTAGTTCCTTTTTTGTTGTTTTTTTAAAGTTTTTTATTACGTTATGTTAGTCACCATACACTACATCATTAGTTTTTGATATAGTGTTCCATGATTCATTGTTTGTGTAGTTCCTGTGCAATTTCCAGAGGTCAACCACACATTTATTTCTGATCTTTTTAGTAGCCAAACAACACAAGAAAACAACCAGTTGCAAATTGCATGGGTTCCAGAAGATAAAACCTCACCCATAATCTAAAACAATCAGGTTTTCCTAGTAGTGACACCTGAGAGAAATTTTTCCATAGGTTCTCATAAGGAAGACATTTTGAGCTTATGGAAAATGTTCTCAATAGTATCCCCATGATAAATAAGGAGAAAATTTCAAACAGCTATTTCCCGTAATGTCTCTCTATGCAGACTAATGGAATGATACCAGAAGGCAGTCCAGTAAAAAGCAATTAGATGAGGAACTAAGACTCCTCCATCCACATGAAATAAAATGAACTGAGACCTTCAATCCTGTTGCTTGTAAATCAAAAAATATCTGTACACTCCTGTCATCGTGACCAAGATATAGAAACAATGCAAATGTCCCTCAGTGGATGAATTGATAAAGAACATTACATCTATATCTGTATATCTTCACAATGAAATATTATTCAGCCATGAGAAAGGAGGAACTCCTGCCATTTATGACAACATGCATGGATCTTGAGGACATTATGCTAAGTGAAATAAGTCAGAGAAAGACAAATACTGTATCATATGTGGAATCTTAAAAAACTGAACTTAGAAATAGAGAGTAGAATGGTTGTTACCAGGGACTGGTGGAGTAGGGAGGTTATGGAGGAATTGGGGAAATGTTGGTTGAAGGACATACTTGCAACTAAAAGATGAATAGGTTCTGGAAATCAAATGCACAGCACAGTGATTACGGTGAACAATACTGTATTACATACTTAAAAGTTGCTAAGAGACTAGATCTTAAATGTTCTCACCACAGAAAACAAATTATGTGCTGTGATAGAGATGTTAACTAATGCTATGGTTGTTAACATATTGCAAACACGTGTATCAAATCAACACATGGTACCTCTTAAACTTACAGAATTATATTTTAATAAACAAAAAGTCCGGGAGAAAATTTTACAATTTTGGGAAGAGTTAAGATGGTGGAGGAGTAGGGGGACCCCATGCTTTCTTCATCCCTCAAACACATACAGATAAATACCAAATCATTCTGAACACCTAAGATATTGATCTGAGGACTGAGAGAACAAACTGCACATCTGGAGGGAGAAAAATGGCCACGTCATGGAAGGTAGGAGCTGCAGAGTGTTGATTTGGGGGAGAAAAGAATTGTGGGTGCTGCAGAGGGAAGGGAGCCCTGATCATGGAGAGAGGAGCAAGAGAGAAACAGAGAGGGAGAGAGGGAAAGAGAGGGAGAGAGAGAGACCAGAGAAAGTAGCAGGAAGGGGATTGCACAAGAAAAACTCTTCCCTAAGATCACTGATGGGAAAAGGAAAGGAGCTGACTACCACAAGTCTTTACAAGCAGTGGAGCACAGCTGAAGTTTTAGAATTCTGCACCATCACCAAGGTTGTGCCTGGTGTGCTTATCAGTGCTCCTGTGGAGAAGGAGGGTGGAGGTCAGGGAACAGACAACATGGTCTAAGGATCTCCTGGGTCACACAGGAAGAGATAACCCCCTTCTTGGAGTGCAACTGGGGGAGGTAGCACTGCCTCTGCGGGGATAAAAGAGCTGGTGGGCACCAACGTGCTGCCCCACTCATTAGCATAGGAACAGAGACACTTGCTGAGGGCAGGAAACTTTGGTGCCAACTTTTAGCTGCACTTTACCATAAGCTCCAAACCACTGTGTGGCCATGCAACTGCTTTTCTAGGACAAACCAGCACTGGCCACAGCCCAGTGAGACCCTCCCCCAGAGGATCAATGTGGGTCCACACTGTGCTGGGTCCCTAAAATTTGGAGTTTTGAAACCCAGCCGTACATCTGAGATAAAACATAGGAGAACTGTCCTGCCTGGCAGGCAGACAGCTTGGACACAGACAGGATGTAGGCAGGGATCTGATGGAAGCCAGGGACGCAAGATGGGAGAATGTTTGCTCTCCTGTGAGGGCTTCCTAAAGAGTGGCTGTCACAAACTCCCCTGTCCCGGAGGAGAGAGCTGGGTGACTCCACTTCCCAACCCCCCCGACCTCCCTCCCCTACCGTCAGTACAGTACTGACCAACTTTAGTGAGCAACACAGCACCCCTCAGTGGAAACCAGAGCCACTTAGATCAAGCCCCACCCTCCCTGCACCCTGCAGGTGCATCTCCACTAGGGCAAGTCCACCTGAGAATCAGGACAGGAGACCCCTTCCCCAGAAGACCAACACAAACGCCTTGCACACACCAACTCTACTGATCATAGAGTGTTGCAAATCTTCAGCTGTAGGGGAAATAGGATCTAGCTTCTTTTTCTTAAGATTTTATTTATATATTTCAGAGCCAGAGAGCAAGTGAGAGAGTGAGAGAGAGCATGAAGGGGGATGGGCAGAGGGAGAGGGAGAAGCAGGCTCCTTATGGATCAGGGAGTCCAATGCAGGGCTCAATTCCAGGGCCCTGGGATCATGACCTGACCTGAAGGCAGTTGCTTAACTGACTGAGCTACCCAGGCACCCCGGATCTAGCTTCTTTTAACAAGCAGACCAAAACACAGCTAGTTTAAACTTGCCACACTCTGGATAAGGTCCAAACTCTCCCCACTGCAGGCAAAGAGAAACTCTGCAAAAGAGTGACCTGAGGGAAAGAGCAGCCAAAACAAAGCAGCAGAGTGCACACTCTGAAGCACTTCCTGAAGCACCAGGCCCAAGATAGTACAGGACCTCTTCTTAATATAGGCATTACTCTCAGGAGCAAGAATATAACAGGCTTTCCTAACACACACACACACACACACACACACACACACACACACACACACAAAGAGCAACCTAGACAAAATGACAAGATGGAGGAATTCACCCCAAAAGGAAGAATAGGAAGAAGTCTCAGCCAAGGATTTAATCAACATGGATATAAGTAAGATGCCTGGACAGAATTTAAAACAATAATCATAAGGATACTAGATGGACTTGAGAAAAGCATTGAAGACACTAGAGAATCCCTTACTGCAAAGATAAAAGAACTAAAAACTAGTCAGTCCAAAAATAAAAAATGCTATAACTGAGGTGCAAAACTGACCAGAAGCAATGACAATGAGCATAGATGAAACAGAGAAACAAATCAGTGATATAGAAGATAAAATTATGGAAAATAATGAAACTGAAAGGAAGAGGGAAAGAAAAGTATTGGATTACGGATGTAAACTTAGAGAACTCAATGACTGCTTAAAGTGTAATAGCATTTGCATCATAGGAGTCCCAGAAGAAGAAGAGAGGGGGAAAAGGGCAGAAGATTTATTTGAGCAAATTATAGCTGAAAACTTCCTAATCTGGGGAAAGAAACAGACATCAAAATTCAAGAAGCACAGAGAGCTCCCATCAAAATCAACAAAAGCTGGCCAACACAAAGACATACCAGAGACAAATTCAAAAAATACACAGACAAGGCAAGAATCGTGAATGCAGCAAGGGAAAAAAAGTCCTTAACCTGAAAGGGAAGACAAATGAGGTTCGCAGCAGATCTGTCCACAGAAACTTGGCAGGCCAGAAGAGAGTGACATGATATATTTCAACATGTTGAATAGAGAAAAATATGGAGCCAAGAATGCTTTATCTAGCAAGGCTGTCATTCAGAATAGAAGGAAAGATAAAGAGTTTCCCAGACAAACAAAAACTAAAGGAGTTCATGACCACTAAACCAGCCATTCAAGAAATATTAAAGGGGACTCTTTGAGTGGGAAAGAAAAACCAAAAACAACAAAGACCAGAAAGAAACAGAGAACATAACCAGAAACACCACATTTACAAGCAACACAATGGCACTAAATTCATATCAATCAATAATCACTCTGAATGTAAATGGACTAAATGCTCCAATCAAAAGACATAGGGTATCAGAATGGATTAAAAAAATAAGATCCATTAATATGTTGCTTATAGGAGATTCACTTTTTTTCTTTAAGATTTTATTCATTTACTTGATATAGAGAGAGAGACAGCCAGTGAGAGAGGGAACACAAGCAGGGGGAGTGAGAGAGGAAAAAGCAGGCTCCCAGTGGAGCAGGGAGCCTTATGTGGGGCTCAATCCCAGAATGCTGGGATCATGCCCTGAGCCAAAGACAGACGCTTAACGACTGAACCACCCAGGCACCCCTGGGAGACTCATTTTTTTGATGTAAAGACACCTGCAGATTGAAAGTGAGGGGATGGAGAACCATCTATCATGCTAAGGGACATCAAAAGAAAGCCAGACTAGCCATACTTATATCAGAAAAACTAGATTTTAAATCAAAAACTGTAAGAAGAGATGAAGAAGGGCACTGTTTCATAATTAAGGGGTCTATCCTCAAGAAGATCTAACAATTGTGAATATTTATATCCCCAAGTTGGGAGCACCCAAATACATAAATCAATTAATAACAAACATAAAGAAGTTCATTGATAATAATACAGTAATAGAAAGGGACTTTAACACACTACTCACAACAAATGGACAGATCATCTAAGCAGAAGATCAATAAGGAAACAAGGGCTTTGAATGACCTACCAGACCAGATGCTATAAAACTTGAAATCAATCACAAGAAAAATCTGGGAGGACCACAAATACGTGGAGGTTAAAGAATATTCTACTAGGGGGCACCTGGGTGGCTCAGTTAGTCAAGCATCTGCCTTCAGCTCAGGTCATGATCCTAGGGTCCTAAGATTGAGCCCCACATCAGGCTCCTTGCTCAGTGGGGAGCCTGCTTCTCCTTCTCCCTCTGCCTGCCACTCCTCCTGCTTGTGCTCTCTTGCTCTCTCTGTCAAATAAATAAACAATCTTAAAATAAAAAAAGAACATCCTACTAAAGAATGAATGGGTTAACCAGAAAATTAGAGAAGCAATAAAAAATACATGGAAGCAAATAAAAATGAAGACATGACAGTCCACAACCTCTGAGATGAAGCAAAGGTGGTCCTAAAAGGGAAGTGTGTAGCAATACTGGCTTCTCAAGAAGCAAGAAAAGCCCCAAATACACAACCTAACCTTACATCTAAAGGAGCTAGAAAATGAATAGCAAATGAAGCCTAAAGCCTAAAGCCAGCAGAAGAAGGAAAATAATAAAAATTAGAGCAGAAATAAATGATATAGAAACCAAAAAAAAAAATAGTAAAACAGATCAACAAAACTAAGAGCTTGTTCTTTGAAAGAATTAGTAAAATTGATAAACCCCTAGCCAGACTTGTCAAAAAGAAAAGATAAGAGACCTAAATAAATAATCGTGAACAAAAGAGGGGAGATCACAATCAAAACCACAGAAATACAAACGATTTTAAGATAATATTATGAGCAATTATATGTCAACAAAGTGGGTAATCTGGAAGAAATGGATAAATTCCTAGAAACCTACAAACTACCAAATCTGAAACAGGAAGAAATAAAAAATTTGAACAGACCCATAAGCAGCAAATAAATTGAATCAGTAATCAAAGATCTCCCAACGAACAACAGTCCAGGGCCAGATGGCTTCCCAGGGGAATTCTACCAGACATTAACCTATTCTTCTCAAACTGTTGCAAAAGAGAAGAAATAGAAATGGAAGGAAAACTTCCAAACTCATTCTGTGAGGCCAGCATTACCTTGATCCCCAAACCAGACAAAGACCCCACTAAAAAGGAGAATTACAGGCCAATATCCCTGATGAACATGGATGCAAAAATTCTCACCAAGACTCTAGCAAATCTAATCCAGCAGTACATTAAAAGAATTATTAACCATGATTCTTGGCTGCAGGTGTGGTACAATATTTGCAAATCAATCAATGTGATACATCACATTAACAAAAGAAAGGATAAGAACCATATGATCCTCTCAATAGATGCTGAAAATGCATTTGACAAAATACAGAACCCATTCTTGATAAAAACCATCAACAAAGTAGGTATAGATGGAACATGCCTCAACATCATAAAGGACATATAAGAAAGACTCACAGCTAATATCATCCTCAATGAGGAAAAACTGAGAGCTTTTCCTCTATGGTCAGGAATGAGACAAGGATGTCCACTCTTACCATTGTTTTTCTTTCTTTCTTTCTTTCTTTCTTTCTTTCTTTCTTTCTTTCTTTCTTTCTTTCTTTCTTCTTTCCTCTCTCTTAAAGATTTTATTTATTTGAGAGAGAAAGAGAGTGAGCAAGAGAGAGAAAGAATGGACACAAGCAGGGGAGGGGCAGAGAAGCAGACCCCCCCCCGAGCAGGAACCCCCCCTCCCCGATGTGGGACTTGATCCCAGGATTCTGGGATCATGACACGAGCCAAAGGAAGATGCTTAACTGACTGAGCCACTCAGACACCCTCACCATTGTTATTTAGCATAGTATTGGAAGACTTCGCCTCAGCAATTGGATAGCAAAAAGAAATAGAAGGCTTCCAAATCATCAAGCAAAAAGTCAAACTTTCACTATTTGCAGATGACATGATACTCTAGGTAGAAAACCCAGAAGACTCTACCAAAAAATTGCTAGATCTAATACACAAATTCAGCAAAGTTGCAGGATATAAAATCAATGTACAGAGATCTGTTACATTTCTACACACCAAGAATGAAGCAGCAGAAAAAGAAATCAAGGAAATGATCCCATTTACAATTACACCAAAACCCATAAGATACCTAGGAATAAACCTAACCAATGAGGTAAAAGATCTGTACTCTGAAACTATAGAACACTTATGAAAGAAATTGAAGAGGACAAAAAGAAATGGAAAAACATTCCATGCTTATGGTTTGGAAGAACAAACATTGTTAAAGTGTCCATAATGCTCAAAGCAATCTGCACAAATGCAATCCCTATCAAAATACCATCAAATTTTTTCACAGAACTGGAACAAACAATCCTAAAATTTGTGGAACCAGAAAAGGCCCTGCATAGCAAAGCAATCCTGAAAAAGAAAAGCAAAGCTGGAGGCATCATGATTCCAGACTTCAAGCTGTATTACAAAGCTGTAATCATCAAGACAGTATGGTACTAGCATAAAAATAGACACATAGATCAAAGGAACAGAATAGAAAACCCAGAAATGGAGTCACTAGTATATGGTCAACTAATCTTCAACAAAGAAGAAAGAATATTCAATGGAGAAAAGGCAGTTTCCTCAACAAATAGTGTTGGGAAAACTGGACAGCAACATGCAGAAGAATGAAACTGGACTACTTTCTTACACTATACCAAAAATAAATTCAAAATGGATGAAAGACCTAAATGTGAGACAGGAAACCATAAAAACCCTAGAGGTGAACACAGGCAGCTACTTCTTTGATTTCGGCTGTAGCAACTTCTTACTAGACACATCACTGAAGGCAAGGAAACAAAAGCAAAAATGAACTATTGGGATTTCATCAAGATAAAAAACCTCTGCACGGCAAAGGAAACAGTCAATAAAACTAAAAACAGTCTACATAATGGGAGAAGATATTTGCAAATGACTTATCTGATAAGGGGTTTGTATCCAAAATGTATGAAGAACCTACCAAACTCAACAGTGAAAAAACCCAAATAATCCAGTTAAGAAATGTGCAGAAGACATGAATGGACATTGCTCCAAAGCAGACATCCAGAGGCTGACGGACACATGAAAAGAAGTTTAACATAACTCATCATCAGGGAAATACAAGTCAAAACTAGAATGAGATACCACCTCACACTGGTCAGAATGGCTAGAACTAACAACACAAAAAACAACAACGTTGGTGAGGATGTGGAGAAAGGGGAACCCTCTTCCAGTGTTGGTGGGAATGCAAACTGGTGCAGCCACTCTGGAAAATAGTATGGTGGTTCCTCAAAAAGTTAAAAATAGAACAACTGTATGACCAAGAAATTGCACTACTAGGTATTAATCCAAAGGATACAAACATACTGATTCGAAGGGGCACATGCACCCCAATGTATATATCAGCATAATCAACAATAGCCAGAATACGGAAAGAGTCCAAATGTCCATTGGCTGATGAATGGATAAAGAAGATGTGGTGTATATACACAATGGAATATTACTCAACGATCAAAAAGAATGAAATCTTGCTATTTGCGACAACATGGCTGGAGATAGAGTGTATTATGCTACATCAAATCAGTCAGAGAAAGACAAATACCATGTGATTTCACTCATATATGGAATTTAAGAAACAAAACAGATGAACCTATGGGAGGGGGGAAAAAGAGAGAAGCAAACCATAAGAGACTCATAACAATTGAGAACAAACTGAGGATTGATGGAGGGAGGGAGGTGGCGGGACGGGCTAAATGTGTGATGAGTATAAAGGAGGGCACTTGTTATGATGAGCACTGGGTGTTATATGTAAGTGATGAATCACTAAATTCTACTCCTGAAACCAATGTTATACTTTATGTTAGCTAACTAGAATTTAAATTTAAATTTGAAATAAAAAAAGAAAAGAAAATTTTACAATTAAAAAAAAAATCCAGTTGTCCGTGAGGAGCTGAATCCTGCCAATGACCATATGTGTGAGCTTAGAAGCAATCCTCCTTCAGTTGAGCCTTTAGATGAGACCCTAGCTCCAGCCAACACCTGGAGAGCAGACCTGAGGTTACATTCAGATTCCTGACCCACAGAAAATCTGTGATAAGTTTGTCGCTCTAAACTGCTGTTTTAGGGTTATCTGATACACAGATATAGGAAGCTAATATGCAAATTAATAGAAATTGAGATGTATCCATTCTTAGGTTGTTACAAGGAATACTACAGTGAGAATCCTTGCATTTATAACATGTTTTTGTGCAAGGTATCTGAGGATTAACTCCTGGTATTGAAATTGCAGGTTCAAATAGAATGTGTAATACTAAATGAAAAAAATCAAAACTTGTTTATGATTCTGATGCAGTTAAAATTCAATCATAATAAAAATGTATCACATAGAAGTGAGACCTCTCCATCTCTACTCTGGGATAATATAGTTTATTGTACATGTCTCCAACTATTTTTTCATTTTTTAAAAAAGATTTTATTTATTTATTTGACAGAGAAAGAGACAGCCAGCAAGAGAGGGAACACAAGCAGGGGAAGTGGGAGAGGGAGAAGCAGGCTCCCAGCAGAGGAGCCTGATGTGGGGCTCGATCCCAGAATGCCAGGATCATGCCCTGAGCCGAAAGCAGACGCTTAACGACTGAGTCACCCAGGCGCCCCTCTAACTATTTTTTCAAATACACATTTTAAGATATCTTTGTGGGATTTTATTATGCAAGTTTTTTTTTCTTAGCACTATATCTTAAGGAGATTTTTCAATATCAGGACATGTAAAGCTATTGTATTCTTTTAAAAACAGCTTTATTAGTATGCAATTAAAATACAATAAACAGCATGTATTTAATTGCAATTGATAAGGTTTTTTTTCATTCTGGAATCAAGTCCTCATCAAATATGTGACCTTCATATATTTGTCTCTTAGTCCTGTGGCTTGTCTTTTGATCTTCATAACAGTGTCTTCCATAGAGCAGAAATTTTAAATTTTTATGAAGTGCAATTTATCAATTCTTTCTTTTATGGTTCATGATTTTCTTATTAGAAATATTTGCCTAACTGAAGGTCATAAGGATTTTCTCATACGATTTCTTCCAGAATTTCTATATTTTTAAGTTTTACATCAAGGTCTATGACACATTTGAACTTATTTTTGTATATGGTGAAAATATGAAGTTCGTTTTTAAAATATAGATATGCATTTATTCCAGTATCATATCTTTTTTCCACTGAATTACCTTTGTCCCTTTTTGCAAATTAATTGTCCATATATGTGTGGGCCTACTTTTACACTTTCTATTCATTTCTATGGTTCTTTTTGTCTATAGGTCTCTATGTTTATATGCCTTAATGTCTATCTTATGTCTATAAAACCTGTTTTGTTTGTTGGTTTTGTACTAAGACTTGAAATGAGGTAATAAAAAGTTTCCAACTTTGTTCTTCTCGTTAAAAGTTGTTTTGACTATTGCAGGACCTTTCCCTAAAGTTTTAGAATCAGCCATTAATTCCTACAAAAAGACTGATAGGGCTTTGATTGGTTCACATTGACTCTATATATTAATTTGGGGAGAATGAACTTGTTGACAATATTGAATCTTTTTTTTTAACGATTTTATTTATTTATTCGACAGAGTTAGAGATAGCCAGTGAGAGAGGGAACACAAGCAGGGGGAGTGGGAGAGGAAGAAGCAGGCTCATAGCGGAAGAGCCTGATGTGGGGCTTGATCCCTTAACGCCGGGATCACGCCCTGAGCCGAAGGCAGACGCTTAACCGCTGTACCACCCAGGCGCCCCAATATTGAATCTTTTGATTCATAAATGCAGTATATCTCTCTATTTAGGTCTTCTTTAATATCTCTCAGCAATGTTTTTTGTCAGTGTATATATCTTTTATCAGATTTTCCCTAGTATTTACTATTTTTGGTGCTATGGCGAAGGTTTTTTTATTTTAATTTCTGATTTGTTACAGGGTAATATTTGCTTCATAGAATATGTTGTAACCACTGGCTTCTTTTCAACTCTCTGGAAGAGTTCATAATATTTCCTTATCCTTTTAATATCTGTAGAACCTGTAATGATGTCACCTTTATCATTCTTGATATTTGTAAGATGTGTTTTCTGTCTTTTTTCCTCATCAGTCTAATGATTTATCAATTTTATTGATCTTTTCAAAAAACCAGCTTTGGATTTTACTGATTCTATAATTTTTCTGTTTTCTATTTCACTGACTTTCACTCTGATCTTTATTATTTCCTCACCTCTTCTTACTTTGGATTTAATTTGCTCTCCTTTTTCTAGTTTCTTAAGGTGGAAATTGAATTCATTGATTTGAGACTTTTCAAGTATAGGCATTTAGTAATGTACTGCTTTAATTGTATCCCATGAGGGAAAATTATAAGCTATCTAGAAACAATGAAGAGTCAGACATTCCATGCCCAAACCTATGCAACACAGTGAAAGGTTTATGGAAAAGAAACATAAACTTAAATGCCTTAATAATTAAAGATGCTGAAAAATAAATATGTTCTCACCTTTAAAATGGATAATACAAAACTATATATTAATGAGAATAAGAATGAGAAAGAGGACATAATAAAAGTCCAGGGAGATTTTTTTTTTCTAGCAAAGTATGAATTACCAGAATTAAGAAGAAGTGGAAAACATGAATAGACAAATTTCAAATACAAGAGATTGAAATTGTGATTAAAATTTTACCATTGAAAAGTCACCAGAAACAGATGGGTTCATACTGAATTTTATATAAACTAAAGAACAGTTAACTAACATGTTATTTAAACAAGTCCAGGAACAAGAAAATGATGTTAAGCTCTCCCAGCTCATTTTATACTGCTCTATAACTTAAATTCAAAACCTAAGAACATTGACAAAAGAAAACTATAAATGTATAAATTCTAAATAAAAAATTAGCACATAAAATCCAAGAATATATCAGAGAAAAACTAGGTACTCTATCCACATAATCCATTCCATTCAGCATGATTAGTGTTATGTCCAAATGCCCCATTAAGACATTCCTCCAAAGCGTGCTGCGAGACAGAGTCATTAAAACTCTAATCTGACCATTGAAGATTGGACTTCATTTGTTTTATGATTTTATCACTCTAGAAACCAGAAACCCAAATTCTCTTTATTGCTACTGGTTGCCTGATCCTTCCTTAGCGTGAAGCATCAAAAATATGTGTCCCCAAATTAGAAAATGGACAGTTTGATCCTCCAACTTTATTTACAGCATGTTCATTCAGTGTGCAAAGTCAGCCCTCCTCCACAATCTGCTTCTAACCTCTGTTTGGGGACCACTCATGCTTCCCTGTTAATTGGGCCATCTGGGGGGCAAACCTCTGTTATTCACTTAATGACCACAGATGTTCCCTTATCATCTGTTCTTTTTTTCTTAAACTTTCTGTTCCCGATTTCCTTTCTCAGAACTGATACAAACATGGTGTTTCTGTGACCATGTGACAGAAAACTGCATTCTTTACCTAATTATTTATTTTTTGAAAAACTAGCTGCTTATGTATGTATTCTATCTCCCAAATACATAACCCCACATTGTCCTTATCCTCTTGGACCTGGCACCAGGCACTCTTTCACCCTCTCACTGATTTTCTTGTTAACACGTTAATAAACTTTGACATCTGCTCAAGACCAATTTGTCTAAGAAAGTTTGTGGCAGAAGATGTGGTAAAAGTGGGTCAAAAATAATTAGACCATAAAACCCAGTCCTGATCCCAATTCAGTCTCAGGCTATGAATGACCGTTTTCTGTCTTACAGGTTTTAAAATAAAAAAAAAGTATTGAAGATTTTTAGAAACATAGTTTATCAAACACTTCTCAAGAATTTTAATGAAAAACAGCAGTCCTCCAATAGCAACACCCCATTTGCTCATTTCCCTCTTTCCAGACACATTCCCTTTGAAATATCATAGCTGATTCTTTTAATATTTGCCTTCATATCACTAAATAATGTACTTTTATTCCTACTTCTTGATTTTTCAGTTCTCAACATTTTTTTTACGGAAGATATAGTCAACCTCTTCAATATCTCCCTTGGCACCTAGTGTGCTTTCACACATATGTACCCATTCTCTTCCCATCATTCAAACATAATAATTTTGGTTAGATTAATATCCCGCAATTATATTATTACCCTCCATTGTTATTATGGTGTGTATGATTATGGCAGAGTTATGTAGTGTCTATAATTTCCTTGAAAAATGCTTTGCTTTTTCTTGAGTAAATAATTGAGTTTTGTTTCTTTGCTTGATTTGGTATTTTTATTTTTAATTTTTTGAGGAGCCTCCATACTGTTTCCCACAGTGGTTGTACCATTTACATTCCCACCAACAGTGCACAAGACTTCCTTTATCTCCACCTCCTCACCACCTCCTCTCCTCATCGTTATTTCATGTCATTTTGATTTCAGCCATTCTAATCGCTGTAAGGTGCTATCTCATTGTAGTTTTGATTTGCATGTCTCTGATGATGAGCGATGTTAAGTACCTTTTCATGGCCATCTGTATGTCTTCTTTGGAAAAATGCCTATTCAGGTCCTCTATTTTTTATTTTTTAATTTTTTCCCTTTTTTAAAAAATTATGTTCAGTTAGCCACTGTATAGTATACCATTAGTTTTTGATGTAGTGTTCAATGATTCATTAGTCTGTCTATTTTTTAATCAATTGTTTAGGTTTTGTTTTTCATGTGTGTATGTGTGTGCATGTGTGTGTGTGTGTGTGTGTAGAGTTGCATAAGTTCTTTATATATTTTTGATATTAACCCCTTATCAGATATACATTTGCAAATATCTTCTCCCATTCAGTAGGTTGCCTTTTTGTTTTGTTGGTAGTTACCCTTGCTGTGCAAAAACCTTTTATTTTGATGTAGTACCAATAGTTTATTTTTGCTTTTGTTTTCCTTGCCTTAAGAGACATATCTAGGAAAGTGTTTCTATGGTCAGTGTCAGAGAAATTGTTACCTGTGCTCTCCTCTAGGATGTTAATGGTTTCATGTCTCACATTTAGGTCTTTAATTCGAGTTTATTTTTGTGCATGGTGTTAGAAAGTGGTCCAGTTTCATTCTTTTACATGTAGCTGTGCAGCTTTCCCAGCACCATTTATTGAAGAGACTCTTCCCTATTGCATATTCTTGACTTCTTTGTCATAGATTAATTGACCATATAAGTGTGGTTTATTTCTGGAGTCTCTATTCTGTACGGTTGATCTATGTGTCCATTTTTATGCCAGTACTATACAGTTTTGATTACTACAGATTTGTAGTATATCTTGAAGTCTGATATTGTGATACCTCCAGCTTTGTTCTTATTTCTCAAGATTGCGTTGGCTCTTGAGTCATTCTTTTATGTCCTTCAATTAAATGTTATAATCTATTATTAATATCACCATCTTTCATTTTTAGTTTTTTGATTAATTATAGATGTAGTATATGAAAAATTTTGATTTTTGTATGTTTGATATTATATCTGATCACCTTGCTGAATTATTTTAATAGGTTAATAGTTTCTTGGTTTTCCTAGGATTGCTAAGGAGGCAATCATACTGTCCGCAAATAACAATTGCTATTCACCTTCCTTTCTAATATTTATATATTATGTATTTTTCTTGTCTGATTTTCTCATGTAGAATAGTTACACAATGTTACTTAACAGCAGTGAAAAGAGCCATCATTGTAGTATTACTAAACTTAATGCTTTTATTATTTGTTTATTAGGCGAGGTGCTTGCTATAAATTTTTTGTAGAATAATCAGTTAGGACAGCATTTTAGCTGCATAAAAGAGGAACCTGATTCAATGACTTAAAGAAA
The DNA here is from genome assembly GCF_002007445.2 of Ailuropoda melanoleuca. Taxonomy (NCBI): domain Eukaryota; kingdom Metazoa; phylum Chordata; class Mammalia; order Carnivora; family Ursidae; genus Ailuropoda; species Ailuropoda melanoleuca. Next base: position 20,702,080 of record NC_048226.1, on the reverse strand, counting down.
GAAATACAGGTTTCATTTTTCTCACCTAACATGTGCAGAGGAAGGAAGTCCTGGTCTCCTTCCAGCTTCCCAAAATCATCTTTACTGTGTGGTTTTTGTTCTTACAGTCACAATATTGCTGCTATTCCTCCAGGCCTTGAGTTGCATTCCAGGTAGGAAGAGTGGGAAGAGCAAAAGGCTGAGTCTTCCTTCTTTTATCTAGAAAACATAGATTTCTCAAAAGTTTCAGAATTAGACTTCCATTTTCATCTTTTTGGCTACAACTAGGCTATGTCACAATCCTCAGCTGCAAGCAGTGAGTATTTATAACTGGGCATGTTGCCACCTCTCCCATTAATAAGGAAGAAGGGGATAATGGATAACAAGTAAGCAACAAGTAGTATCTTTGATGATGCCCTTACCAAGTTATAAATTTCACTTTTATTCTTATTGGATGAACAGATATGAAATCCTATTGATTTTATTGGGGGGGGCAACAGCTGAATAGCTCATATGGTTTTTATCTTTTATTACAATTTTATAATGTTAAATTATCCTTAAATTTGTGGACTAAAACCTACTCTGTCATCTTATAGTATTGAAATATAATATACATAAAGAAACATGCATAAATCATAAGTTTATACTTTGAGAAACTTGACGAAGTGAACTTGCCTCATAACCATCAGCCAGATTTTAAAAAAAAAAACAACTTTATAAACACTCACCTGTCCCTTTCATATCTTTTCCTAATCCTTTTTCCCTTTCTCCACTGCAGAGGTAACCAATAACTTAGCTGCTAAGTTTTTCCTGATTTTGAACTTTGTATGATTGAAATTATACAAGATGTATTAATTTGTCTCTGGCTTCTTCTGGTCATAAATATATTCATGGGGTTCATCCATGTTATTGTGTCGAGCTATAGTTTGTTTTCATTGCTTATTGCTTTCACTGTATACATATATCAAAATGTATTTATTAGTGTTACCACTGATGGACATTTAGGTTGTTTTCAGATAATGTCTACTACAAATAGTATTACAATAAACATTCTTAAATATGTTTTTGGTTTTGAGTAATAGGGTATGTAATCCTTCATCTTTAGTAGGTATTGACAACTAGTTTTCAAAAAAGGCTGTACAAGCTCATACTCCTGCCGGCAGTGTATGGCAGTCCCATTTGGTTCACATCCTGGCAAACAGTATTGTTTATCTTTTACATTTTAGCTGTTCAGATCAGTGAGCGGCATTGTGGTTTTATGTACATTTTATTTATTTTTAATGAGATTGGAAATATATTTTTCATATATTTTTAATTATTTGGATATTCTTTTTGTGATGTGTTTGTTCAAGTCCTTTGCCCAGTTTTTCTATTGGGTGTCTGCCTTCTTCTCATTGAATTTTAGGAATTCCTTATATCTTTATATAATCTGGACATAACTCTTTTGCTAGGAGATATATATCTCCTAGCAAATTTTACTTCCTTTAGTTTTGTTACTTTTACTTCCTTTAGTTTTGTTAATGTTTGCTCTGTGTGTTTTAAGACCATGTAATTAGGTATAAACAAATTTAGAATTACCATTTCTTACTAGTGGCTTCACTCATTTATCATTATTAAATACTCTCTTTAACTTGCATATATATATATATATGATATTTTAATTTAGGAATTCCTTATATCTTTATATAATCTGGACATAACTCTTTTGCTAGGAGATATATATATGTATATATATGATCTTTTCTCACTCTGTGTCTTGCCTTTTCACCTCTTTAATGATTATTTTTTGATAAACAGAAGTTCTTAACTTTTAAATTGTAAGATTTATCTATTTCTTCCTTAATTTATAGTACTTTTTGCATCGTTCTTAAGAAATTTACCTCAAGATCATGAAGATAAGTTTTACAATAGATTCAATTATAGAGCCAGTTTCTTGTGTAACTATGACTCTTCATCTGGGTAAGTTGTGTTTTTCATAGAATTTGTTCTATTTATCAAAAATTTCAAAGTTCTTTATAATATCCATTTACATTTTTAATGCCCGTAATGTCTGCCAGTGATGTGCTCCTTTTCATTCTTCATGTTAGAAATGTGTATTTTGTGCCCCTTTTCTTAATCAGTCTTTCTAGCGATAATCAATTTTATTAGTGTTTTCAAAAAAGCAAACTTTGACTTTAAAAAAGATCTCTTTACCATGCTATTTTCTATGTCATTAATTTAAGTAATATGCTCATTTTGATTCTCTTCTATTTTCTTTGATTTTTATCTGATTTTCAGGCTTCCATTTTTTCTCACATATACATTTAAGACCAAAAACTTCATTCTGTTTATGGCTTTAGCTGCATCTCACGAATTATAATGTGCTGTATTTTCATTATCATTGACTACAAAATATTTTGTAATTTACCTTACATCTTATTTGAGAGATAGGTTCTTAAAAACTAATTGCTTAATTTCCAAACATTGAATTCTTCTGCGACTACATAATGTTTTATGATTAAAACTCTTTGGAATTTGTCATGATGTGCTTAATGACCTGGTAGGATATGATTAATTTTTATAAATGTTGCATGTGTACTTGAAAGGAATGTGTGTTCTGCATGTTCAATCTGTACCACATATTTTAATTAGATCATTTGCTAAATGTGTTGTTCAAAGATTCTATTACTTTACTGATATTTTTGTCAGTTTTATCAATTGCTGAGAGAGATATATTAAAATTCCCCACAATTATCATTAATTTACTTCCTTTAGTTTTGCTAATGTTTGCTCTGTGTGTTTTAAGACCATGTAATTAGGTATAAACAAATTTAGAATTACCATTTCTTACTAGTGGCTTCACTCTTTTATCATTATTAAATACCCCCTTTATCTTGAATAGTGGTTTTTCATTAAAGATTACTTTGATATTAATATAGTTATATATGTTTTCACTTATTCTTTGCTTGGTCAGTCCAGTTTTTCTGTATCTGCATTTTTAGCATGTGTTTTATAAGCAGAAGGTAACTAAATATGCTTTTGTTCCTTTAAGTTCAATCTGACAATCATTTTTTAATTTGGAAATTTTAATATGTAAATTTAGATAAATATGATATATATATATGATATATGATATATTTATGCATATATATTCCTATACTGTGGTTGAGGATTGGAGATGTCTCCTTTAGTTGAAATGGATTTCATATTTCTGTTTCTTGGTGTTTTAATTTTTCAGAGTGATTTATAATAGGGGAAGGAGACAGATAAATCTTTTTTTTCTCACAGTTTTTATTTATTTATTTGAGAGAGAGTGAGCGCAAGTGAGAGAGAGCATGAGCAGGAGGAGGGGCAGAGGAAGAGGGAGAAGCAGACTCCCTACTGAGCAGGGAGCCGGACCTGGGGCTCAAGAACCAAAGGCAGACTACCGACTGAGCCACCCAGGCACTCCTAGCAGATTAGTCTTAGCTCTGTCCTCTTAAACCCAGCAATATCCCCTTTATGTATTATGATTTTGAAAAGTATCTCTGCAGCCATAGTTTCTCATCCCTTTTGGGCCCTAATGTTGATTTTTCTTATCATACTTGCAAAAGGTTTATTTTATTGTTTCTTTCAAGTAGTATTTATAAACTCTTTTCAAATTACCCAGGTTGAGTGGATCATCAACTTCCTGCTAAGTATATAATATTTATATAAATGTATTCTACTGTTAAATTAATATATAATATATTTTGAAAACATTTAATATGGGAGTCTTTGTCTTGTAATAGGTGAATTTAACCCATTTATATTTACTGTGATTAAAGACATATTTGGACTCTTTTCTGATATCTTATTTTCTGTTTTGTATTTATTATACTTTGTCTACATTTCTCTCTCTCTTTTTTTTTTAACACTCTTTTCCTGCCCATAGCAGAAAACTGTCATGCTTTTTTGGGGCTACGCAACATCTTCATAAGTTTCTAAGTTTGAAGGAACTTCTTATCTTTTGAGTCCATATCTCCCCAAGGCAGGAATCAGAAACTCACATTTCAGCCTCCCTGGCATCCAGAGTACAAGCATGCAGTCAGTCAGACTCCTTAAAATTTTATTGAAGGGACAGAGATCAAGAAGTAAGCATCATGCAGAATTCATTATGGCCTCAGTGGTAGACATCTGGCTTCCCAGGGTTGCAGTGGTAGTGGTATGAACTATGGAGAGTGACTTGCCTATGACTAGGAGAGGTGGCAACAGGCACAGCAGGAATTCTCCTGTGGTGTCCTGCAGTATAATCTGAGCACTGTTTCTGCCATCTAACTCCTGCCATGAGTGTCTGGCCCACCTGCAGATTCCGTGATTTATCCAATGTCATTTAATAGGTTCCTTTACTACTACAAGTAGCCAGGAGAGGTTCTGTTGTTCCTGCCCAGTGAATTTTACTCCTAGCCTGCTGTTTGAAGACACTCTACCAATTCCATCAAATCAAAATTTATTTAAAATTACCAAAGTGTTTTACTGACTTATGTGCTCACTAAAGTTTTTGGAATTCTATTACTGCCTCCTGGGTTCATTTTTCTTCATGCATTATCCTTTAGTATTTCTTTGTGCAGAAATATCTGGGTGGAAAATTTTCTAAGTATGCCTGAAAGTTTGTTTCATTCTCAGTCTTGAAAGATAATTTTCTGGGTTTGGAATTTTGGGCTCAAAGTTATGCAGGTATTTTCCCTGAGCACGTTGACACTCTCATTTATCATCTTTGTGTATCAAAGGTTGCTAATAAAAAATCTGATGTTGCCAAATTTTTATTTCTCTATAACTAGTTTAGAATCTACTTTTTCTCTCTGGAAGCTTTTCTTTTTTTTTCTTTATCCTTGATGTGTTGAAGATTCACTGTGCCTGTCTATGTACGTGTATGTGTGTGTATGGCATGCACATGCATGCACACACATGCATGATTCTTGCAAGTTCTGTTCAGCACCTTGCCTGTTCATCCCTTGTATTTAATTGTTAATTTCAGTAATTGCTTTTTTTTTTTTTAAGTTTCCAAGGACTGAAATTGGTTCTTGTATGAGTTCCTCCTTTATTTCTCTAAGGTATACGTATTTTACAGGTTTTTTTTTTTTTCCAGATGCTCTACTATCACTATACCCTTGTTTCTTCCATTAATTGTATTGTTTTGCATTGTGGTAGAAAACTTCCTTGGGTATTTGTTAATATTTGGTTCTGCACTTATCTTCTATGAGAAATTCTCCCCAGTGTGTTCTGAGCTGTGAACTGCTCCCTGCAGGCAGCCAGCTGGAGGCATCTCCATGCAGTCAGTATCAGTCCTGGCTTCCAGGCTACAGATGGCTACAGCCTCTCCTGTTTCCCATATGCATTTTTTTTCTTTTTCTTTTTCTTTCTTTCTTTCTTTTTTTTTTTTTAAAGAAAAGCTCTACCACTTTGAATCCAAGGAAGTTCCCTTTTTTGACTTCAGTTTTAGCCCTGAATTTATTACTTTGATTTTACATATATTTTCTACCACGTCTAAAGATGTTATGTAGAAGGAAGAAATTTTAGCATGTAGTCAAGCTGTTCTCCTGATAGTAGACACTTATGTCTAGCCCATTCTGGCACCAGACTGGAGTGGAGGTGGCAGTGGCAGAGCAACATCTGGGCCTCATTAGGGCAACACTAATGTCTCACACTGGCAACAATGTAGAGTCTTCCCTCATGCCTGCTCAGCCCTCCCTGCTGGCATCCACTGAGGTGTCTGTGATTCCCCTGTGGGCCCTGGATTTCTGGTCAAGGTCCATGTCTCAGTTCAATCTGCCATGGGTCAGGGAACCTAGCTGGGTGGTACCATCTGCATCCACCAGGCCTCCAGGCCTTGTGGGGAAATATTTGGCTGTTCCCCAGGGAGTTCTATGAGGCTGCTGCCTTAGGCCCCACTGCTCAGCTAACCCCCTACTGTCTTTAATCCCCTGTTCCACTTCGTGATCTGGTAACTCTCTCAGCTTGTGGTTCCCAAACTGTACTGTGTATCACAATCACCTGGAGGGTGTTAAAATACAGATTTCTGGGCACACATGAAAACTGGGCACACATTTCTCCACACATGAGAACTTCTGATTTTGTAGGTCTGGGGCGAAGCCCGAGGTTTTCATTTCTTTTTTTTTTTAAGGTTTTATTTATTTATTTAACAGAGATAGAGACAGCCAGCGAGAGAGGGAACACAAGCAGGGGAAGTGGGAGAAGAAGAAGCAGGCTCCCAGCGGAGGAGCCTGACATGGGGCTCCATCCCAGAACGCCGGGATCACGCCCTGAGCCGAAGGCAGACGCTTAACGACTGAGCCACCCAGGCGCCCCCCGAGATTTTCATTTCTAATCAAGTGCCAGGGGACGCTAATGCTGCTGGTTGGGAGACCACAATTTGAGAATCATTGTCCTAGACAGAGCAGTAGGGAACTATTTTTTCTCTCTTATACCCAGACCTTGGCTTTGGAAGTGGAAAAGTCAGGAATTTGACTGATGTATTCTCTGATTTTGGTGGCTTGGGGACAACTTTTACAACTAGGGGTCTGAGCTGGAGGGTTAGAAAAAGGGTGGGCTCACGGGGTAAAAATTGACATGGGTTATCATAATATCATCTGTCCAGTGTAGTTGGTATTTTAGGTGATATTCTTTTTTTTTTCTCCAAGAATATATATACATTTGTAATTGTAAAAAACACTTTTTTTTTTGTAGTTAATCTCTCCTCCACCTGGAATAACACACTCTAGGAACTAGCTGGGATCTAGCACAGATACCTGGAGAACAGTAATATTACACACCCCGGATCAGAAGGCTCCTCAGAAGTGAAGAGTTGAGGGGCACCTGGGTGGCTCAGTCGGTTAAGCATCTGCTTTCGTCTCAAGTCATGATCCCAGGATCCTGGGATCGAGCCCCACGTCGTGCTCCCTGCTGAGCAGGGAGCCTACTTCTCCCTCTCCCTCTGCCGCTCCTCTCTCTTTCTAATAAATAAATAAATAAAATCTTTTAAAAAAAGTGAAAAGCTGAAGAACTTCAGATACCTCAACTGGCTTCACAGGTCACACACAGGAGAAAACCAATTTCAGGGAGCCCTGTTCACCTGCATCATTTGCTTGAGTTTATATTGAAACAGCTACAGCCAGCTCTGAACACCGCTCCAGGTGATTCTCAGCCTCCGCCACTTTCTCCCGCAACTGATTCCTCAGCACATGGTCGAAGACCAGAGAAATAATTAACATTTTATAGAAGGACTGACATATCTTTTTGCACGAGTGATTTACTCGCTTGGTATTTTATGTTAAATAAATGTTAAATCCAAGGTATATGTGGAAATTTAAAACTCCACTAAGGTGTAGGTGTTAACTAACCCGCAGCATTTAGTAAAGGCACGAAGCTAGTGGTTCTCATAGCAACAGTGGAAAACATAGTTGATCTTCCCCAGCAAACCTGGCCCTCCTTCAGCATTGCCTGTCTCAGTGAAGGGCACCATCTTTGTTCGAGTTGCACAAGCCAGAGACTGAATATAAATCCTGGCACTGCCTCTCCCCAGCCAACCCGCTTCCTAAGTGCGCATGTGCGCGTGCACACACACACCGCTCACAAAGGCCTCTTTATTTAGTTTTTCAAAGAGCTCCCGGTCCATCTGCTGCACTCCCTTCCCCTTTGTCTGGGCTTCTTGCATCAGCTCTGGTCCCACAGCCTTTCTACACTCTGGCAGCCAGAGTGTTTTTGTTTGTTTAATTTTATTATTATTGCCATTATTATAATTATTATTATTATTATTACTACACACCTGTAATCATGCAGCAGCTACTAAACACGTCAAAAGAGTCTCAACCTCACACAGAATACAGGAAGGATAACTTGAAGACTTACTGAGCTACCATTTCCCACTGATCAGAGAGGCGAAGACAAAAAGGTTGGATGACACTGTGGGCGATTGTGGGGAAGCAGAAGTTCTTATTGTCACTGATGGCCGGGTACATTAGGAAGCTTCTATCCAGCTTTACCACTGTCGTGGTAGTTTGGCAATATTTATCAAAGTTATGCATTTGTACACGGTTTGGATACATTTTTACAAATTTATCCTATAGGGGAGATATTGTACGGTGATGATTATTTGTGGCACCATTGTTTGTGGTAGCTAATGATAGGAAATTACCAAAGGGTCTATCAATAGGGGACCAGTTAAGGGGTACATTCATGTAATGGAATTCTATATGGCTATGAAAAGCAATGAGGCAATTCCCTATGTATAGACATAGAATGTTCCTTAAGATATATGGTTTTGTGGGGGAAAAAAAAACATGAACAAGTCATAGTATGGTGTGCGAACCAAGTACAGTAGATACTTGAACAATGCCAGGGTTTGGGTGCCAACTCCTTCTTTCCCATGGAGTCAAAAATCTGTGTATAACTTTTGATTCCCCCAAAACCTAACTGCCAATAGCCTGCTGTTGACCAGAAGCCTTACCAAGAGCATAAACAGTCAATTAACGCGTATTTTGGATGTTGTAGGTATTATTATTCTTATTTTCACAACGAAGTAGAGAAAAGGAAATGTTATTGAGGCAATCATAAGGAAAATACATTTACAGTACTGTCCTGTACTATAAAAAGCCACATGTAAGTGGATGTATTCAATTCAAACCCATGTTGTTCAAGGGTCAACTGTATATTTGTTTGTACATGCATAAATAACATCTTTCTGGAAGAATACACCAGAAACTGATAACATTAAGTAATCCATGGTAAAGAAGTTGAGTATCTGTGGGGAGAGATTTTTCCTTATGCCACCTATTATAACTTTGGAATTTCAAAACATGTTACATTGCTACCTACACAAAAATTACATAAAAATTTACAAAATGTGTCATGTCAGCACTTACAACATGCCTGCTGCATAGTAGCTCCTCCTTATTTGCTGAATGAATGAAATATACCAGTCCCCTAAGGAATATGCTCTGTATTAATAACTTTTTGCTATGTAACAAATTACTCCCAAACCACAAACATTCATTATCCCCTGGTTTCTGTGAGTCAGGAATCTGGGCATGGCTTAGCTGGGTGCCCCTGGGTGCCCCTGGTCACGATCTCTTATGAGGCTGTAGTTGAGCTACAGTTACCCCGAGGCTCAGCTGGGGCTAGGGAATCTGTTTGCAGGTGCTCACAAGTGGATGTTGGCAATGACCTCACCTGGGCTTCTCACCACATAGCCCACCCATAGGCTGCCTGTGTGTCCTTCCAACATGGCAGCTGGCGAACAGAGAGAGAGAGAGAACAAGAGAAGGCATCCAAAAGGGAAGCCCCAATCTTTTTTGTAAATCAGTCTCAGAAGTGACCTCTCATCACTCCTGTGTTCTGTTCATTAGAAGCAAGCCAACGAGTCCACCCACACTCAAAGGGAGAGGAGTCATAGGGCATGAATCTCAAGAGGTGTGGCTCACCCAGGCTGTCTAAAAGGCCACATGTCACATGCTCTGATGGTTTTACTTGTTCTTCATTAAGATAAAGACTTTGATGAGGTCTAGTGGGCCTGGCCTGCCACTGGCCCATATCCTTCTTTCCTTCCAGCCTCCTCTTCATACGTCTTTCTTAAATTCCTCAAACATGCTCTGCTCCTGCCAGTTCTGAGGTCTTTGCACATGCTGTTCCCACTACCTGGAAAGATGACTCAGATATGAGGGAAAAACACTACCCTCTTCCACTATGAGATTTTGTAGCACCACATGTTCATCCTTCCCTCTGTTTAATTCATAATTTTCCTTTGTTTGTGTGATTGTTGGACGAATGCCTGTCTCTCCCAGAAAGCCCTGAGAGGGCAGAGATTGTGTCTGGTTTTGTTTCAATGTTTTCCCCAGTGCCTAACACTAATTACATGGCAACTACTCAATAAATATTAGGTGAATGAATTAATCCTTGCCCTTAAATCGGTCAGGGTGCCAGGGTGAAACAGATGGTACCGTCAGAAGAAATAAATGAGAAGAGTTTAAGGAAAAGACTATCTACAAAGTGGGGCAGGGTTAAGAGAAATCAACAATGTAGCGCTCTGGGGTTGGCAACCCCGGGAAGCTGTTAGTACCCCAGGAGCAAGTTGAGGGATCAATTAAGGCAATCCAGTGAGACCTGCAATTGTGGGAAAGGCCTGTGAGGTATGAGCTGTGGTCTTTGCTAGAAGAACATGGCCAGTTCACAGAGCTCTGGAAGGGAGAGAGCTGGGGGAAATCCACCAACATCATCCTTTTTACTCTCTCCAGTGTCCTGTTAGTATCTCCCATTGAACAAACCCAGTTGGAAGCTAGGGCGCCAGGGAGCCCATGGACACAGTCTATAGAGGTCAGTTTCCTGGGCATAGAGAAGGGCAGGAAGAGTACAGAGTGAGTCTGGAGGAGTAAGCAAGGAGCTATCCCATGTAGCCCGCTGTTTTACCCTCCTGTCCTTAGCCTGGATGAAGAAGTCTCATCAGCCACCATATGATTGTAGGACGATGTCAACTCAGTCACATTTTCAGTTGGGAACCTAAAATGTTAACCAGTTTTGTCCACTTGGGAAAGTAGAGGGGGAGGGGAAATGAAACAGCCAGTTAACAGAAAACATACCAAGTGCCAGGCCCTATGTTTTGCTCCAATCAGGACACACATCTGGGATATTTCCAGACCACATCTAGAACAGCAGCTGTGGGTGGAGTCACTACCAGATTAAATTCATGACAATCCATTGTCATTTTCCAAGATCCGTATGCCATCTACACAGGCTGCAGAGGCAAATCAAATGGGGCTGTGACTGAGCTCCAACCCTGCCCCTTCCAGGCTCTGATAGTGACTGTCGTCTCCCCAGCTTCCCAGGATGCAGTGTCACTTCTGGCTTGCTATCTCAGGAGGGAAGAGCCATTCCTTATCCCTTTTTCCTACAATGGGCCTCATCCCATGGGGCAGGGGAGCCGATCTGGGGACTCCTCAAGGGGTCACGTATATCTATTCCAATGATCTATTCTGGAGCTAGGGAATAACTATATGGTCAGTCTGCAGGCCTGTTAGGCCCACACTGAGTCAGATTTGGGCCCACACTCCATTTACCCAACCACTACGAGCCCCTACTTTGACTGGTAGGGCACAGTGGCATTTTGATTTCCTAAAAATTTTTTATAACATTTCCTAAGAATTAATGTCACTTCAGAGCCAATGTCCAGGAACTCCAAAAAGTCTCGCGTTTCCCTTTTTCCACTGTATACATGGCCCTCGTAAATGGTCAAAAGTCGAAAGGCGGGGGTGCCTGGGTGGCTCAGTCGTTAAGCATCTGTTCCGGGAAGTTGCCGAGGCTCTGAATGCAGCCATCCCTGAAGTTTTGCTTCTCTTCAAGTGACCTGGGCCAAGTCTCGTCTGATGCAGGAGAGGAGGGTTTGCTCCAGTGCTGCCACGTGCCTTAACTGGTACTGGATCAACCTGGCTCATCGTCTTCCCTCATTTCCCTCTTCCCTTCGATCCCCAGGAATTCTGCACCATCAGTGAGTCCCCTTCCACTTGGCTTCCAGTCTGACTCAACACAGGTGCGAATCTCAGGCCTGCGAAGCTCCAGAAGGCAGCAGGTGGGGTTCTTGACGGGTTCTCAGCCCTCCACTCACCTCTGCCTGGCGAGTCAGCTGTCTCTAGAGTCCCAGCCTCAGGTTCGGCCTCCTGGGGTCACTTCTGCACCCTTTTTAGGTCTGGAACCCAGAAGAAGAGGCTGAGAAGGAGGTGTGTGGGGGGGGTGACTTCTAGGAACCTGCTCCCAGGAGAGCCCAGTGAGGGGCCCTGGGAGAAGCTGAGGAAGAGTGCATTTTCAGGAGAATTCCCACATCATCATCCCCACATCCCACATCAGCTTGACCCCACATGGGGCTGTAAGGGTCAAACACCCCTCTGGGGTTGTCCCACTTGGAGGTAAGAGAGCTTCCATACTCTTGCACCGGTTCCTGCCCTGGAGGATATTTCCTTCCAGGAAGTTTCAGCTGCCCAGTGGTGTGAAGGGTGGTTCTCCAAGGAGAGTGGAGAGACTGGAAGAAAAGCCCATTGAAGCTGGCAGAGGGGTGCACAAGGGACCGTGTGGACACAGCTGGGGTTGGTTGCAACATGTCACAGAAGCATCCTAATTTCAAAGGTGTATGGTTCCCAGGGCTGCTGTAACAGGGTACCATGACCTGGGTGCCTTCCACGACAGAAGTGCATTGTCTTACAGCCCCAGAAGCTGGAAGTCTGAAATGAAGGTGTTGGCAGGGTTGTTTTCCTTGAAGGACCATGAGGGAGAATCTGTTCCAGGCCTCCGTCCTGGCTGCTGGGGGCCTCAGGTGTTCCTTGGCTTATAGATGGTCTTCTCCCTCGGTCTTCACATCATCTTCCCTCCGTGTGTGTCTGTCTCTGTCCAAACACCCCCTTTCTAGATGGACATCAGTCATATCGGATTAGGGCCCACCCTAATGATTTCATCTTCACTTGATCATCTGCCAAGACCCTATTTCCAAATAAGTCACGTTCATGGGTACTAGGGTTTAGTACCTTAACATCTTTTTTTGGGGGGGTCACAATTCAGCCCATCGCAGCTGCTAAAAAACAATGTCCTAACGTTGATGCACTAGGGCCTGCCATGGGCCCTCCCGAGCTGAGTAGCTGTGGGCATGTATCTTTACCTACCTTGCTGGCCCAGACGTGGCCTCCTCAATCCATGAAATATTCCCAAACATGGTATGGCCCTGTGGTTATCCATTTGACCAAAATGGCCCCTAGGCAGGCACAGAAGTGGATCCCAAGCTGCCTCATGCGTCAGTTGAATGTACAGCCTCCAGTGTCAGAGAGAACCGCTAACCGAATGATCTTCCAAATATATAAAGAACTGCAAGCAGCAACAAAAGCCACTTAGGAAAATGTATGCAGTCTGAGAAGGCTCTCCTGCAGGGGCCCTGTGGGGAGAGCGCTCCAGGCGGGCAAGGGCATTGCCAGGGCGCCTGGTGTGAGAGAAGGTAGCTGAGAAAATGGAATGGTTGTCAGGCAGGGGTGTGGGGCGGCTCTGGGCAGTGGGAGGGGCCGCTGCCCCCCCCCCCCACCATAGCCCAGCACTGCCGATGCGGGAAGGCTGGGCTTTCTGCCTGGGGTGTCTTTAACAAGAGCTTCCTTGACAAAGCATCAAAGAGCCCACTCCAGAGAGAAAGGAAGCCTGCTGCAAAGGCACAATGCCTCCAAGTCCTTTCTCTGGAAGCTGTAAGGAGACTTCCTGGGGTCAGTGCATTCAGTGTAAAGGGTTCTAGGACTATTTCCAAGACAGGCAGCCAGACCCAAGGAAATAGCAGGGATCCCAGGGATTGGTGCAGGGCCCAGGGGAGGGGGGGGAAGGCGGGAATTAGGGGGATGTGGCAGGGAGGGAACCGGGGTGCAAGGCGGAGCGGGAGGGTGCGCTTGATGCACTCCTTCCGGGAAGCCCTCCCCACAGCCCTTCTCACCCGGGAAACTACCTGTCATTTGGCCCCTAATGCAGGTGTCCTGGTTGTCGTCAGGCCTTTCCCGACTGCAGCCCTGGGACCTCAACCAGCTGAGTAGGGGCTCCGTCATGCTTGAGGAAGAGGTGCCAGGGAGCACGCCTTGAGCCAGTTCCTACCTCCTGCACTGGGCCTGCATTTGTACCTAGATGTGGCATGGGGGACTCTAGGGCTCTGGCTGGGGGTGGGGGATAGGGAATGGGTAACTTTTATGTATTTGTAAGGTTCTTTTCATGTAAATAAATGGACACGTTAGAAGATAATATGGCAGAGTTTCTCGATCTCAGCGCCATTGACATCTGGGCTTTGCACAAATCATTTCTCATGGGGGGAGCTGCCCTGCATGGTATGCGGGTTAGCAGCATCCCTGGTCTCCATCCACGGGATGCCAGTAGCATCGGCCCCAGCCACGACAACTCAAAATGTCTCCAGACGCTGCCAGATCATTGCAGAATCACCTGGGTTAGGCTCCCAGTTCTGACGTGGGACGGGGGAAGGTGGTTAACCTCATATAAACCAAGTATAGCAGTTTCAAAGACAAGGTGAACTCTGAGCCCCAAGTGAGGTCATTCAGCTTGGGATACTGCCCCTGGAAGAGCCACATTGTACAGATGTCCTTGGAGCCCCCATGTGGGCTCATGTGGGTCACCAGGTGAGCCTGCGCCATGCTGAAGTTCCCTGCAGATGTCAGCACTAATGACTGCAAAGCCGCTCCCACCGCACCCCCGCTGTTGACCCCATGGTGACCCAGCATGGCTCTGTGCTTCCCCATTGATAGCCGGTCCAGCTACAGAAGGCAGCTGTCTGAAAACCTCCTGGAAGCTCTCCTTCTGTAAGCTGCATGTACCCAGTTTTTAAAGTTCCTTTTAAGACGTGGCTCCAAGGTGCCAGGGGTGCTCCAGTGAGATTTGTTTTGGAACTGAAATAGGCCCAGTGACAATAAATGCTGCTCTTCTTTCTGGAATCTCACGGCTCTGTGTCTTCCTAGTACTTACTGGTACCAGCTACAATGAACAAGCCTATGATTCTCATGGTATCAGACAAGACTCTTAAGGTTACAAGGGACAGAAACTCAACTCAGACTGACTTATATAACTGAAAAGTCTAGTGGCAGGGGGATCAGGCATGGCAGGATCCAGAGCTTCAAATGATGTCATTGTGGCCTACTGCCTCCTTCAGCCCTGCTTTCCTCCATCTTAGCCTTAGTCTCCAGCAGGTCCCTTCACAGGGGAGGCATGACAGCTCTAGGCTTTCATTATCCTTACTGCTTACGATCCCAGTGGAGAGGGTGTCTCTTTCACAGTACTTCCAGCAAAGCCCTGGGACTAAATCCTAGGGACTTGCTTGGGTCACACACCCACCCCTGAGCTAAGCCCTAGAATCAGGGGGATAGAATATACAGATTTGGCTTGGCCCAACTCATGTGCCTATCCTGGTTGCCTATCCCATGGGAAGGGTGAGTGGGACGGGAAGGGTGAGTGGGACAGGGCGGGGTGGGGGGGCTTCTCCTAAGAGGATAACGGAAGGATAAGGTTCCACAGAGGAACACCTGTGTGGCCCTTACCAGAAGAAGGGCAACTCATTGCAACACAAATCATCTGACAGCCTCCGTGCTCAGGGAAGAGCAGAAAGGGGAGCTCCATAGCTCGGAGCCAGGGCTGTGTCATCGTATCACACCACCCAGCTCACAAATACCAATGACAAATCCGGGGTACTGCTGATTTGTCTTTGCTTGTGAATTGCTGATGCTCAGTCTGCCTATTGGCACCCTCTCTGAGACAGCTCCTTGCTGAGGGGACTTCAGATCACTTCCAAATGCTCAGTGGCTCCAGAACAGGTGCAGTTGGGCTCGAAGGCAGAAGCTTCTCAATACCAACAGTGAGCCTTCAAGATGGGTCCTGCTGGAGCTCTGGGCCCCACTGTGCCCCTGCCATGAGGAAGTTCCACGGTGGGCTCTGGCCCCCAGTCTGTGACTATGCCTGGTCACTGGTCCCCAAACACATGTCCTCTGGACATGCCCAAGGCAGAACTCTCTAGAACTGTTAGGTTGGGTCCTGGAGTCCTGTCTGGATGCAGGCGTTAATCTGGGTCATCCTGTCTCAGGCTCATCTTTGTCTCATCCTGACACAGACCCTCTGTGGCTTCCTTCATGTTACATCTCAGAGAATGGTGAATGGAGTCTTAGTCCTTCTCTCCCAAGAGGGCCCACCTCCTTGTGAAGACTGACCCACCTCCATCACCCTTTCCCCTTGACCAAATCATAAAATAAAGGGTGTCAGAGTAGTCTTGTGCCTGGCACAATCTGGCCCATCCTCTCCACCCCACAGATGGTTGGCACTGATGTGTTCCATTCCTTGGAACTAGGCATGCTCGAGGGATTGTCTACATTGTACCATACTATGTGCCTCTCTGCTGCACCGTCTACCTGCCATCTGTGCCATACATATTGCCTACATCCATGCCTCGTGGTCTCCACTAGCTTTCCTCCATTATCTACCCTAGAGGCGTCTAGAGTAAAGAAGGTCTGCCTTGTGGGTATCACCCAAAATGCAGTGGGTAACTTCTCTCATGAAAACAACAAACCTCTGCTTTTCCCAGACCCATGCCAGCTCCCACACCAGGAATCCCCCCTCAAAGGTCCTGCTTGAGGGTAAAGGTCATGCCTCATGCTCCTGCAGACTGTTCTGTGTGGCTCCTGAGGCCATGACCTGGAGGGTCAGGAGACGGGGCTCTCATTGTTTATAATCATCTATTTATTGTTATAAAGCCTGGATTTTGTTGCAGAATCTGTGTCCTGAAATCAGTAAAAACAAAACAAACAACAACAAAAACAACAACAACAACAAAACAATGGTATTTACTTTTGAAGAAGGTACTTTGCTTTCATGGTTATCAAAGGCATTTTCATGCTTTGTGTCTCTGTGTCTTCTCAAGTAAAGCCTGGGGTCTGGGAAAACCCAGAGTGTGACGTGGTTGGTGAATCTTCCCACTGACTTAAATCCTGAAGGTAAGAGCACCAAGAGATTCTCATGGGGTGGTTTAGATGACATTTCTTCTCATAAGTCCTGGACCTTGGGGATTTTAGAGGCCAGCGTCCTCATCTGAACAAAGGAGGAAATTATGCCATGGAGGTTTCAGGTGACCTATCTGAGGCCTTGTCCTGGCTCGTGCCTTCGCTGGGATGAGACTAGTGGCCCCCTGGCTCCCAATTCAAGGCACTTTGGCTACACAAGGATGAAGGGGTGAAGAGGTAAGGAAGAAAAGCTCAAGTGCTTGGAATTAGCAAGAGAGGTGAGACCCAACTTGGCCCAGCGGTAACTTTATGGGAGATGAGTTGTTCTGCCATCCGCACCGACAGGAGACACGTCTTTATCAGTCAGATGCATTTATATACTCAGCTTAGGAAGAAAAATTAATATTCTGTCATGTAGGAGTTTTATGAGGGAATGTCCTCCCCAGACAATAAGGCAGAGCATTAATCTTCTGCCCTATATAGGGAAAGGATGCCTGGGTGGCGCAGTCAGTTAAGCATCTGCCTTTGGCTCACATCATGATCTCAGGGTCTTGAGATCAAGTCCAGCATCAGGCTCCTTGCTCAGCAGGGAGCCTACTTCTCCCTCTGCCTGCCACTCCCCCTGTTTGTGCTCTTTCTCTCTGACAAATAAATAAATATTCGTAAAAAAAAATATTCGCAAAAAACAAAACAGAAAAAACTAAGTTATGGTGAGTGCTGAGGAATTGACAAGATTTGGGCTCCATTTTATAAATGCCCTGTAGGAAATCTGTTCTGGTGGGGAGCTCCTCTGGGCTGAACAAGGTTAGCACCAAGCCTGCAATTCATGGATACTGCCACTAAGTGGCGGTAGGTCACATGGCCACGCGATCCAACCTTGGGGTTAAGGCAGTATTCATCTTAGTTTCTGGATCAGAGTGCCTATTGTTTTTCTCCCCTGGGGAAAAGATCAGAGATTTCAGAAGTTTGTTACCCTTTACAGGGGGTAAGAACCAGGATTAAGTTTGTTACCCTTTACAGGGTTAAGAACCAGGATTATGAATGATAATTTAAGATTTTGTTTCGGGATATATAATAATATTATACACTTCAAAAAAATATATCATCAGTGAAAAGTCATCCTGCCCCTCCTTACCTATCTACCAATTTCCTTTCCACAGATGACCAATATTTATTAGTTTCCGATGATCCTTTAAGAGAGGCTTTATGATTGTGGGCAGGCATGCATACACTCCCTCTTTTTTCTTGTTCTCTGTCCTAAACACATTGGCACACTACACACCCCTTCTTCTCTTTGTTCTTTAACAATGTTTCTCGCACGTTCCATGTTAATTCATCATGTTTCCTTGTTTCCTCCTTTTACGGCTGCATATAATTTGAGTGGATGTGCCCTCACGTTTTGAATAGTCTGCTCTTCATGGATATCAAGGCTGTTGAGCATACAAACGACACAGTGGATAATTCTACTCATGGCTATTTTGCATGTGTGTAGTATACTCGTATAAAAACCCCTAGAAATGGAATTTTTAGGTCAAAAGGCTTGTACATTTGTAATTTCGCTAGAAGTGATCTAATTTTCCGCCATTGAAGTCGTTCCAATTTCCACTACCCCACAGTGTGGGAGTCTGAAAGTTTCCCCTCGCCCTTGGGACATTTTGTGTTAATGCACGCCTGGGTCTCTGAGAGGTAAAAACCATGGTGTCTAGGTGTAGTTTTAACTTACGTTTCTAATTATGAATAAGGAGGATATCTTTTCAGATGTTTAAAAGTCATTTGTGCTTCCTAACCTGTGAACTGTTGGTTTCATACCTTGATCTGTTTTCTTTTTTCTTCTCCTGAGTTGTTCTTTATTCTTATCTATTTTTGATAAGTGTGTATGAGCATATGCTTATATATACTTACATATATATATTTTTGATATGTATATATTAGGGAAATGAACTGTTAGTGGTCCTGAGTTGCAGGTATTTTGTTCCTGATTTGTTGTTGACTTCGCTTATGATGATGATTGGCATGCAGGAAGTTTTCTGAAATCAAATTTAGCAATCTTTTATGTTATGGCTTTTTAAGTTTCGTGGAAGACTTGGGTCATTCTTGCTCTAAAATTCTTTCAAAACTCTGAATAGTGACGGTGGGCCCGAGCTCACCAGATTTAGGAGTCCTGAGAGAGGCGGAGGCAGGCCTCTGCCTTTGACCCTGTGGCCTGTGGACATCAGCCACAACTGCTCACGTGTGCAGGGATAGGGTCTGACCCCAGTGGTTGGCCCAGAGCTTGCCCATGGGAAGAGTGCTAGGAGAGCCGTGGAAGGCAACAGCCCAGAATTCGCCACCTGCCCATATGCACAGATGCACGAGGCTGTGCAGATCATTTCCAGGCATAGGTGTGCGCTTTCCTAAGGAACCTGACCACGTTGGAGCAAGGTAAGATGGAAAGATGCATGCACTTGGATTTCATACTTGACATTTAAGGCTATGGAATCATTTCTTCCCAACTGTTTCTTTTCCTTTCTTTCTTTTTTTTTTAAGATTATTTATTTATTTATTTGACAGAGAGAGATAGCCAGCGAGAGAGAGAACACAAGCAGGGGGAGTGGGAGAGGAAGAAGCAGGCTCCTAGTGGAGGAGCCTGATGTGGGGCTCGAACCCAAAACGCTGGGATCACGCCCTGAGCTGAAGGCGGACACTTAACAACTGTGCCACCCAGGCGCCCCCTTCCCAACTGTTTCTATCCAGTCATTGGCATTTGGGGAAAAGCTGGGCCCTAGAAAGCTGGATGAAGCCGAACTTTTTGTCGCCTACATGTGAACATAATGCTTGAGTAGGCGGAACACAGACAGTGGAGATAAGCTCACCTCAAGGGCCGATGGGCAGTAGGTAAGGAAACTGCCCCTGCCTGCTTTTGGCCTCTGCCTCCTCTGCCTTTGCTTGGCGCTTGGGCTACAAAGCTGCGCTACCAGGACCGGTTTCCCCGACAGGAGGCTCTGGCCCTCGGGGTCACAGTGAGTATCTACCTGGCCCAAACCAACAGGAAGTCCACCCCAAGTCTGCTGCTAGTGCGAGTCTGGCTCAGGATTTAGCTTTCCCCAGCCCCTTTCCCTCAGGGTCTCGGCTCTGGCCCTCAGAGTTCTGCGGGAGAAGGGACTCCACTCTCCGGACCTGGGCCTCCCTTTCCTCCAGTGGCACTCCTCTTCAGAACTGCCTCCACCCACATTTTTACCCGAATCCAGCCGAAGGACAAAAGAAAACAGAAGGCAAATAATCAGGATGTGGGGGAGGAGGCACCTCAGCTCTTGCCCTGAGCCTCCAAGGCACCCCGTGCGCTCATCTGGGTAGAGCCCTCAGGTTATCTATACCCCCCCCCCCCAGGATCGCACGAAAGGGCCAGAGGGGTCAAACGTGACACCACCGTCTTCAGCACAACCTTCAAGGGCATCAGGGAGGATTATTCGTGCTGTGGGGGGTGCATCACCGACTCTCCTTGGGAGGTGCGTGGGTGTCTGGAAATGGACGGGGTTAGGGTCCTCTGCATTCAGAACGGCAAGGAGAGAGCGCGCTCGGGCGAGGCCCCAGGTAGGGTAGGTCAGCAGTGGGGCGGCTCAGGTAGCACAGGGTATTAGAAACAAGCGGCTGGCGAAGACCTGGAATGCAGCCCGCGACTGGGGGGCCTGCGCTGGGGGAGCCTCCCCTCCCACATGGGGCTTCCCGAGAGGCTGCGATCCCCGAGGGCTTCTCGCCTGGAGCCTCCGCACGCCGCCGCGCTGGGCCGGGCAGGGCGCGGTCGCCGCGGCCCCTCCGCGTCGCACGCTCCCG